>NC_069363.1:99799340-100113007 GCF_021730395.1 Mercenaria mercenaria
CTGTATTAGAAAATATGACGTGCAGAAGTTGTTAAAAGTGTAATGTCACTGTTAGATATTTACGTTTTATCAGACTGGCCAAAAAGAATGACATAAATCTTCATGTAATCCCGAAGATTAAGGATAAAAGTAGGAAAATTCTCAAATGAACACCATTTTTAATGCCTTTTTCAGTTTCTGTAAAAGAAAAAATGCATTACAGGGGAAGCACCATGAATTTTCATCAATGTGTTAACACAATCTAACAATTTTTTAACATTATCGCTTCAATTTTTCAACACGGCTTGAGAAGTAATACAATTTGAATTCTATTAAGATTTCAATAAAATATCGACGGAAATGTAAGCAATTTTGTATAAAAACTGTCGAATTCTCATATAATCATTTGTTAAATTAAATTTCAAACAGGGCGATCTTAATTACTTATTTCTTTCTAAGAGAAAATAAGTGATACATACTATGGGCATAAAATTCAGACTTTTGACAAGAAATAACAAAAAACAGAATAAAAAAATCTTAAATAACAAAAAAGCGGCAGTAATTTAAATACATGAGTAAAACGATTTTTTTGGTAAATAGGTTTCTGTTAGTGCGGCGGAATAGGAGTGATCGCCGTTACGTCACACGCTAACATCTGTTTATCTGTTGGTAGGCAAAACAAATGTTTTTTACACTGTATGCGTATGGAATCAGAATTTTTAATTTGTAATAACTTTTTTGCTCATTTATGGATTTTCAAAATTCAAAAAGATTTGAAATACTAACAATTTTCATATTTTTGTATCCAAATATCTTTTTTCAATGAACAACTGTTTTAAATGACATACAATTTTTAAAGCGGCGTAGTGATGTTCAAAACTTTTAGAAAAACAGTGTAAGTTAAGCATTCATAATTGATCCATTTTATTTCGAAATAACAATTAAAAGTAATCAATAAATTGCTTGTTTTATAACCTTTGCATTGATCAAAAAATTAATGATGTAATTTGTGTTTTAAGAAAGTTTAGACTGTTAGAATAACATCACTGATTACAAAAAACATGGACGATTGGCTTCTGCCCACCCGATTGCTGTCTTATTAGTTCTTAAAATAGAAATTACTCCGGATTTGTATACAAACGCGACCTCTCCTATAGGTTACGTGACCACATGGACGTAAATAGAAATTTGATTTTAAAATAAAACAAAATGATGTTGCGGTTTTTGATAAGTTTTAAATGAACCTTTGTACATGTACTTTTTGATAAAATATTCTTCTCAAACAGTAATGTAAATTCCTTGAGGGCAAATAGGTCACAGAGGTAGGATTTCCACTATTATCGTTTGAGACATTTACTTGTCAGTTTATACACGATATTGCATATTCGCTTTTAATAACAAATTAAGGAAGAAACTTTTTTATTGATTTCTCATCAATTTAAAGAATCCAGGCGGTTCAATCAGACAGTGATGTGTCACATGGCGCGAAAGCTGTAACTGTGACGTAATGCCATGACAATCTCGTGCAACAATACCGCTTTGATCTACACTTTAGATGTCATAATACCGACACACTTCTTTTAGCTCTTTGAGAGGATGTTAATTGATGATGAAAACAAGGACAATTACTTAGTTTATCAACAGAATAATTACCGATGATTGTCAACTTTTTTTTTCGCTTTCAAGATGGGTAGTGGATGATGACTATTGTATCCATATTTTTTTAGGACACTTTTCAAAATAATTATTTTTCGGGAAATAAGTCTTGAGAAAATGAAAATAACTGATATTTAATACTTTCCTGACACTTTGGGAAACTCCAGTAGGGGTTAGACTTTGATTATTATTACTATCAATGCAGTTATTATTGAGAGCAACTTGATGGTGGAGATGACAAAATTAGTGAAAGAAAAAGAAAAATGTCTGGTGTGAAAAGGAAATTTAAGAGTAACAAAAATGAAGTCAAAAAGGAAATGAAGTGTACGAGCTATGTGTTATATTTGAAATTTGCTTGTTGTACATAATAATCCTTTCATAAAACGTGACAGTATTAAAAATGTCAATTATTAGGGCGAGTGACTGTTCACTAAGGGCGAGAAGATTTTACTAGCTACTAGTCCTGCAGGGTGAGTGGTGTGAAAAAGAATTTTACACCCCTGTATACGGCTGGACTCCCCTTTTTTTTGACTTTGAAGTATTACACATCAGAACATACACAACTCCTGGTACAGTTTCTATGCAGTTGAAATGAAAGTTGGTATACATCATCAGTACGAAGCAGACATGCACATATTGTCTGATTGTTGGGACTTTCATGTCTGTATTTTTACTGGAGTTGTGGTGATTTTGTGGACTTTATTTGTTATTTATCAAGTATTTTCATGGGAGCATGTGTCATACAATGGTGACATTTGTTCTTGTTCTAGAGGAGCATGTTTCTGAATTTCTTTCCCCAAACTCCGCACCCCCCCTCTCCCCCCAACACACACACACACATACTGTTAGACTGTAATAGACTGCACACATTTGTGAAGTTTGGGCTGGTCTACCTCCCTGATAGGTCAATAATTTTATGTTAGTAAAAGATGAATCCCAAATACACTTTGATATATTGCACAACTAGGCTTAAATGTAATCATGTGTATAATGTGCTGCCATTTAAAGCTGACATGCATGAAAGTGGCAGCTTATGGAAAAGACCAATTTTACGGCTTTTTATGGATTTTTGTAAGGCTAACAAACTTGCATTTATATTAGAGTCAATTTCAAATAATTCTTGAGTTATATGGAGCAGAAGTGCTACATTTTAGAAATTTGTTTTAACAAATGGATTCAACTTAATTTTGAGTTTTGAAATTAAAATTGCCTTAATAGAAGAAGTCATATTGAACTAAGACATTTAAGGCATCTTTTTATCAACAACCAACATACTCATCTAAAAATCTAACAGTACATAACTGTGATTCATTTTAGTCAAAGTTACTGTAGGTTCATCAAATTTTAGAGCCCCTGCCAATGACAAACATCTGTAGATCTATTCAAGGGCTATAAACCACTAATCTACTGTAAATTGTCACACGTGACAAAGCAGCAATAAAACTAGGGTTGTCAACAGTGTCCATACACACTAAATTTTATACACATGTCATATAAATATGACGAAATTATTCATCCATAATACAAATGTTATGTTATTTAACGTGCCATGAGAGGGGTACAATATAATTTAAGCTATACAACAACACTGCGCTTACATTGACATTGAAATTCAAGCACGTGCTACCCTGTACTAAACAGTGCTGGGGACAACCATGATACAAATTAAGAAGCTCTGCCTATAAGACAGGGTGCTTTTGGTCCTTTCCATAGAAATGCTTATTTCAGTTCTTTCTACGGAAAAGAGTCATTCCGGTAAATTTAGTAAAAAGAGTTTTAGCATAAATCATAAATGGTCCTTCCTGATATTTCCAATAAGCATAACGTCATTTGTTTTGTTGCACTGACATCTTACTGATAGCCTTTTTAAAAAATTTGAAAAGGATTTCCTTGTGTCAGTGAAACAGTGTTAGATTGAAATATTTTTATTAATTATTGATTGTCTTTGAAATGTGTCTCGTGTTTATTTTCAGCTCATCAAGTGCTATGTGTAAAGGCTTTCAATTTTCAAGGAAAATCACTTATTGTAAGTTTCTTTTTGTCTAGTTTAAAACTTACAACTTTAGTCGGGGGCCTGCGTGGTTGAGTGGTTAAAATCGCTGACTTCAAATAACTTTTCTCCGACTGATTTGGGTTCGAGCCTCACTTTGGGCATAGGATTTTTCATGTAAGGAAGCCATCCAGCTGGCTTATGGAAGGTCTGTGGTGCTGCCCAGGTGCAAGCCCATGATAAAATAATGCCTGGAGGGGCACTTGTGGTCTTCCTCCATCGGAAAAGCAAGAAGTCGCTATATGACCTATAATTTTGTCAGTGTGATGTTAAAGGTTAACTTAAAAGTAACTGTAACATTCCTGCTTAAATGGTGAAGAAAGACGTCATGATGTTATGTGCCTTTCTAGGCTTTATTTCAAGCATATCAAAGCAGGTTCCTGGTTCTAACCACCCACTTGCAGCAAATCACAAAATATAATTCTTGCATATTTTGATTATTACTCTGCATAAAGTGCCATTATACATATAATTTTGAAACTCATTTTTTTTTTATATTCAAGAAATATATATATTTATAGTTATCATATAATTGATAAAGGCTGCTTAATCACTAATTAAAGACTTGTTTATTGCAGGGCTATGTGGAGCTGACTATATACCCACTACATGTTACTTTTGCAGAGCTATGTGGAGCTGACTATATACCCACTACATGTTACTTTTGCAAAGCTATGTGGAGCTGACTATATACCCTCTACATGTTATTTATTGGACGTCTTTGTGGAGCTGACTATATACCCACTACATGTTATTTATTGCAGGGCTATGCAGAGCTGACTATATACCCACTGCATGTTATTTATTGCAATGCTATGTGGAGCTGACTATATACCCACTACATGTTATTTATTGCAGAGCTATGTGGAGCTGACTATATACCCTCTACATGTTATTTATTGGAGGTTTTTGTGGAGCTGACTATATACCCACTACATGTTATTTATTGCAGGGCTGTGTGGAGCTGACTATGTACCCACTACATGTTATTTATTGCAGGGCTATGTGGAGCTGACTATATACCCACTACATGTTACTTATTGCTGGGCTATGTGGAGCTGACTATATACCCTCTACATGTTATTTATTGGAGGTCTTTGTGGATGTACCCACTACATGTTATTTATTGCAAGGCTATGTTGAGCTGACTACCGGTATATACCCACTACATGCTATTTATTGCAGGGCTATGTGGAGCTGACTATATACCCACTACATGTTACTTATTGCTGGGCTATGTGGAGCTGACTATATACCCACTACATGTTACTTATTGCAGGGCTATGTGGAGCAGACTATATACCCACTACATGTTATTTATTGCTGGGCTATGTTGAGCTGACTATATACCCACTTCATGTTATTTTTTTGCAGGGTTATGTGGAGCTTTCAGACTGTATACCCACAATATGTTATTTTTACAGGGCTATGTGAAATTGATTATATACCCATTACACGCTATTACAGAGCTATGTGGAGCTGACTATATACCAGTTACATGCTACTACTTTAGCGCTGTGCGGAGCTGACTATATACCAGTTACATGCTATTTATTGCAGGGCTATGTGGAGCTGACTATATACCCACTACGTGCAGATTTGAAAAGGATAAAACTCAACAGTAAACAATGCAGTATCCTTTTTTGTACACTGGCATAATTTTTATTATTTTGTCTCCCACCATACAGTGGTGTGAGAGACATATTGATTTACTCCTGTCTGTATGTGTGTCTGTCTGTCACAAATCTTGTCCGCGCTCTAAGTCGAACATTTCTCATCCAATCTTCACCAAACTTTAACAAAATGTGTTTGACCATAAGTCCTTGGCCAGATTAGATAACTAGCCAAATCAGCATAGGCATTTGAGAATTATGGCCCTTGAATTACGGAAAATCAGCCTTTTTACTCTTGTCTGTGCTTTAAGATGAACATTTCTCATCCGATCTTCACCAAATTTAAAAAAAAAATGTGTTTGACCGTAAGTCTTTGGCCAAGTTCGATAATTAGCCAACTTGGCCCAGTCACTTCAGAACTATGGCCCTTGAATAATAAATACCGGAAAAAAAATTTTTGCTCTTGTCCGCGGCCTAAGTCAAACATTTCTCATCTGATCTTTACCACACTTGAACCAAATGTTTTTGACCATAACTCCTCGGCCAATTTCTTTAACTAACCAAATTGCCCCAGGCACTTCAGAATTATGGCCCTTGAATTACTCAAAATCAGCCTTTTTACTCTTCAAAGGTATTTTTGTAGTGAGTAAACAGTATATAAAAGACTGACTTATGATTTAGGTGATTAGGCAGTTGTGGGAGACATACACTTTTCTCAAAAGCAGCTCTTCTTTTCTTTTGCATAACTTTATATTTGCAAAATGACTGAACGGAATTTCACAGCAATAATTTGTAAAAAAAACAAAATTGAAAGACTTGACCACTTTATATTGCAAAGGTTTCTGGGCTAACACTTCTCAAATTTCATTTAAGCATTTTAAATTACAAAAGTCTCAAAAAGAATACCTTAGAATTATGGGACTTTTCATTATTTAAGTGTTCATGAATTATTACAGATATAGTTTAGAAGAGTATGAGAAGACATACACTTTTGCAGTAAAGTCAGCCAAGAAATTATTATTTGTTAAGAGTCTGATGATAGAGGTTTTGAGCCAAATTGAAACTGGCTCATGTGGCACTTTACATGCTCTGCCCTGATAACTATTTGCAATACATAAAGCGGTAAAGGCTTGCATCTGTATACTTTAACATGAGTCCATCACACATGCTTAAAAGATACTGAAAGGGGCTTCCTTGCCAAGTGGTTAAGATCACTTGCCCGTCAAAACAAAGGTAATTGAGATTGAAGTCTTTAACTGTAGTCAGGGATATATAGAGTGCTAGTCAATGATACCTGGGAGTCAACATTCTGGTACAATGATCCCACACTGGAGGCTGTACAGGATGAAGAAAAGGCCAGGCAGTATGTATTCACAGATTTGTTTGTTTCATGTCCCGCCTGCAAAATTGCATTTTTCTCTAGATGCATTTTCAGGTGATCTTTTATAAAAAATTACGGACACAAAAATATTTCAAAGACATTTTGAAGAAATTCTGCAGAACCTGGATTACTCAAACTTTACAAGACATAAATATCATTTCATCTTGTTGAATCCCTAGATGCTTGCTAAGACAAAGTGATTGCACTCAATATAAAAATTTAAAACAGAATTAAATTTCTCTATAACTTGGCAGTATGTCAGTATTCTTACCATAAAGACATTTAACCCTAACCCTGCTAAATTTTGAAAATGGACTAATCCATCATTCAGTTTGGGCAGTACCACTCATTATTAAGAGGGGTGTTCATTGAAAATTTACTGACTGAATAGCAAACAGTGCAGACCATGATCAACCTGCACTTCCGATCTTGGTCTGCTAATGGTTAAGTATTATAGAAATCCTGCATAGTTAGCCAAATTATTGAGCAAGGTTTTAATGCTTCTACTGTTTATGTTTACTAAGAAATATTTAATACATTTGTGAAAAATTTTGTGATGATTTTTTTTTTGGGATTTGATGTTGTGAATCAGTGCAACCTAGAAATTCATGAAAAACACCTTCACATGAATAATAATTACCTCACAGTTTTGAAAATTTGGCTATTCTTGTACATTGAAAATTCCAGGCGTAGTTTAGAAGTGTATGAGAAGTGTTATAATGGGGCAGTAAAGTCAACCAACCCAGATCTAGGAAATGGTGAAGTTACAATACGCCTTCCACAGGAGTGTCTCCCTCTTGTAGCTGGTAAGTCAGTAAGAAATGCGGTTTTTACAAATAATGAAGCTTATTTGCCCAAAATCATCTACTATATGAATGTTCTTCCTGTTGATGATTAAGGTGTCCACATCTTTCTTAGTTAAAGATGCTGTTTGCTGGTATTTTGATGGTTTTGCAAATTAGTTTCAGATTTCTTAATGTGGTACATTGATTGTGTGCTTTATTTCATTTGTATATCAGAACTGTTAATGTTGGTATTGTAGAGCTACAGCCAATCAGAATCAACATAGAGTTTTCCCTGGAGCAGCCCGAGGGCGGTTTACATTTTGTTTTGCCGAATGCTGAGGGAACATTAGCTGAAAGAGGAGCTCATTGTTTTACATACAGACATGAGAACTCTTCCAGGTAGGCTAGTAATATAAGTTCTACGTTAGTATCATTTCTATCGGGGAAACCTGCCTGCTGTTTCCAGATTTTCCATTTAGATGAGATGTTCAGTCAGATTTTCGTACATTATGATTGGACACTTATGATATTTTATCATGAAAAGATAATTATGTTCCAATAATATGACTTGAAAGAAAATTATACTTGAAAAAAAAAATCACTTATATTGTAGATTATGGTTTCCATGTATAGACAGTTACGCCGAGCCGTGTACGTGGAAGCTAGAGTTCACCTGTGACCTTGAGATGACAGCCGTGTCATGTGGTGACCTTTTAGAGGTCGTATATACCACAGATAAAAGAGCAAAGACGTACCACTATTACCTTAGTACTCCGACCTCGGCACCGAATATTGCTCTGGCTGTCGGGTCTGTTGTTAATTTGTAATACTAAAATATTTTAAAAACTTACAAATACATGATATTTCTGATCAAAACTTAATATACATGTGTAATTTATAATATTTTATAATTATTTGCTTAATATCTAAAATATTTTGAATTTTGAATGAATATGTTTTAGGTGGAAGTAATAATCCCATAGTGAAGTAAAGCTTAATAAGTCAGATATTAAGAATATGAATAGAAATCAACTTAAGATGTTATGTGTTCTTAGTTTATATAAAGTTGTTTGAAAGATTTGTACAGCTCTACAGATATATTTATTTCTACCTACAATGCTTTCAGACCATTTGAAACACTAGTGGACCCTAACATGCATGAAGTTACACATTTTTGTTTGCCACATTTAAAAGGAATTCTCAAACATACTACCAGCTATTTACATGAGGTGAGTGAAAAACTTTACAAGAAATATTCATTTTGGTTAAATACTCAGCTGGTAAGGCCAACATTTTTTTTATTTTCTGGTTTACGGGAGATTTTTCAAAAAATTAGGGTCGGGGGGGACAAATAAAAATAAAAATAAAAGTCCCAATTTTGAGCAGTTGACCAAATAAATAAAAATAAAACATCCAAAAGGATACAATTTTTTTTATTTTTTGTAAACCACAGAAAACGAAAGCTTGCAAGCTTAAATTGCATACACACTCACAAATGACCTATTCTGAACTGGTTTATATCTCATCATCTCAGTATACTGTTGTTTTCTTTATGTGTAGCTTGTATGAATAATGCCATTTTCAAAGTCACCAAGGATATGCACTATTTGTGTTTTTGTATGTATCTATTTTGAAGTAAAAATAGACTTGTGGAAACATTTTTCATTATTAAATATACATATATCACAGTTGACATTATCATATCATAAGACCACTGCATAATGTTTATTATTTAAACATGAATAAAAACTGCTTTAAAATGGGTATATGCAATGACTACTTTAGGTCTGCATCCTGCATATATGCATATTGATTGGCTGGAGATGGAGTCTTAAAAGACAGGCATCGTCATACTAGAATTGAAAAATTATGAATTGATAAATATTATGCACACTCAGTAACACTGGCTTTAAAATTAAATTGCTTTTGGTTAAGGTTCAGTGGCTTGAATATTGTTTTATATTTTGCTGACTGACAGTGCCACCTATATTGTACGACAAGCCAAAACAATCTGAATTTTGGTTCAGCTAAAATGTGTACAAAATGACAACCTTATCCGCTGATGTTCAGACAACATTATCAGAGATTTATAAGACCCTTCACTGAGATGTGACTTGGAATTAATACGTTATGAGTCCGAAAAAAACATTTATTACTGGATATGTCATTATGTGTTCCTCAGTGTCAAAGGCACATGTGGCATAGTGTCTGAATGTTTGTTCCAAACATACTTTCAAAGGGTCTTCTTACAGATTTTGTTGATATACTTTATTAAGTGAACATGATAATATATTGCTCGGAGTTTCATGTTTCATAATTATCTTTTGAGTTATAGTACCTGGCTAGAACTTGATCATAGAAAATATTGAGATAATCTTTTATATATGTCCAATATCTCCACTGGATTAGATTGCCTGTCACAAATATTAAACAACCGTTAATCAGGCTGGGCACATCTCCCAATCGGGGTAAATTACCTCGTCGTACCCCGATTGGGAGATGTGCCCAGCCTGTTAATCTGACGGTCCAATTATTTTGACTAGTTTGAATCTTTTATCACATGTATCATTGTCAAGCATTTGCGGGACATGTCATTTTACATTGAAATTGCACTTTGTTTTGAACAGAACTACTGAAAATTGTGGTATTAGTATTTTTTCTTCTCTAACCCTCAAGACTTCAAAGTAAAAAAAAATATGTTTAGCAAGTTGATACTCACTTTTGCTCTTCCATTTTGCAATTTCTTTGGTTTCTTTCCTTTTTATACGCCCGTTTGAAAAACGGGACGTATTATGGGAACGCCCCTGGCGGGTGGGCGGGCGGGCGGGTTGGCGGGCGGGCGGCGTCCACAGACCTTGTCCGGAGCATATCTTCTACATGCATGAAGGGATTTTGATGAAACTTGGCACAGTTGTTCACCATCATGAGACGGAGTGTCATGCGCAAGAACCAGGTCCCTAGGTCTAAGGTCAAGGTCACACTTAGAGGTCAAAGGTCAAATTCTAGAATGACTTTGTCCGGACCATATCTTCTTCATGCATAGAGGGATTTTGATGAAAGTTGGCACAATTGTTCATCATCATGAGAAGGAGTGTCATGCGCAAGAACCAGATCCCTAGGTCTAAGGTCAAGGTCACACTTAGAGGTCAAAGGATACAAGAATGAAAACTTTGTCCGGAGCATTTCTTCTTCATGCATAGAGGGATTTTGATATAACTTGGCACAAATGTTCACCACCATGAGGCGGAGTGTCATGCGCAAGAACCAGGTCTCTAGGTCTAAGGTCAAGGTCACACTTAGAGGTCAAATGATACAAGAATGAAAACCTTGTCCGGAGCATTTCTTCTTCATGCATAGAGGGATTTTGATATAACTTGGCACAAATGTTCACCACCACGAGACGTAGTGTCATGCGCAAGAACCAGGTCCCTAGGTCTAAGGTCAAGGTCACACTTAGAGGCCAAAGGTCAGATACAAGAATGACTTTGTCCGAAGCATTTCTTCATGCATGGAGAGATTTTGATGTAACTTGACACAATTATACACCATCATGAGACGAAGTGTCATGCGCAGTTCCCTTCTTTCGAATTACTTCCCTTTGTTGTTACTATAAATAGCTTATATTGTAACTTTTTCATTACTAGTCGTAGGGAAAAATCGAGACCACTTTTCTGTAGTACAACATGCATGCTACATCCAATTTTGAGGTGTATTTTGACCAGTCTCTACCTGGTAAAGATTTTTGTGAGGACTTACAATTTTTTTTTTTGATTTTTTTTTTTTTTTTTTTTTTTTTTTTTTAAGATTAACTTCCCTTAGTTGTTACTATAAATAACTTATATTGTAACTTTTTTATAATTGACCGTAGGGAAAAACCAAGACCACTTTTCTGTGGTACAACATAGATGTTACTTTCCAATTTTAGGTGTATTTTAAGGTATCTCTACCTGGTAAGGAGTTTTTTTGTGGACTTAGAAAAACAAAACACTTAGTTATTACTAAACAACCACAAAATTAAAATTCCATTTGCAAATACAGGTGCTAGAGTAAAGAAATTTGCTGTGACGGGCGTATATTGTGACATTCTTGCACTCTTGTTATCAATTGTGGTATTTTTCTGACAGTCCCACATGAATTCGATCATTGTCCAATTATAATATACAGACAACAAATCTTGTACATGTGATACGCCAGATTTTTCAACATCTGTACTGATAGTGAAGGCCATTTTTCGTAGGTGATTACTCCTAATGTTGGGCTTTAGGTGCCGTAATTTCTACTCAGATCCAATTTCTTTACAACACTTGTTATCTCTGCCAACTCATTCCAAAGATTATTGTCTGTAAACTTGTATATTTTTCAAAAGAAGTATAAAATACACAGAATGGCAACTGGCTGTAATCTCGCGTGATCTCGTGTCAGAGCGTGAATCGGCGTTATCTTAGTAAAAACAAACATCGGCGAGCATGGAGTTACAATTTGTACCTTTAAAACTACATTTAAAATACATGTTAGCTTCTAAAACAACATTAGTTTAATGTGAAATAGTCTTATTCTTAAGACACAAAGTACACGTTTCTTGCCATTAAAAGAAGCGTGGTCATACGGAGATAATTGATTTACGATGAATAATTACTTTCGCATACAAAATGGCGTGTGGAGAAAGCGACACTTCCGGTAAACGAGATCTCATTCAGTTATCACGGGATGTTGGCGAGATTTGCTCTATATGCCTTTCAAGTTGCCAATCTATTTATTTTTATAGCTCTTTGATTTTTCCAATTAATTTCACACAATTTACATTTTATGCAGGCCGCCATTTTTCATGCGTCTACTGATCTAGATTAAAAACCTCTACCATACAGTTAAACTTTTATTTTTGGCAGCAGCAATTACGGACGGTCGGCGGGTAAAATGAAAATAAAAGTACTGAAAATGACTTTTATTTTTATTTTGTTTTGTCAAAAAATAGGGTCGGCGCTCCCGTAAACCAGAAAACTAAAAAATGTTGGCCTAAACTGGAAAACTAGGGCAGTCATGAAACAGTCAGCCATTTACCAGTCCATGTATGAATCATCCTTTCTGCATGGTGAATAAACTGTATATTACTCCACCTTACTGCACCTTCAGGCTAAAACTGATAGCCTAAGAGGCAATATCTGAGCCAGAGACAACAGAAGAGTTTCTCTGAAGTGTGTATGTTTTTTTTTCAATAGATGGATAAGATAGCTCAAAGCTTCTGGAATCACTTTCGAGTGTTTGCATTTTGTTGGTAAATTGAGACTGGTATCTTACAAAGGGGAAAAGTCATGGTCCGAGAGAGTATTGTCATTCTAACTTGATCAGATATAAATCTTTATAATGGAAAATAGACCTGACTTGGGAATAGGTGCAAAAATAAACTCAGACTTTTGATCTGTCAAGCGTTTCTAAGCAAAAAAAAAAAAAAAAAAAAAATCAGATTCTGATTTGAAGCAAAGATTTCCAAAAATTGTTGTATATTTTTTCCATATCTGGCATTTAACATATTTTATGTTTATGGATATAAAAGATTTCAGTTCAAGCAAGCATTTCCAAATTTTAAATTGTTTATTTTTTCCATAACTTTACAGAGTTTTGAGTTTTATGAAGAGCTGATGTCGAGTCGCTATCCGTTCTCATGTTATAAACAAGTGTTTGTAGACGAGAGCTATGAAGATATGCAGGCATTTGCAACAATGACTATATTCAGGTATGCAGTAGAAAATTTCAGCTTGTGGAGAGCTATATACTACAAAGCAATGGTCATTGGTTGGGTTCTTAAGTGTGATAAAATTACCAAAGACAATGCTTCATGTACCTGTATTTTATGCTTAAAAGATTTTTTCTTAACTTGTTAGAAACTGATCAGGAATATTTATGCAAAAATGAAAACTGTAAAAATGATTGTTACAAAAGAATTACCTGGACTCATGGAGTCCATTCAATACCTATGAAATAGAATTCCGCTTAAGCCGGTGTTAGGGATGTGAGGGCTGTTGCACTTGTGAACAGACTCGGTCAAACTGAGTCTGCTATTATTTTGTTTGATGTCATTCTGTGCTTCCAAAGGATCTTCATTCAGATTTTTTTAATGATTGAGGTTGCTGTATGAAATCATGGTTATTGTGAAATTTTCTGTTTTCAGTACCAACCTACTACACTCAGCTCGTGTTATAGATCAGACCATTATAACAAGAAAGTACATGGCAGCTGGGATTGCGCAACAGTTTTTCGGATGTTTTATTGTAATGCAATGCTGGTTTGATGCCTGGCTTACCAAGGGTATTGCAGCATACCTAACTCAACTGTTTGTAAAGAAAACATTCGGTAACAATGAATACAGACATGGAATTGCTCAGGTAGGACTCAATTCTCTGTGGTAGAAAATCAGCTTTTATCAATATGGTTTCTTGAATTTATACAGTGCTTTAGGGTATAGCGGATAGCTAACTAATTTTTCCTGCATTCCAGTTCAAAGAAATTAAAATAGTAGTTTTTTTTTTCAGTATATTAGACAGAAAACATCTATTCTTCTTAAAACATACAGCTTTTAATAGAAATTCATGTTTTTTCCCTCCAAGCCATTGTTTACATATGAGCTGATTTAGGGTGTACAGGATAGCTTTGGTCATTTTTTCCATTATTAGTTTGAAATCCACATCTTGACAAACTTTCCAAGATTTCTTTACTATAAATCAGAATAATAATATATTCTCTTTTCAAAAACTTTCAGCTTTTTAAATTTCTATCAAATACTTTTCATTCACTGACATTTTTTACATATACACTGATTTAGTCTATAGGGGATAGCTTCATTTTACATTTGATGACATTTGAAAAATAACACAACAAGCAAATATTTAAAATGTATGTCAGAATGTCTGTTTGCATGCCAGTAAAAGAATGATATGAAAATTTATACAATAATTCAAGTCTAAATATAAAATTTATTAATCTATCCTCTATACCCTAAAATCCACTATACCCTAAAGCACTGTATAGGTCAAAATTTAATAATTACTTGTAGATGGAATGAGGTTTAATTTGGTTGGGTTTGTATTCATAGGAGCTTTTAGTAGGTTCAAAATTGCCCGAAAATATGTCTATTGATGCACCTTAAACTTTCATAAGAGAAGGTCATATTACATAAACAGTTATATTCACTATTAAGCTTCCCTGCATTAAAAGTAGAGTTTATATAATTATGACCTATTATATATTGCAGTATTTAAAAGAGGTGGAGGAGTATGAAGCACAGAGTGGAGGTATTGTGTTAGACCCTTCCACTGGACAGAATAATCAGTATTTCTCTTGTTTTCAACCACATACAATGTCACCTGCCTACCTGGAAATGTATAACAAGAAATCCATGCTAATTCTTCGTATGTTAGAGGCAAGAATTGGTGCCACACTGTTGCTACAGGTATGTACTTCTAATGTTTCCAACCATACACGATGTCACCTGCCTACCCTGAAACATATAACAAGAAATCCATGCTCATTTTGAGTATGTTAGATGCAAGAATTGGTGCTCCACTGTTGCTACAGGTTAGAACTTTTTACGTTTCCAACCACACATTATGTCACCTGCCTACTTGGAAATGTATCACAAAAAAATCCTTGTTCGTCCAGTGTATGGTAGATGCAAGAATTGGTGCCACACTGTTGCTACAGGTATGTACTTAGTACAATCTTTCCATCCACACAATGTCACCTGCCTTCCTGGAAACATATAACAAAAATCCATACTCATCCTAGAGGCAAGAATTGTGCCACACTCCTTCTACAGGTATGGTCAGTTTGTGTGTATAAGATACTGACATGTTTGTTGGTATGTACAGTAGTAGCACGATGTATCTTTTGTTAAAGACTGATAATTCTGTCTTAAAATAGGGTCTATACCATCTGGCCTTGATTAATGAGAATTAAAGATCAGATGCCATTTATAATATGGCACCATCTTTGTCCATTCGACTGAAATAATGTGATTAATATTTATACCTATATCTGCACAGGTTATCATTATTTTAATGGCTTTTATTTTCATTTATGTAATATTTTATTGGTGATACATAGAACAGAACAGAAATATTGTTTAAATTTTAATTGGCAGATTTACAGTTCATCTTTAAATACAAACAGAGTCAAACATGCATACAGAGTGTATGATAAAAATATATTTATAATAAGGCAAATAATGTGTCAAAGGTCTTTAGTAGGATATGTTATACGTAAGAGACGTTTTATATTATGCAAAGCCCTACAGCTATTTTCCAACTTTGTACCTGAAATTCAACAGTTGTGGTATATAACTACTATATTTCAGGTATTTAACAAGTTACAAGCTCTGGCATATACAGCATCCCAACAGAAGTTTGTTTCTAACACCTGGTCCAATATGCTTCTCTCAACAAACTCGGTAAAGTAATTTTCTTACCTCTGGTCCAATATGCTTCTCTCAACAAACTCGGTAAAGTAATTTTATTACCTCTGGTCCAATATTGGCTTCTCTCAACAAACTCGGTAAAGTAATTTTCTTACCTCTGGTCCAGTATTGGCTTCTCTCAACAAACTCGGTAAAGAAATTTTCTTACCTCAGGTCCAATATTGGCTTCACTCAGCAAACTCGGTAAAGTAATTTTCTTACCTCTGGTCCAATATTGGCTTCTCTCAAAAAAAACGGTAAAGTAATTTTCTTACCTCTGGTCCAATATTGGCTTCTCTCAAAAAACTTGATCCAATATGCTTCTCTCAATAAATAGCTGTAAATATGATTTAAAAGATCTTACTTCAAGATCAAACTAACTTGATTTTTTTGGCAATGAGTAAATATTTACAATTCAGTAGCTTCTCCTGACACTACATTGATTTCATATATAACAAGTATTTAACAAATCAACACTACATTGATTTCATATATAACAAGTATAACAAATCACACATTCACATTTGATACATAATCTCTGTGGCCTAATGGTTAATGTTGCAGACTTTGAATCACTTTCATTGCTCGAGGTGCAGAATTATTCTATGCGAGGAAGCTAAGTAGCTGGCTTGGCCAAACTTGGTGGCTCTACCCAGGTGCAAAATTGGTGACTATTTTTAGGCACTCCAGTGTCAAAGACTCCGGAGACGAATAGTGTTTGAACTGTCTGTCCATTCATCAGTCCATCCATTGTTCAATTCCATCAAACTTCCTTGTATACTCAACTCCTCTGAAGTTTAGACCCAGCTGAATTGAAGCTTGGTATACATATCAGAATATTTTTTCTGCAAATACTGCACTTTTTGGGACTTTGAAATATTACATCTTCATTAGAATATTGTGTACTCAACGACGCCCCTTAAGAGTTTCCATTAAAAATGAAACTTTGATACATCATCAGCATTAAGTAGACATGACCTTTTTGTCTGAAGTTAAGTTTCCAATTTTGTTTCAGTTATGTCCCTTTTTCTGACTTTAAGATATCATTTTATCAAGCATTTTCAGGGGACATACGTCAAACAGTGCTGACATCATTTCTTGTTTCCTTTCAGTTTTTAAAGATTATCTCGACAGTTACTGGAAAAGATATTCAACCATTTATAGACCAGTGGATGTATCCTTTTAGCGTATCATGTAATACTAACTTTGCCAACAGATATATTCTGTATATTCTAAGTTTCAACAAAAAATAATCTGATGAATTAATTGAATTTTGCGCTAAAAGGCTTTCTACTTTAGAATAAGTTTTATACATATTTTCCACTGCATACCCGAATGTCTGAATAGTTCCAATTCATAATTTTTTAAAACTTTGAAATTGTATCTTATATTCAGTTGTATAATCAAATTCTAAAATTGCCTATCCAAAAAGACTTAAAACTTTGAAATTAACAATATTTGCTGGAGACTTAATTTTTATAGAATTTGCATTTGCTTCTATCCATAAAGTTAAATACCAACAGTCAAATACAATTTCCTTTTTATTCTATTTTTTAATCTTTAAAATTTAAAATCCATAAATCTTACTCACTGCAGGGAGAAATTACAGAAAAAGCTACTAGCATGAGAAAATGAGAGATCGGTCGTTATTCTTTGTCAGGATACTATTTGTCAAAAGATTGATTTATTCCTTAACTTGTACCTAAGTTATCAGAGTGGGTGTGCAAGATTTGTAGGAAACTTTGTCTTTAACAGGAAAAGAAATGTAGTAGAACTAGAAATCAAACAGGATCATACAGCTAAAGGTTCCCTCAAATATGTGGTAAGATATAAAAATCTTCAAATCAACTCAGACCTACTTTGTAAAATTTGTAAAAACTATGAACATGATTGGTTAGTAATCCTGTTTTGTTCATAAAAAATGTAAAAGAAGTCACATATTCCTCTAAAATTGTTTCAGTTAACTGAACTAATATGCAATTATTCTGGGTAAGAGAGGTTTTTACCACTTAAATGTATATTGCATGAGTATTTGGTTGACTATCGTTTTTCGCACACAGGGACCACTTGAGATGACTATACAAGAGTTAGATGGATCTTTCAACCATACCTTCAACATTGAAGAGAACAAGACCAAATTTGAAATAACATGCCATTCCAAAAGTAGAAGGTATAAAGTGATATCCATACCTAAATTTTAATCTAGAGTGCAGAACTTAAATTTAGCAAAAAAAGAGAAGAATGAAGGGTATAATTATGAAAATGCTTTTTGTAAGTGAGTCTTACTCTTCTAAGCAAAATAAAGTCATTAATAATTACTGACTGATTTAGTGCCAAAACAAAGATAGCATGTTCTTTATGCTTCTTTCCCTTGATTTTGGTTTACATGTTGATTGTATAACCTGTGTTTCTTGTGAGAGAGTCTTGTTAATGAAGTTCTTTTATTTAAAACTTGTGTTCTGTCACTTAATCATTTAGAATGTGTTAGTTCCTTGTCTTGGCATTGAAGATACTGATCAAAGTTCTGCAAGAATTCAAGGAATAAAATAGTAATTCATTTCAACTTTTGTTATATGTCACCTTTTATAAACAGTTATCTGCCATTTATGGTCACTTTGAATTATTTCTGTTTTATGCAGTCAGTCGCCACTGTTTTTCATTCCGAAATGCATCTTCTGACCCTGTTCAGCAGTCATGTTATTTCCCTTTTTCTGCTCTGTTCTGCCCTTGCAGACAAAATTAAGAAAACAATCGTACTCTTTCATTTTTGTTATTCTAAAAATACCAAAAATGTCTTCCATTCATTAATACTGGGAAACACTATACAGACTTTGGCACCTATTTATAAATATGTTTTATACTTTTGGCAGAAAAAGTTTGTGCTCTTGATAAAACCACTCCCAGTGTTAAGTGGTCACCCGTCTTAAATAGTCAGAGTTTGGTTGTTTCCCAAACGCTGTATCAGTATTGTTGTATGATTGAGCATCAGATGTCTGACCATGTAGTTATAATCACTCTATTTTATCAAACAGGAATAAAAAGAAGAAGATACCACTGATGACAGGAGAAGAGGTTGACATGGACCTCAGTGCCATGGAGTAAGTACCCCTCAAACTATATCAATGTGCTATGTTCGTTGATAAGTGGAAAACTCTAATTTTCGCACAGTCTGCCCAGAAATTTACTTTTAGTTAGAATACATTTACTCCTTCTTTTACAGAAGAGCATTTTATATTTTACACATGCAATATTTTGAAATTTACTGTTGTTAACGCCTACTACATTGGTAAAAAATGATACACACGTGTGCATAAAATTTCATTTCTACATGCATACCAAAGTGTAAACATTTATGATATTGTCTTGCAGTGCTGATTCACCTGTACTATGGTTAAGAGTTGATAAAGACATGAACTTACTACGCAGTGTACAGTGGGAACAACCAGACTACATGTGGCAATACCAGCTCAAATACGAGAGAGATGTTGTAGCTCAAAGTGAGGTACATGTAGTATCATTCATATGTAGTCACATTATTTGTCTTTTGGGAAAAGGAGTTTTTTAACTTTTATTTAGAGCATAGCTTTGCAATATTTAGCACTTTGTTTAATAGGGAGAGTGCAGATCTACAGGTTGCAAAGTCTTGAGTTCAATCCATGGGTGAGGCATATGTTCTCTGTAATGCTAAAAAACATGATGTCTGGAATAATTTGTCCTCCACTTCCAATGTATGTGGGGAAGTTGGTAGTTACTTACGGAGAACAGGTATGTACAGGAATAGAATCCAGGAGCACTGATTAGCTTAACTGCCTGCCATTACCTAGCTGAAATACTGTTGAAAAACTGCCCTAACCCAATACAAACAAACTTAGCAATACTTTATAGTTTGGCTCTGTTAAGTTCAACTGTTATAAAGTCTTTAATGAGTTTGTTTACAGTAAAAAGAACTATAATGGTGTCATAGGATAATATGGGTGTAACCTCACTTGAGATGTAAAAGTTTTTCAAAGCTGTATGGTTAGTTTTCACACAATGCCTCTCACATATACATTGTTCTACATCAGGCAATCCAAGCTTTACGACTGTTTTCTACACCAGCTACAAGGAAAGCATTGACAGATGTTCTAGAATGTGAACAGAGCTATTATAAAGTCAGAATAGAAGCCAGCATGTGTCTAGCTAAGGTATGTCTTTAGCAGTATATAGAACTTCAAAAGACAGTTATAAGCATTAGATTCTTACATTTTTGTACAGTTAAATTATTTGACAGATGTTATGTAATGTATTCAAGAAACATGTATGATATGTCACATTCATATGCTATACATCATTCTCATTGCTGTGTACATTGTATTATGTACAAGAGTTTTTTTGGTTTTTTAAAGTTTTAGGTTTTTTTCTATTTAATATTTGTTTTTTTACTTGATTCTCAACTGTTTATCGGCAGTAATACGCATATCATCAGACATACTGGAGGTACTGGTAGTCACTATTTCTTCAGTCTTGTGTAGAGCTTGATTTAATATTTCAACACAGGCTTAATTTCATTTTATTTTAGCAAATAGTAAATGTTACAATGGATGGTACAAATGTAACATAATACAAAATAGTGTTTTAATTTCAGGTGGCTAACACAATGGTTACATCGTGGGCGGGTCCTCCAGCGATGTTAAATATCTTCAGGAAGATGTTTGGTTCACACTCATGTCCTAGTATTGTGAGACAGAACAATTTTGTCAAATTTCAGCAATACTTCATTCTTAAGGTACCCTTGATTATGTGAAATTTGTCACTTTTTAATGAAAATCATCTAAATGAAACAAGCTGTAAATATTTTCTAGTGACTTATCTTGATGTCTGACCTTTTTTTTAGCTCACCTGTCACAAAGTGACAAGGTGAGCTTTTGTGATCGCGCGGTGTCCGTCGTCCGTCGTCCGTGCGTGCGTGCGTGCGTGCGTCAGTCCGTAAACTTTTGCTTGTGACTGCTCTAGAGGTCACATTTTTCATGGGATCTTTATGAAAGTTGGTCAGAATGTTCACCTTGATGATATCTAGGCCAAGTTCGAAACTGGGTCACGTGCCGTCAAAAACTAGGTCAGTAGGTCTAAAAATAGAGAAACCTTGTGACCTCTCTAGAGGCCATATATTTCACAAGATCTTCATGAAAATTGGTCAGAACGTTCACCTTGATGATATCTAGGTCAAGTTCGAAACTGGGTCACATGCCATCAAAAACTAGGTCAGTAGGTCAAATAATAGAAAAACCTTGTGACCTCTCTAAAGGCCATATTTTTCATGGGATCTGTATGAAAGTTGGTCTGAATATTCATCTTGATGATATCTAGGTCAAGTTCGAAACTGGGTCACGTGCGGTCAAAAACTAGGTCAGTAGGTCTAAAAATAGAAAAACCTTGTGACCTCTCTAGAGGCCATATATTTCATGAGATCTTCATGAAAATTGGTCAGAATGTTCATCTTGATGATATCTAGGTCAAGTTCGAAAGTGGGTCACGTGCCTTCAAAAACTAGGTCAGTAGGTCAAATAATAGAAAAACCTTGTTACCTCTCTAGAGGCCATATTTTTCATGGGATCTGTATGAATGTTGGTCTGAATGTTCATCTTGATGATATCTAGGTCAAGTTCGAAAGTGGGTCACGTGCCGTCAAAAACTAGGTCAATAGGTCAAATAATAGAAAAACCTTGTGACCTCTCTAAAGGCCATATTTTTCATGGGATCTGTATGAAAGTTGGTCTGAATGTTCATCTTGATGATATCTAGGTCAAGTTCGAAACTGGGTCACGTGCAGTCAAAAACTAGGTCAGTAGGTCTAAAAATAGAAAAACCTTGTGACCTCTCTAGAGGCCATATATTTCATGAGATCTTCATGAAAATTGGTCAGAATGTTCACCTTGATGATATCTAGGTCAAGTTCGAAAGTGGGTCACGTGCCATCAAAAACTAGGTGAGTAGGTCAAATAATAGAAAAACCTTGTGACCTCTCTAAAGGCCATATTTTTCATGGGATCTGTATGAAAGTTGGTCTGAATGTTCATCTTGATGATATCTAGGTCAAGTTCGAAAGTTGGTCACGTGCCGTCAAAAACTAGGTCAGTAGGTCAAATAATAGAAAAACCTTGTGACCTCTCTAGAGGCCATATTTTTCATGGGATCTATATGAAAGTTGGTCTGAATGTTCATCTTGATGATATCTAGGTCAAGTTCGAAACAGGGTCATGTGCGATCAAAAACTAGGTCAGTAGGTCTAAAAATAGAAAAACCTTGTGACCTCTCTAGAGGCCATACTTGTGAATGGATCTCCATAAAAATTGGTCAGAATGTTCATCTTGATGATATCTAGGTCAAGTTCGAAAGTGGGTCACGTGCCATTAAAAAGTAGGTCAGTAGGTCAAATAATGAAAAAACGTTGTGACCTCTCTAGAGGCCATATTTTTCATGGGATCTGTATGAAAGTTGGTCTGAATGTTTATCTTGATGATATATAGGTCAAGTTTGAAACTGGGTCAACTGCGATCAAAAACTAGGTCAGTAGGTCTTGAAATAGAAAAACCTTGTGACCTCTCTAGAGGCCATACCCTTGAATGGATCTTCATGAAAATTGGTCAGAATGTTTACCTTGATGATATCTAGGTCAAGTTTGAAACTGGGTCACATGCCATAAAAAACTAGGTCAGTAGGTCAAATAATAAAAAAACCTTGTGACCTCTCTAGAGGCCATACTTTTCATGGGATCTGTATGAAAGTTGGTGTGAATGTTCATCTTGATGATATCTAGGTCAGGTTTGAAACTGGTCAACTGCGGTCAAAAACTAGGTCAGTAGGTCTAAAATTAGAAAAATCTTTTGACCTGTCTAGAGGCCATATTTTTCAATGGATCTCATGAAAATTGATCTGAATGTTCACCTTGATGATATCTAGGTCAAGTTTCGAAACTGGGTCACGTGCGGTCAAAAACTAGGCCAGTAGGTATAAAAATAGAAAAACCTTGTGACCTCTCTAGAGGCCATATTTTTCATGAGATCTTCATGAAAATTAGTGAGAATGTTCACCTTGATATCTAGGTAAAGTTCAAAACAGGGTCACGTACCTTTGAAAACTAGGTCAATAGGTCAAATAATAGAAAAACCTTGTGACCTCTCTAGAGACCATATTTTTCAATGGATCTTCATGAAAATTGGTCAGAATGTTTATCTTGATAATATCTAGGTCAGGTTCAAAACTGGGTCACATGAAATCAAAAACTAGGTCACTATGTCAAATAATAGAAAAAACGACGTCATACTCAAAACTGGGTCATGTGGGAAGAGGTGAGCGATTCAGGACCATCATGGTCCTCTTGTTTAACATCCATCATTACACGTGTCTCGAACCCACCCGCTTAGCTCAATAGGGAGAGCGCAGATCTATGGATCGCGAGTTTGATCCCCGGGTGGGCTGTATGTTCTCCATGATGGTTTTGTAAAAGACATTGTGTCTGAAATCATTCGTCCTCCACCTCAGATTCATGTGGGGAAGTTGGCAGTTACTTGTGGAGAACAGGTTTGTACTGGTACAGAATCCAGGAACACTGGTTAGGTTGTCTGCCCACTGTTACATAACTTAAATACTGATGAAAAATGGCATTAAACCCAAAACAAACAAATACACATGTCTCGATCAAGGAGAATACATTGTTTTTATTTTTTTACATTCAAGGAAATAAGTAATTTTTTGTTTGCCATAGTTGGAAGACATAATCACAGACAAAGGACTGTTTTTGCTCTAGTTTTCATGAACAGTTTCAGAAGGTTGGGGTGTTATTTCTTTGCTTACTCTTAAGGAATATTTATAAACTGCCAGTAGAAAGGTCATAGTGTGACCCCTTTGTTCATTTTTCCAGCTTGTTGTCCTTGTCTGGAACATACACTGAAAGTATTGAAAAATTTCTGTTCACCTTGGGTTAAAGAGTATATGAAGATGTTGAAACTCAGGATATGGAGTTTTGACCATATGTTATCTTTATTATGTTACAGGCAATCCCAATGGCAATGGCACAGCTGAGAAACATGCACAATATCTGTCCTCCTGAGGTTGTCCGATTTCTTCTTGATCTCTTCAAATATAATGACAACAGTAAAAATAAGGTAATTGTGTTATAGTAATCTGTAGCATAAAAAAATAACCATTTCACCAAATATAACAACAAAAGTGATTGGTAATAAATAGTTCTTCAGTTATGTTTATCGATCTAAGTTTTTCATTATAAATCCATTGAAATTGAGTCTGGTTTATAAAGGCACATGTTTGCTTTAGTATGTTGAAGTATGAGAAGAGTATGTTTTAATGTCCCCAGGCTATCATTAAAATTTGTTTGTTTGGTATCCCCTGACCCTACTTTGTGAAGTCGGATAGGTGGTTAGATAAAAAACATTCAGTTGTAAATCTATAATGTATTTCTTGATTGATGTGTAGGTAACTTGAAAAAAAATGTGAATACAGCTAAAATATACTGTGTCAGATGTTATGCTTTTGAATGATTTTGGTCCTGTTAAGTTTGCAGATGTGTACTTAAATTTAGTCATAAATGTTTAGTTAAGGAGATTTTAATTTTACGCTGTTTCTTTTTTAATACCATTTAATTTTCCTATTTCTGTTTTCATCTGGGCATTCTTTGCATTAATGTCAACAGTCTGCATCCTGAAATCAAAATACAATTTTTGATATTTAAACCCTTTTCTCTACCAACTTATCCTCATCCCTGATACGTTGAAAGCATAAAAATGTCAAGGTCTTGTCAAACTCAATATTCTTAAAGGCTTGTTGAGGTGTGGGTGAAAAAAGCCGTCCAGCTTAATGAGATGGTTAAAGTTATATTTTTACATAAAAACTACTTTTTTCACTGGATTCGCTCATGTATTAATTGGAGAAAAATCATGTGCAAACAAGGCAGTTCAAGTGTCTTTAATACATGATTTTTATGCCCCCGAAGGGAGGCATATAGTTTTTGAACCGTCTGTCTGTCTGTCAGTCTGTCGGTCCGTCCGCAATTTTTGTGTCCAGTCCATATCTTTGTCATCGATGGATGGATTTTCAAATAACTTGGCATGAATGTGTACCACAGTAAGACGACGTGCAGTGCACAAGACCCAGGTCCGTAGCTCAAAGGTCAAGGTCACACTTAGACGTTAAAGGATAGTGCATTGATGGGCGTGTCCGGTCCATATCTTTGTCATCGATGGATGGATTTTCAAATAACTTGGCATGAATGTGTACCAAGTAAGACGACGTGCAGTGCGCAAGACCCAGGTCCGTAGCTCAAAGGTCAAGGTCACACTTAGACGTTAAAGGATAGTGCATTGATTGGCATGTCCGGTCCATATCTTTGTCATCGATGGATGGATTTTCAAATAACTTGGCATTAATGTGTACCACAGTAAGATGACGTGTCCTGCGCAAGACCCAGGTTCGTAGCTCAAAGGTCAAGGTCACACTTAGATGTTAAAGGATAGTGCATTGATGGGCGTGTCCGGTCCATATCTTTGTCATTGATGGATGGATTTTCAAATATCTTGGCATGAATGTGTACCACAGTAAGACGACATGTCACACGCAAGACCCAGGTCCGTAGCTCAAAGGTCAAGGTCACACTTAGACGTTAAAGATCATTTTTCATGATAGTGCATTGATGGGCATGTCCGGTCCATATCTTTGTCATTCATGCATGGATTTTAAAATTAACTATGCATGAATGTGTGACAAAGTAAGATGATGTGTCGCGCGCAAGACCCAGCTCCGTATGTCAAAGGTCCTAAACTCTAACATCGGCCATAACTATTCATTTAAAGTGCCATCGGGGGCATGTGTCATCCTACGGAGACAGCTCTTGTTATTTTTGAAATGCTTTCCCAGGATGTGTATGTATTTCTGCACAGATTAACATCTGGACACACTTGTTTTGTGTATTAACTTCTGCAGAAGCCCTTGGAATATGTTTGTGACCTCGGCCTTCAGTCTTGGTCACAAACATTCCCTCAGGCTTCTGCAGACTTTAATACACAAAAAAAACGTGTATTATCTCTACAGTATCAATATCTAATTTCCTGAAGATATGTTCAGTGTCACTCCGAAGATCATTGTATACCTCCCACATATCCAATCTGTTTTATTTTCGTTCAGGTGATTTACTCCAAATGTTCTTGTTGACTTCATCTTTGCAGATAAATTAAATCAAAGACATTGTTATGAAGTACCTAAGTACTTGGTGCTTTTATCCTTATATTTTCATTTTGACATTGTCAAAACTTTTAATTTTGTGTAATGGGAGTAAACAACCCAGCAGTCTTGTAATTCAAATCTACATGTAGTCTGGAAAAAAAGACAGAACAAAAAAAGTATCTATCATTAATTTGATACACCTTTATTTGAATGGTTGCCATAGCAAAACTATACATGTGTTTTTCTTTATTGTTGCTAGGCAGTGTTGCTATGGTGATAGGAGTGTGCCAAAATCTGGCAAACACATTAGTATGTACAACCCGATATATATTTCAGTATTCAGATAACTACTATAGAGCTGCGCTGGTAGATGCCCTGGCTGCTACAGTAACTCCAGCTGTTACCACGGTAACCATCACTGGGTAAGATGGCATGTAGTTTTTAAAAGAAAAGATTATTTTTAGCCCAAAAGTTAACATTTCTGATATCAAGAATTTTAGGTATGTTCCCAGTCTATTGCCTTAAATTATTAACATGTTAAAGTTGTTTCTAAATATATCTCCACTTTATATTTCTTTCAGTAAAACATATTTTCTTATGTGTTGCAAATTAAAATTTGTTATTATCTCTTGCCAGACATGCCAGGTGATTTATTCTTCTATTATCTTTCAAATACCAGTATCAGATTTAGTTTGAACAACCTTTGTAATCATGTGATTTATCCCAGTGGTCTATTAAAGATATTACCATTTGAGCCGTGCCATGAGAAAACCAACATAGTGGCTTTGCGACCAGCATGCATCCAGACCAGCCTGCGCATCCGTGCAGTCTTGTCAGGATCCATGCTGTTTTCGCTAACAGTTTCTCTAATTGCAATAGGCTTTGAAAGCGAACAGCATGGGTCCTGACCAGACTGCATGGATGCGCAGGCTGGTCTGGATCCATGCTGGTATTACCATTTGAGCTGTGCCATGAGAAAACCAACATAGTGGCTTTGCGACCAGCATGGATCTAGACCAGCCTGCGCATCCGCGCAGTCTGGTCAGGATCCATGCTGTTTTCGCTAACAGTTTCTCGCTAATAGTTTCTCTAATTGCAATGGGCTTTGAAAGCGAACAGCATGGGTCCTGATCAGACTGCATGGATGCGCAGGCTGGTCTGGATCCATGCTGGTCGTAAAGCCACTATGTTGGTTTTCTCATGGCACGGACCATTTCATGATTTATATCTTTATTAGGTACATATTTTCTAATAATGGCCTTCTGTGAAAAATATTCAATTTTACATCTGTAATTTCCCCAGATTTTGTAATTGGTAGATGCTATTCCAGTAAATGAAAGTGTCAAGAATTTTAATGAGTTTGTATTTACTTCTTTAATTCATTAATTTGGAAAGTAATTTCTGTAGGTCTACTGTAAATAATAGATGAAGTTAGGGCAAGGTCTAAATGCATTCTAATTTTGTTTATTTTTTTTTTTACCTAATGTATCTACATTGAATGTGTAGAAAGTCAAAAGGTCTAGGATCTGTCTTTGATCAACCAGCAATACTGTATGTACAAAATAATTTGCATGGATAAACATGAGTAGACAATGGAAAACAAAATCATTTGGAAGAGAAGAATTAAAACCAAGTATGAGGACTAGTGTCAGAATATAATCTTACGATTGGTCAGTTTCCAAATTTTACTTAGATACTATACTGTGAATATTCGTGTGGGACTAATTTTCATGGATTTCGTGGTTGAGTTAATCCACGATATTTAAGGCCAAGGAACAAGTAAAATTCCCATTAATTTTATGGTCAAAAGTTGAAATCCGCAAATTCATATCCCCATGAAATTGCATTTTTGACCAAAACCACGAAATTTCATGCCCAAATCATTCGTCCTCCACCTCTGATAATTCATGTGGGGAAGTTGGCAGTTGCTTACAGAGAACAGGTTTGTACTGGTACAGAATCAAGGAACACTGGTTAGGTTAACTGCCCGCTGTTACATGACTGAAATACTGTTGAAAAATGGCGTTAAACCCAAAACAAAAAGAAAAAGAATATAATGATTTTACAATGGTTTTGATAAGGGAATTTCACTTGTATTGTTAGACAGACCTTTTTGTCTGCTTAGTCTGTTGTAAAAAATGCTTGTCACAAATTAAAGCAGGTATTGAAATGGACATTTTTCAGGCAAAGTGTAAATTCTGACTTATCAGCTGACACTAAAGCAATCTTGGATGAGATCACACGATGCTTGAACTTGGAGAAGTTACTATCATGTTACAGGCATACTGTCACTGTAAGGTACAGTATAGACATTTATAATTATTCAGACATAATGTTACTGTAAGGTACAGCATAGACATTTATAATCATATCAGAAGTGTAATATCTAATGTTTGTGTTTTTGGTTGGTGACTAGAGATAACTATGTAAGATAAGAGAAAGATCCGTCAAAGAATGCTACAGACCACGGAAATTTGTCTGTTGCATCCTTCTTTAAACCTCTCTTAAGTTTGTTCAAATAATTCTGCATGTCATTGACCAATTTTGAATCTGTCAGAACTTAAAATAGAAAAGCCTTGATGGATCTTCTCACCAAACTTGGATTGTAGCATCCTTTAATGGGTCTTTCTTTTAGTTTGTTCAGATGGTACTCTTTGACTGACCCAGAGCTAAAGTAAGGACTTCTTCTTAACATCAGGATTGATATTCACCAAACTTACTCAGAAGCAGAGTCAAAAGGTCAGGTGATCGACTTAGGACCTCTTGTAATTCTCAATATTTAAAAGTGCAAAGTGAACTGTTTTTGTTTACAGTTGTATAAGGGCAATTCGAGTGTTGCAGAAGTTTGGGCATCTGCCAAGTGATCCAGGAATATTTAGAAGTTATGCTCAGCATGGAGTTTTTAGAGATGTCAGACTGGTGGCCATCGAATCTCTTGTGGACTTTATCAAAAGTATGTAAAAACTAGAAATGTTACCATAGTAACTGTCAAAAACTTTCCTGAGGATTTCCTGATTCATATGTACTCTTAATATTCTAATTTATTAGACTTCAAAATTTTCTGCGGATTTTAAATCTGCGGTCTTACTGTCTTCCGCGCAGAAATAAAGTTCCCGCAGAAAAAAGTACTTATACGGTACTTGGTATGACTGTTCTCTTTTTTTTTTTTTTTGCATTTCTGGAACTTTATTGATATGTTTTTTTTTTTAATTAGTGCATGAAGGAGGAAATATCAATTTCACATTAGTCTAATTTATGAGCTGCAGACACAGAGATAGTGTTTTTGAAAAGGGAACAGCTGACAGGTATTTTAAACCTTGTATTCATCTTAGGAGGTTGCTCATATAGCCTATTGTTGTATTGAATAGCTGATGTGAATGTGTCTGAGCTCTACTGGTTACTGGAGGTGGTAGAAAAAGATCCAGATAAACATGTCAGGTATTTCCACACCTATATAAATTTAACCAGTTGATAGCTTTTTGTTTTATTACATGACAGTACAATAGAAACCAGTATGTACCATATGATTTAAAATGTATTCATGGTCAGTTAAGTATATATAGCAATATCCGACAGGTACAATAAATCCATATTTTTATGCCCCCGAAGGGAGGCATATAGTTTTTGAACCGTCTGTCGGTCTGTCAGTCTGTCCGCAATTTTCGTGTCTGGTCCATATCTTTGTCATCGATGGATGGATTTTCAAATAACTTGGCATGAATGTGTACCACAGTAAGACGATGTGTCATGCGCAAGACCCAGGTCCGTAGCTCAAAGGTCAAGGTCACACTTAGACGTTAAAGGTCATATTTCATGATAGTGCATTGATGGGCGTGTCCGGTCCATATCTTTGTCATTCATGCATGGATTTTAAAATTATTGGGCAAGACGCAGGTCCGTAGGTCAAAGGTCCTAAACTCTAACATCGGCCATAACTATTCATTCAAAGTGCCATCGGGGGCATGTGTCATCCTATGGAGACAGCTCTTGTTTGTATTGGAGGGGACAATCGCTTTGTGACAACTCTTTTGATTCCTTAATTCAAAGAGGCATTTGGAATAGCTTCCAATATGTGTAGCATTACATCTGCAGAAGAGAAAAAAAACTGTAATAACTTTCTTTTCTCTGAACAAAACATATAAGTGTGAATATTTTCTATCCGGAAATCATGGTTTTATTTCTAAATTTGTTTTCAAATTTTTGGCACATTACATTTTCATTGATGAAAAATTTTGAACTTAGAAAATAGATTTCTTGGTTAAGTTTTGTGTTTAGGTCAGCTTTTCTCCTAAACTATCAAAGCTATTGCTTTAAAACTTGCACCACTTGTTCACCATCAAAAGCTGACTCTATACAGCAAGAAGCCTAACTCCATCCTGCTTTTTGCAAGAATTATGGCCACTTTTGACTTACAAAATATCAGATTTCTTGGTTAAGTTTTGCGTTTAGGTCAACTTTTCTCCTTAACGGTAAAAGATGTTGCTTTAAAACTTGGAACAGTTATTTGCCATCAAAAGCTGACCCTGCACAGAAAGTACCATAACTCTACATTGCTTTTTGTATAATTATGGCCCCTTTTGGACTTAGAAAATCATGGGTATGACAATATTTCTTTTATACAGAGACAAAAAAAAACAATATCTGCACCCGCAAGGTGGTGCTCTTGTTTATTATTGTACAAAATAAAAAAGTGATTAAACAGTCTGGAGTACAATACGGAATTTAATTGGACTTGTACACAGCAGTAATACTCCATTTTGAGCGAATATTGGTTATTACTTTTCTAGTAGAATACTGTTAAATCACCTCATAGTATTTTTGTGTTCTGGTATTTGCAAGGACATCATTTGGCAGAATTCATGAACACGACTAGAAATGATTTTAAGAGAATTCATATATATATAATTATGTTTCTATTTCACCTTGAAAGATTACATACAGTAAGTTCTATATGAAGTAAAAGGCATGGGATCTTTTAGATATGTCCGGCATAGCTTAGTGTTAAACTTGTGTATAATATCAATGGTTCTAGTAAAAAACAAGCGTGCTGTTATAGATTATTATCATGGACTTAATGATAAATTGTATCGCATTTATTTCAATGAATAAGCAGATAAGTATATGTATATTTCAGTTACGAGACAATACAGATGTTGAGCAATAATCCACCATTCAGGAGAGGCGAGGACAGTTTACTTAACACAGAGGCTCTTGTCAACAGACTCTGGAAACTGATAAAGTAAATCACAAACATACATCTTTATTTTGCTTTTTAAGGTCACTGACTTCAAATCACTTGTCTCTCACTGATGTTGGTTCAAACCTTGCGTGGGACGTAGAATTCTATATGTGGGAAGCCATCCATCTGGCTTGCGGAAGGACAGTGGTTCTACCTAAGTGCCCACCATTCTTGAAACAATGCTCTTGTAGCACTTTGGGTCTTCCTTTACTTTCAAAAGCTGGAGAAGTCACTATATAACCTAGATTGTGTCAGTGTGACTCTTATCTAAACCTAAGGGAACGAAACAGAGAAATTATTTTCTTTTTTTTTCTCTGTGTTGATGATTATCTAATTTGGTCTAGAGGTTTTTTAAAAATTCAATTTCGACTTGATTTTTCTGAATTGGATTATTGTTCACATTCTTTTAGTTAACGAAAAAGCATACTTGAAACATTGTGGTGTTTTAAATAAAATATCAAATCAAGAGAATATCTTGGGAAATGAATATCAGGGACCAGGCAAAAAGTATGGTTTAGACAGGTATCTAGTTTAGAGGGGTACTGGTTTGAAGGGGTTCTACTGTATTTGTTGTTTATTTCAGTTGCACTTTGGCACATGATGCCAAGCTGAGATGTGGAGTTGCTGAGTTTTATTTTGTAATGTTTGGACGTTACCGGCCAGCATGTCTTCATGTTCCTGATGTGAGTGAGATTTTAATTTCATTGTAGCAGGTGTGCAATAATATAATTATTGCATTTACTTGTTCTTGTTTTGAAAAATTTTCTTTCATAAGGGTTTTGTCTCCAACTAGAATCCTTTGCCCCTTGTTTGCATGTTTTGTTTGTAGACAAGATTGGGTCATTGTACACCAGGCAGCTGTCCCTTCTCCGGTTGCCCAGCAGCTGTATTCTAATGACCCTGGGGGTACCTTGAATTGGGGGTTTCTTAAGAAATGATACCTTGAAATTTGCATTGTTAATGTTAGCAGAAGCAAGCATGAAAATGTTAACAAGTTTCTTCTATCAATGTTGACTTCATTACCTGTGATAACTTGTATTTATAAACATTACAATAATTAGAACTGATACAATATAACTGATCTGTTGCAGACATTTATCAAGTTTGACTGATCTATTACAAGGTTTTATCATGTTTAACTGATCTGTTGCAAAATTTATCTCTTAATTGATCAGTAGTAGAGAGTTTTATCATGTTTACTTGATCTGTTTCAGAGTTTTATCGTGTTTAATATGAATGAGAAGAAGAAACCAGCAATGATAAATCCTGCAATAGTCTCAGAACAGATGACAGATATGTTTGAGGAAGATGAGGATGACCTGCCATCTATCATGTCTACACCTATAGCTACTCCAGTTGTGTAAGTATGTTACCTCAACACTCACTGCCTCACCTATAATGTAAGTGCACCTGTTATGTAATGACATGTTGCTTTGTACAAACTGCTACACCTCTAATATACAGTCGTTATAAAACTTGATATTGTCCCTAAACCGGCATCTACACCTGTTAGTACCTTTCAACAACACCTGTAATGTATCATCTCTACATCTACACCTACTGATACACCTGTAATATAAGTACTTCTACTATTTGTAAACTATATCTATTATGTAAGTAATGTATGCATACCTTCTACACCTGTGGAGTATTCATCTCTTCAGCCTTGTCAGATAATATCATTCAAAGTTGTTTGATCTCCGTTATGTTTCATGTCAGAAGGTTGTTGATAATTTTTCTTGGAAGAAAATCTTGCACAGGGTAGATACAGGGTAAATATCAAGGGGATATTAAATCATTAATATCTATGGAAAAGTAATTTTATTGTATTTTGTGGTTGAATCAATTCACCAAACAGAACCTACAAAAAAAATGTAAAATTGCCCTTCATTTTATGTTAAGAGGTCAGATTTCATAAATTTATATCACCACAAATAACTGTTTTGGCCCAAACAGTGAAACGCTATGCCAAAAAAATTAAATGATTTTACTGTGATGTCTTACAGACCTAAGGAAGAATCAATCATAGTGGATGTGGAGAGTAACAGTCCAGTGAAGGAGCCAGGTAGGCCTCTGTTAGACAAACCCACAGCTGTTCCAGCTTTCATGGGCATGCACAGTAGATCTGAGTCTCCCCAGGCACCACTGTTCTCCCAGGGTAACAAACGCAAGGCAGAATCACCTCCCCCTGGGCCACCAGCAAAGATCCCAACCCTAGTTAAACAAGAAAGTGCTAGTGGAGAAGACAGTAATCCTGTCAGACTGAAAATCAAGGTAAAAACTTACTTTTAGCATATGAAAAGCATGACCTAAAGCTGATATTTGTAATAGATATCTGCAGTATTTTAACAACAGTACAGTTCCCAGTGAAAATAAGAAATTACTGCCAGATTCTTCTGTTAGTTGATGTTATATAGCAATCATTGTAAATAATTGAGCGAATGTATTGTATGTGAAGTGTTGGCTTCTCAGATGGTGGTCATGAATTAAAACCCCATGTGACCAAAACTTTTCTTTTGAAGTGGTTTTCAAGAGTGATTAAAAAAAAAGCTTCAAGTTTTCTTCACAGTAGATCTAAAATAAATTGGTCTAAACTAACTAATTTTATTTTGATGCACAGTTGGAACTATGTATTTGGATTTAGAAGGAACTGAGTGTTTTACTTCGAGATGAGCGAAATTTGACTTAAAGGGAATTCCTATAGTTTTTTATGCGCATCTTTCTGCGCAGCCGACACTTTCTATGGAAAACTAAAGTGAAGTCAACATTTGTTGAAATGTGACAGACAATCTTAAATATGAAGAATCTTGAAATAACATTTTTGATAAGTTTTATCAGTAATCAAATGTTGATACTGGTTTATGTTGTACTGACAAGTATCATGCCTGACATATCTTGCCATTTTTGTGGTTGTGTTTTTACAACGCATTTTAGTACAAAGACAGTGTTGTTCATATAATGTAAGACAATTGACTTAGTATTGATAAGACAATCTTACCTTTCAGATTATTTAGTATTCAATAATAGAAAGAATTAAGAATTTTTAAAACATTTTTTTAACTTCTAGCAGACATACATGTAATCAATTCGGCCAGGTTCGCGCCATTTCCCGTCCGAACAGGTGTTGTATTCTAGCGGTCTTAACATAAAATTTAGCCTGGTGACCCATACATTTTTAGCCATTTTTATGCTCACTATACAATTATCTATACACAAGAAAAACAGAAAAAAATTCTATGAAACAGTTTTTTCAAAATTAAAAAAAATATTCTTCACTACGGGTATTTTTCATTGAAAAAAGTTAACAAAAGTGAATATGAAACAATATTTTTTTATCATTTGTACCCATTATTGTAAGAATATAGTATTACAAATATGACTATGATATCAAATAAGTATATAATAAAATGCGCTGTCTTGATATATATTTTGGTTGGCATTTATAAAAAAGCAGAAAATTATGAAAATGTTAAAACGTCCCTGGCAGTTTCAGCAACAGTGGGTGTGTTCAAAACAATTTTTCACAAAAACAAGCCTGGTGACCCATTGTTTTTATTTGTTCATTGTTTTTGGCACAAATTTTCCTATCATATATGTGAATTTAAAAAAATTCTATGAAAGGAAAAAAACTATAAGAATTCTCTTTAAAAATGATACTTAGTGAAGGTGTTTTCTTGACAGGACTTGAAAGCCAGAATTTTGAGATAAGTTTGAGATACCGAGTTTCAGTTACAAAGTATGTGTTTTATATGCTATGTTTATATGTAATATTGATGTTTTCTGTTGTATTAAGGAAAAGGTAAGTACATATTCCTGTCAACCTGCATGTTGGGCATATACCCGGAGAGATTGTATATTGCATGACTGATATATGGGCCATGGTTAATGTCATCTATCTATTGTTGCTTGTATGTACCCCATGGTCACATATGGACATTACATGCCTGTGGTATTGCATGCTCAGGGAAACTGGAATTATCTTTCTTTTTTCAGCAATATATAGTTCTAAAAATCCTGTCCAGACATATTTTCAAGGCATTATGTAACTAACTTTAGAATGGCCTTCTTTAAAAGCTCAAACATTTCAGTACAATTATTTCATTTGACTGTTTAACTTAGACTGAAAATCTTGATTTATTAAGTAAAATATGTATACAGTGTCATTGCAGGACTGAAAGATTTGTAGGATGCAATATTCTCTTAAGTAGCTGTTTTCATATGACTGAAAAGTTGGCATGTTTACTTGCCAATGATCACTTGATTTTAAGTTTAAGTGAGTTATCTTGAGTTCTGTTTGGCCCTTTTTTGGCCATGTTTACATATTTGCAGCTGCTAAAAATTAAAAGTTAAAAGTTGCGTAATTGTTGGTCAGTCTTTATCCTAAATTGTTGAGGTTACATTATCTGTGGTGCTTTTATCTCCTGAATTGTTGAGGTTACATGAGCATTGGTGCTTTTATCTCCTGAATTGTTGTGGTTACATGAGTGTTGGTGCTTTTATCTCCTGAATTGTGTGAGAGTTACCTGAATTGCTATGTGGTGCTTTTATCTCCTGAATTGTTGAGGTTACATTGGTGAGAAGTGGTTGGTGTGCTTTTATCTCCTGAATTGTTGTGGTTACATGAGTGTTGGTGCTTTTATCTCCTGAATTGTTGAGGTTACATGAGCATTGGTGCTTTTATCTCCTGAATTGTTGAGGTTACGTGAGGTGGTGCTTTATCTCCTGAATTGTTGGGTTACATGAGTTGTGCTTTTATCTCCTGAATTGTTGAGGTTACGTGAGTGTTGGTGCTTTTATCTCCTGAATTGTTGAGGTTACATGAGCGTTGGTGCTTTTATCTCCTGAATTGTTGAGGTTACGTGAGCGTTGGTGCTTTTATCTCCTGAATTGTTGAGGTTACGTGAGCGTTGGTGCTTTTATCTCCTGAATTGTTGAGGTTACGTGAGCGTTGGTGCTTTTATCTCCTGAATTGTTGAGGTTACGTGAGCGTTGGTGCTTTTATCTCCTGAATTGTTGAGGTTACGTGAGCGTTGGTGCTTTTATCTCCTGAATTGTTGAGGTTCGAGCTTGGTGCTTTATCTCCTGAATGTTGTTCGTGAGCGTTGGTGCTTTTATCTCCTGAATTGTTGAGGTTCCGTGAGCGTTGGTGCTTTTATCTCCTGAATTGTTGAAGTTATATTATCACACCTGCTTTGATCTATCAGCTACCTTCTCAGAAATGTGAAGCTAGTTATCTTTTTAATTTACTTTTCAAATGTTAACATTGTTTGTACTGATATTACTTTGAACTCATTTAAAAACTTTATACATGGTACTGATAGTTTTATGATATCATGAATGTTTCATTAGAGCTACAAACAATCTTTTGTTTGTCTTATATACATTGTCTTGCATAGAGGCTTGACATATGTTTGTGATATCATCAGTGCTTTGCAGATGACAACCATATGCATACTCAGAATTTTTACACTGTTTACCCATCACATTCTTTTGCATACTATTTCTCCCAAATAGTAACATTTCTTGCTTCATATGGAGAGCAGTAACTGCCCAGTTTGCTAGTGTAACAGAACTCCAATATCACCTTAACCAGTAAACTCAAGTTATTCTGTGTATCACTTATTCATATTTTACAAGGGCCAGGGAGGATGGGAATAAGTTCAATTTCGTAATAAATTTCATAATCTTGTATTCTACATACTGTAGATTTGGTAATATAATCATGTTGATATTATTTTTCCTAATATTCATGAATAATGCCACTTACTAAAACAATATATTCATGAATAGTCCTAAAGCACAAATACTCCTGTTTAGCCAATTTTTAATATATTCATGAATAGTCCTAAAGCACAAATACTCCTGTTTAGCCAATTTTTATCACTGTGAATTTAGTGGCCCAACATATTGGCTACATAAGAACAATGGGAAAATAGTTAAATCTACAGTAAATATCAGGAAAATACATTGTATAGCCATTGCAGCACCAGTATATCTCAACATAAGCTGTATTGATAGTATATCAATATTTATTATATACCTATATAAATTCTGTAAAAAATTGGGTTGTATTTCACAATTAAATATGAACGGACAGACAAAAATTCCGTATTGTACCTTTTAAACTCCGTATTGTACCTTCCGTATTGTATGCTGCCGGACTATTTTCATAAATATGCATGACCCGACACATTTCTATAAATAGCGCACATAAAAACTTCACTAAGTTCCATTTAATATCAATAAATATTGAGATTTCGTTCAAAGACAAAACAAGAATTAAAATGGTAAAGGTATATAATAAAAGGGTCATTATAACAGTAGCTGGATCTCGTGGATTTTGCGCGCCTCATGAGATCCGATCTGGCAAAATCCACTCAAGCCGAATACAAAGTCCCAGATCAATCTACTGTTATAATAACCCTATTATAGTCATGGTCTTAAACATTATCATATATCAGATATAGCAATGTTTATACAAGTGACACGTTGTATATAAAGTATACTGAAACACAATCTTGTATAGTACAGGACAGAGCATGTGATTAGCAGAGCTGTGCTGATTGGGGTATTCTGCAAAACATATCTCTATTTGTAAATGCAATGCATGATAAACTTCTACTTTTTCACTTTACAAAGAATTGTTTTATAGCATATGAAGAATTTGCACTGGGTGTTCTTTTTGGGATTTCTGAAAAATAAACATAAAGTTCTTAAAAGTTTGTTTCGCAAACATCTTAAATAATGTTTCATCTGGAGTCATAAAATCTATGTACAGTGACAGGAGGGTGGGGGGGGGGTGGGGGGGGGGGGGGTGTGCACCTGTGTCCTATGTACACACACGTAGTTTCTTTTTGAAACAGGCAAGGAAATTAAGTTCCAGAAACTCAGCACAGCTGTTATTGCATGATAATTTATATATTGTTTGTTATGTTGCAATGTATATTGTGCTTATATACAGATAGGTAATCGTAGCAGTGTGGAGGACAGTTCCCAGATGACCTCACAACCATCTGTAACTATGGTAACCAATGTTGATCTACTACCACCAGTATTATTTCCAGAATTCCTTAGATTCTCACGGGTACACATATACTAATACTTCTACTTGTTCTTTACCAAGCTGTTCAAGACTTTACTCAGTATTTCTTTGTAATGTTGGTTTTTGAAATTTTGAAATTTTAGATTTTTAAAAAAGAAATTTCAGTTATGCATCTGCCTTCTGATATGTTCTGAATTTTAAATGAAAAAATACCTGTAGATGAGTATGTTTTCTTTTCTTTTTTTTTCAATTTTTAATTGATTTTTACCATTTTTAGCTTGACTATTCACAGAATAATCTAGCTATTCTGCTCACCCTGGCATCGGCATCAGCGTCACACCTTGGTTAAAGTTTTGCATGCAAGTACATATGGCTATCATTTAAAGGCATATAGCTTTGAAACTTACTTTTTCTTTTTCTAGGTCAATTACCTACCTCACTGGGTCAAGTCCCATAACCCAGACATGTATTTTGAGCCCCCTTTTGGACTGGTTAAAGTTGTACATGCAAGTTACTATCGCCAAAACTAATACAGGTATTCAATTGAAACTTCACGTGTGTCTTTGGAGTTTTAAAACTAGTTGATAGCATCAGGTCCCATAACTCTGATCTGCATTTTGGCCAAATTATGACCCCTTTTGGACTTAGAAAATCCTGGTTAAAGTTTTGCGTGTAAGTGTATACAGCTATTACTAAAAGTCATATAGATTTGAAACTTATTTTTTTCTTTTTCTAGATCAATTGCCAACCTCACTGGGTCAAGTCCCATTACTCTGACATGTATTTTGGGCCAATTATGCCCCCTTTTGGGCTTAGAAAATCCTGGTTAAAGTTTTACATGCAAGTTACTATCTCCAAAACTAATGAAGATATTGAATTGAAACTTCACATTTGTCTTCAGGGTTATAAAACTAGTTGATAGCATCAAGTCCCATAACTCTGCATTTTGGTCAAATTATGTCCCCTTTTGAACATAAAACTTCCGGTTAAAGTTTTGCATGCAAGTTACAATCTCCAAAACTAATGCAGATACTGGATAGAAACTCTATAGATATTTTACATTTAGGTTAATATTTTCTTGCTTCTAGCACAATAATTAAAATAGTCGACCATTAGCTGTCTTACGGACAGCTCTTGTTATCAGTATTTTAGACATACTGTTCAAATTTTCTTTATCAAGAAAGCAGAATTTCCAGGAAATTAAGTTTTGAATGACTTGTGTGTTGCTGACAGTGATGATTCTTAAGGTATGGAGGTCATGAGAGACAGGAGTTGTCTCCCCTAACCTCCAGTTAAATATAAGCATCATCACTTCTCTTTTTAGCTCACCTGTCACATAGTGACAAGGTGAGCTTTTGTGATCACCCTTCGTCCGTCGTCAGTCTGTGCGTCCGTCCGTCCGTGCATCCGTGCGTGCGTCCGTCAACAATTTCTTGTCTGCACGATAGTGGATTCATTTATGATTTTATTTTAACCAAACTTGCACACAACTTGTATCACCATAAGATCTCGGTTCCTGTCTTGAACTGGCCAGATCCCATTATGGGTTCCAGAGTTATGGCCCCTGAAAGGGCCAAAACCAGCTATTTTGACCTTGTCTGCACAATAGCAGCTTTATTTATGATTTGATTTTTACCAAACTGGCACACAACTTGTGTCACCATAAGATCTTGGTTCCTTTCTTGAACTGGCCAGTTTCCGTCATTGGTTCCAGAGTTATGGCCCCTGAAAGGGCCAGAATTAGCTATTTTGACCTTGACTGCACAATAGCAGCTTCATTTATGATTTGATTTTAACCAAACTTGCACACAACTTGTATCACTATAAGATCTTGGTTCCTTTCTTGAACTGACTAGATTCCATTATGGGTTCCAGAGTTATGGCCCCTGAAAGGGCCAGAATTAGCTATTTTGACTTTGTCTGCACAATAGCAGCTTCATTTATGATTTGAATTTAATCAAACTTGCACAAAACTTGTGTTGCCATAAGATCTCAGTTCCTTTATTGAACCGGCCAGATCCCTTAATGGGTTCCAGAGTTATGACCCCTGAAAGGTCTAAAATTGGCTATTTTGGCTTTTGCAGCCAAATGGAGACTTCATTTATGTTTTTTTTTATACAAACTTCCAAAATATCTTCAACAGCAATAAATCTTGGATTCCATGACCGTAGGTTCCAGAGTTATTTTATATCTGATTACCTCCCCTGATTGTAGTCAAAATGGATTTATATCAATAAGTACTTATAGAACTTATTTGAAATTTCATTATTGTCATTAGTTGGACTGAGCCAAACAGGGTAGATAACTATGGACTGATTTTATGTCAAATTACCTCCCTTTATTTCAAATTAAAATGGGTATATCTCAGTAACTAATGAAGATACTGATCTGAAATTTCATTTATGTTAACAGATTTATTTGGCAGATCCTTCTTTTGTTCACTTACAACAATTTTCTTTTTAATTACTTCCCTTTTACGTTACTATAAATAGCTTATTTTTAGTAACTTTTTTATTATTTGCCGTAGGGAAAAACCAAGACCACTTTTCTGTGGTACAACATGGATGGTACCTCCAATTTTTAGGTGTATTTAGACATATCTGTACCTCGTAAGAATTTTTTTTTTTCTTTTTGGTTAAATTTCTTTCCTTTGTTGTTCCTGTCCTTTGGACTTAGATATTTTTTCTGAGGACCTTCGTGTCCTCAAGTGCAATGATAACAGGTGAGCGATATAGGGCCATCATGGCCCTCTTGTTTATCATGTGGAGATCCGGGTGGTAAGTTTAAACAACAACATAGGCTTTGCATGACTTTTTGTTGCCATAATGATTAAACATTATCACAAATCACATATCCTTCATACAACTTTAACTGTCAGTTAGCATTAATCGGGAATGGAATGTCTTGTATAATCAGGGTTACTGCATGATTGCTTTATGTATACGAGAAGATTTACTTACTAATATAAAAACTCCAAATTAATATAACTAGATATTTGTAGATATAACTGTACAACCATTTTATCTCAAGTGTATAAAATTCAATTTTTTTGTCCATATCTGCTATTTTGTAGTGGGCATGAATTTATGTATTTCAGGTTTTAAAGATAATTGGACAGTTTATTTCCATGTTTGTATTTCATTTCTTTAATTAGATCTAAATCAACTAAAATTAGTACTCCATGAATATTTATGATTTCACAGTTCTTATGTATAATGACTTTATGGAAACAGTTTATTTACCTCAGTTACCAAGACTGACCTTTCAGGGAGATTTATTTCCATTTTTGAACTCCAGCAGTTTTTTTTTTTTTGCAAATTTAAATCAGGTTAGCTGCAAAGAGTTCAAAGAAAATCCAATACATGCTTATGCAGATTTAATTAATTGATGTGAATGTTTTAAGTAAGTGATGGATCTCGTCCATTCTAACTTTTGAATTACTGGTAATGTCTGAGAAATTTGTAATTTATTAATGTAAAATGAGGTTTAATCATCTTGAAGAAATGGGACATCTCAGTTAAATTATTGAATGCATCTATTATTAAATATTTCAGGAAGCATGAATTTGTAACACAAATATTAGCTTTAAAAATTTCTTCAAAGAACTGAAATAGTCATGTATCAGAGAATTCCAGGATGGGTACCTAGAAATATAAAATTAGAATATTGATTTATTTTACATGTATATATCATTTATCTATTTTCTTAGTAAAATTTAATGTCTTCAGATTTATGGAATGCATTTCATATTTATTAGTGATGATATAAATATCTTAACAGAATATACAAGTAAGCTTTAAATTTTGTTTATGTGAAAGTTCAGCTTGTATAAACATTAAAAGAAGTTCATGTTAATTTGCAGTTATATTAATATTATATTCCTTCTGATAACTAGATTCCAGATGACACACAGACCCAGCCCCCTAAACCTACTAAGTCTGAGATTCCAAACCTAGCTTACATTGCTGGAGACAGCCAGAGCCGACTGAGTGAAGACTCCAACTCATCACAGGAAGATTCCTCAGTGTCCAGGCCAGTACCACCCACAGGTTGGTATATAGATTCCTCAGTGTTTGTGCCAAATTGATATATAAATTGGTTTCTGGGCCAGTGTACAGGCTAGACTGTCCAAAGGTTGGTATATAGATTCCTCAGGGTCCAGGCCAGTACCACCCACAGGTTGGTATATAGATTCCTCAGTGTTTGAGCCAAGTTGATATATAGATTGGTTTCCAGGCCAGTGTTGCCCAAAGGTTTTTATATAGACTCTTTGTTGTACAGGCTAGAACTGTTCGAACATTGGTATAGAGATTTCTTGGTGTCTAGGCCAGTGCTGTCCATAGGTTGATATATAGATTCCTCGGTGTCTAGGCCAGTGCTGTCCATAGGTTGATATATAAATTCCTCGGTGTCTAGGCCAGTGCTGTCCGAAGGTTGGTATATAGATTCCTCGGTGTCCAGGGGGCATTTGTCACCATTAGTTAATTGTTAATTCATATTAAACACAGTCCACCAATGCACTGAACTCCATTGGATCAGATGCGCTAAAATGGAATGAAATTGATGTTTGGTTGAAAACATATTTCATACGGTATCAGTTAAAAACTTGATTACATGTTTTTATTCGGTAATACATGACACTATGAAATAAATGACTTGAATCAATAGGTGGGCTCAATTCATACAGCTGCAGGCTATTGCGATCATGTGATCGGTACACAGAAATGCGCCGAGATATTTTTATCAGGCTGTTTGGCATGTCTCTTGTGTACAAAATTGATGCATGTGCAACTAGCCTGACTGAAACGAGTACATATTGGGTGAAATTGGTGCACTGGGCAAAATGGGGGCACAGTCGAGCCCATCCAACTGCAGCTGAAAACTTTTATTACTTTGATATTATGAATCTTTGTTTGAAAATAATGTATGAAGTTTTACATAAGGAATTTAATTAGGAACTTTATTATACAACCATAGAGCTAGTTAGTCACTTCGTACTGTCTCTACATCCGTCTATCCCTCCATCTGTCACAAAATGTGATAATCATTTCGACACCACTGAAGGGAATTCAGATTAATTTGATATGATGATAGATGTCTGAGAGAGGAAATGAAAAATGCAAGAACAAAATGTTAAGACAAATGTTTATGTTATATTTTTCAGGAAAGACGGAGGGACCCACTTCATTTCGTGGCATGTTTTCATCAAGTCCGAGTAGCCTTCCTCCCGTGTCAGACACGGTTACCATAACATCAGCTGAAACTGACTCTAGTAAACATCATAAAATGAAAAAGAAGAAAAAGAAAAATAAGCACAAACATAAACATAAGCACAGACATGAGAGACATGAGAAGGAACGGAGTCGAGACAGTAAAGATCGATTCAGTGTGACGGGGGTGTCGAGTCCCATGGTGCCCTCTGTGCAGTCAGTAACATCAATGTCATCTATGGACAATACTAGAGACTCAGCACCAAGTTCTCCGGAGTTTGAAGTTATTTGAATCAGTTTTAAGCTCATCTGACTTTTTGAGAGCAAAAAAAATGATGAGTTATTGTCATCACTTGATCGTCATTGGCATTGCCTGGTTAAGTTGTATGTTTAGGTCAGCTTTTCTCCTAAACTATCAAAGCTATTGCTTTAATACTTGCAGCTCTTGTTCAACATCAAAAGCTGACTCTATACAGCAAGAAACATAACTCCATCCTAATTTTTGCAAGAATTATGGGCCCTTTTGGACTTGGAAAATATCAGATTTCTTGGTTAAGTTTTGTGTTTAGGTCGACTTTTCTCCTTAACGGTCAAAGCTATTGCTGTAAAACTTGGAGCAGTTATTCGCCATTTAAAAGCTGACTCTGCACAGCAAGTACCATAACTCTAAATTGCTTTTTGCAAGAATTATGGCCCCTTTTGTACTTAGAAAATCATGTGTTGGACAATATTTCTTTTATACAGAGACAAAAAAATCAGATGAGCATCTGCATCCGCAAGGCGGTGCTCTTATTTAATTGCCCTTTTTAACAAATTAAGTTTGAAATTTAGTCACACAGTATCATGGTGTTACTAAACCAGAAATTTATATTTATATCTATGCATAAATTTTATTGTTAAGAATGGTACAAACATTTATATGTGACTAAAGTTTGTTAATTATAATTTTGCCTCAGTGACAGTGTATTGTGTGGTCAAGTCATCTTGGTTGGTAGAAAAATAAGTTGTGTTCAGTAAATGCATAGATAACAGGTGAGGTATTTAAGCCTTGCTATGGAAATAAGTATACTATATTTTGATCTGTGTAGAAATACAATAAATATAGTGAAGAAAACAATTATGTTGTTCTTTTAATGTTATAATACATATCTTGGTATAACACAAGTAAACATACAGTTTACAAAACATAGTAACAGTATAAAAAATATATATCAAAACATACTGATTTTTCCAAGGGCCTGAAAACCTTGATTTTGCGATGTCATTAATGGTCTGGTCATTCTACTTCACTAACTACCACGACATGAACTTTCATTTTATTTTATCAGGCCAAAGAAATTAGGGATATAAAGAGAAATATTAAAATTGTGCTTAAAACACATCAAATTTAACATGCTGAAAAACTTTCTGCTGTAATTTCCATTGTGATCGACCTTCAAATAAATTGCAATATTTTGAATTTTAGTCAAAATCCAGGTGCTGTTGGATATCAAATTTCATTTCATGTTTTCACATAATATACTTCTGGATGTCTTTTCGAAGGGATTATGCATAACTTTTTAAAATTTCAAAATTGCTTTCACTTTTCAGTACTAAAAACGGAGTGATCTGTTGAGTTTTACACAGTGTTAATTCATAAAAAATACTTCTTTTGTATGTAAAAGTGTACATAACTATCAAAGTGTTAGTCATACTGTAAAATAGAAATAAAATTACATACATTTTATATCATACTGATAAAATACCTACAATGTATCTATATTCTGATGTGTCAAAAACTAGATCTGCAGTGTGTATAAGGATGCTTGACTAATCGTTGAATTCTATGTTTAAATTTGGCAACTTTTCTATTTCTGTTCCCTTCTGCAAAATATTCAGTGAATCAGATAATTGAGTAGTTTTTTACTGAGGTTGAACAATGTGTGTAAGTGATGTAAAGTGTAAAAAAATGAAATGAAATGGAAAGAGACCTTGCTAATGCCATAACTTCTCAACTGAATTATGCATACAAATTTATTAAGCTATTAAATCTTCATGATGGAAATGGATAAAAAGCATTTTATAGTAAAAATCCGTTTGGAATTGCACAGAACTCTTCAATGTCAATGTTTAATTGGTTTAAGCGAAAATAGCTTAATTTCTTTTTCTTCGTTTAGTTTATTGAACATTTAGCCAAGCATGTTCAAATTAGGGTTGAGCGGTGTCATTCCTCCACGATTTACGAATTGTCCATTGATCATTAATGGATTGTTCCAATTGGTAGAATCGGACAGTCCTACCACACAGCAAGCAATGGGAGCACCTGAATTTCCTGTCTGTAGACTGACCGGCGTGTTCCCCCTTCCTAGATCGTCACGTCCCTCGTGCATCTATAATTTAAAAAAAAAGTGTTCTTGTTAAATTAAATAAAATAAACCCATATAACGCTTTATACTTATTATAACTAACAGCCTCTATATATATTCAATTATTGTGATAGTTTTTCAGGAAATCGTGAAATACTCGTGTGAAAAGCATAATTAAGAAAACAGCGGTAGTGTCGATGCTAATTTGTCAGTATTTTCAATACAGTTTCAGACTAATTTCATGAAAGATGACACTCAACGCTCTACACACAGCTAGAGGCAGTCGTGGACTAATCACTAGGATGTATAACGCCTGGCAAGATTAGTCCATGTAAAAATCTAAAAAGTGACCTAGGAAACTGAACCACTTGCTTCACACAGCTGTAGGTTCGAAACCTCGATTGGGGTGTAGAATTCTTTTGCGTGCGAAATCCACCTAGCTGGCTTATGCGAAGGTCGGTGGTTCTATCCAGGTTGCTCGTGGCTGAAATAATACCGACAGTGATACCTGGGGTCTTCCTCCACCATGTAATGACCTATAAATGTGTTGTTGTGACGTTAAACCCAACAACAACTATCATTGTCAAATTTACAAACCCAACACAAAAACGGATCAAAAATTGCATTAACGCGACACACGTGATAACGGCTACGTAAAATGTGATAAAATGCTACGGAATGTATTAAGATTTTTCCTTACAACAATGGAACGTCCCATGATACTAGCGTCACCTACAAGCATCATATTTTGAACGTTGAAACCAGTGTCTATAATACCATCGTTAGTTTGTCGCAAGTTGCCTAGATCTCCGTCATGACGCACAGTTCTGTAAAATGAAAAATACGTAGAAGTTTTATCTAGTACAACGAAACGAGCCCTAATTTATAGTTTCGTGCCTTCTGATACACACTGACACTGCTGTTAACACATTAATGATATGCTGGGGTCAAACATTGAATCAATATTAAAATTATGCGGAAACAACTTTGCCCAGACTTTCATATTCATTTTGTTACGTTTTTCCAGCTGCTACAAGTTGTGTTTCATATATATAAGGGTCCTCGTGATACTAGCGTTACTCATTTTTGCAAATATCTTTCGCTGATAACATTTTAACAATATTCATTTTCATGTGTACGAGTACGTTGTCTTGCAGAATTCCGTAATAAGCCGTTCAGTACACAAGTTTTATAGTAGCTGCGTTTGAAATTCTATAACAACTTATTATATTTAGTTTACTTGTTACTATGGCGACCAGAAAACGGACCTGGACAGCAATTTCAGCAGCGGGTAGACAGTACGGGAAAGTATATAGTATATTGAATTTATAAAACCTGATTCCGATAGGAATACGACGAGGTAACCGGCGAATGGTGGAACAATTTTGTCATTATCATTTACTTGCATGCATTTCTGAAAATATTGAGATCTTTACGTAAATGCAATGTTTAATTTTCATCATTACGCAGTAAAATTAAAAGTGGTATTCGGTTGTATCACACTTAGATTTACATACCTGTCCATTGAAGCCGGGCCACCGTGAACAGAGAAGGCATCCGAATCAAAATGAGGTCCAGCGTTGTAACAGCCGCGTGTTGTATCTCCCCACTGATGCACGTGCATCGCGTGCTCAGCGTCGCTCATTGTGCTCTGCGGTAATCCCCACACTTGCACACGCATCTCAATATTGGGTGGATTCTACAAAACAAACAAAAAATGTTTAATTAAGATCAATTGCTATGTTATAGACTGCGTATCAAGCTGCATCGGAATGAAGGTAAGAGAAATGACGTCCAACCACTTACAAATCAAGTAACGGTATAGATTAAAGAGCCAGTTGGATCAGATCAGTTATAGTGTAATTATGACCTCTGTACTTTAATGTTTCTGTAGCAACATTTCTGGCTTGTTGCGTTTTATGTGTTTAGACGTGCCTTGGAATTCGTTACCAGCAAGCATTATATATTGGACCGATGTGATATTTAATGTCAGTTATGCAGAGCTGCAGTATTCTGTAATGTCCGGTCTTATATGGTTTCGGACAAACAGCGGTTACATGTACGTTGTTGTCTGATATCGGCTGTAATCGAAGTAAAATAAACAGGTATAGGTTTGCCGATATTGATCCAGTGCTCTCTGGAAAGTAATTTCATGTCACTTTACGTAGATTTTAAGAATGAATTTCGGTCTTGGTTTCCGCATTTTTACCAATTTTAGCCAAAGCGTTGCAATATCGATGTCATCATCTGTGGCCAGCTACTTTTTGTGTATTCCATTTCAGTGTACATGTATATACAGAAAATAAAAGTTTCTATATAAGATCATTTGAATCCTTCAGATGAGGAAGCCATAAAGCTGTCGTAATGAAGGTATGTTGTTCTACCCAGGTGCCCTTCCATGATGGCTTAATGCACAGAGGGACACCTGCGGTTTTCCTCCACCATCAAAGCTGGACAGTCGCCATATAACCTATAATTGTGTCGGTGCGACGTTCAATCCGACAAAACTAAGAAAAACAAACTGTTTAACAACAATCGCAATTAGAGAATTTGCCTACCATTTGTAGATCCTGTCTTATATCCACTCTGCCCTTTACTTGTGAGTATGTGTTGTTGAAGTAACATGTCCCGTACACCACGCTGTCTCTTGTTACAAACGTTCCTGATGGACCTATATATTGTAACAATTGTAATGATAACATATCTGTTGAAGTTACCTTATACGCAATTCACATCGATTTGCATAGTAGAAAGTCCAGAATTTTTCGTTAGAATGTTGTTTTTACGTAGCTCAAAGAAGTATGCTCTTATTATAGCTCTGTGCGTAGCTTCAAACGTATATTTAGACGCATTTTAAAATAAGTCCTAACGCAGCCTTATATGTTATTAATCTTAATAACATATTTTTTTCATAAGCAATAAGAAAAAAATGAGAGAGGATACTAAAGATTACTTGCCTGAAGGACCGACTAGAGGTCTAAGTCCAGGAGGAACAACCGGCCCCTGTCCATTTGTTTGGTAGGCCGACAAAAGCACTAAACACAAGATATAGGTATACATGTTTTATCGAATAGCGATAGATCCAGATATTATGCTGAAAATATATTTAATTTAACTGCACTAATTATAAAATAAGATTGGAGGTGCGCCGCGAAACTATTGCGATGATTTTGAGGCGGTCGGATGATGTTCGCATCCCGCCCACTTAATTAATAATTTAATCAAGGACAGCCCATTTGATCTTTAATTACTAACGAAAATATGCGACATTTTTGACCAAACAGATGCATAACTTCCTGTTACCTCATACATGACTCGTTGTTTTGATATGTGTTGTTGACGTATGAAATTTGCCCCAGGTTTTAAACAAATTGATCGGATTTGAACATGCGGCCTTTCTAGTTGTTTTTTTTTAAATAAATACATTTAGCATCATATTTTTGTAAATTTTCAATGAAACAAATATTGGACATTATATTATGCAAACTTTCTGCCGCCAAGTGTTCGTACGTTTAACTTCCTTCTACTTTTCAGGTCACTGTTAATGAATTTTAACACAGCAATCATTGACCCTATAGTTAGTTTTTATCTTGAAATTTTTTTATATGCGTTTAGACAGAGATATACTGATGTATCAAGAGCATTCAAGATTTAAAATTGTATTGTAAACTGTTTTCAATCTGTATCGGTGATACGACCATTGAGCATTTATACCTTATTTACACAGTAGGACTTTAGAATTGGACTGTTGTATGGAAACTATATAAATGGTAGTCAGTTAAAAAGTTCAGTGAGAGTTTTATGTTGTATTGTATTGTAAAATAAAACTTATCTTATGGGAGACCGGGGATAGTTGTTACCCCATGTAACAACTATCCTCGGTCTCCCCTATCTTTAGAAGCCTTACTTATATGGCTTATTGGGATGACTAGCTTATTTTATGATCTGATATTTTATAGTTGTCATCCCTCTGACTCTGGTGGGACAGCAACAGTCAAAAGTTATCACGCTGTACCGAAATGTCTTATTATTATTTGGACAGTCCCTATCTTAGTCTAACTAATCCGACGCATACAGTTTGTTTTATATTGTGACAGGTCAATCTGTGGCTGCAAATGTCAGAAATTAAAAAAGTAGGCTTGTCTAGCCCTATCTTATCTTATTGATGCATTGATATCCTTAAGATCAATTTAATTATTGAAACAGAACTGATGGTGATATTTTAACGACATAAAAAGAGCCATTTATTGATAGATCTATATGGTCACCCAGTTTATTTTCTATGTTTTAGAGGTATTAACCCAACAAGCACAGATAGCAGTCTTGTGCCTGTTTTTTTAGCACGGTCGTGACATTTCTTTCTCTAGGGGAAATTCGGGCGAAGCTTTGCAACTATTTTCTGCAAAGCTGTTACAGGTAAAAAAACTTTAACCAGTAAATATTTTACTTTATACAATTATTCTACCAAATGCTTTTATGATATACTTCTATTTTCAGCAAATCTTCATTCCAGCATTTTCATAACGATAATGAATAGGAACCGGATAGTGAACAATTCGGGTAAAGTGTTGAAAGACAGCGCGATTACACAGTGTCTTGGGCATTTTTAGCTCGGCAATTCGAACAATAGGGGAGCTATCCTACTCGCCCCGATGTCGGCGTGAGCGTCACACAAATGTTAAAGTTTGCGTACCACCCCAAATATTTTGAAAGGCCATTTTTATTCGACGTAACCGCACAAAGTTCATCAATATATGGTATGTTTTGTAATAAAATAGCTTAGAATATCACGTTTCACGACTTGAATTACAGAAAATTTAAATCCTGAACTTCTGAAAATGAATGTTGCCTCTCGTCGGGCTTATCATCCAAAACAATGATTGTAAAAAAACGTTAATATAATTCATCAATAATGATAAAGATTTTCTTTTAATTTTTTTCCATAGTTTTGAAGTAAATGAAATTAAGAGATTCACAGATCTCCAAATGGGGAAAATTGTAAATATCACAGTCAATTATTCTTACGTACAGCACCTATGTAATAATACTTGACTGTGATATTTACAAATATTGAGCGATTTCAATTCAACGCCGACTTTTCTAGTTAATTATCGTTATAATACATCAAAATGATATATTCATGTTGAAATATATTATAAATATCCATAATCTATGAAGATTTGATCATTCCTATCAAGATTTGGGTAGATTTGGGTAAGATTTGGGTAGATTTGGGTTTTTCGTGCTGCCCATCAGGTCTAGGAAAGTGGAGTATTTACAGATTATCTGTAAATTTACAGATAATCTATAAATTTACAGATTTTTCAATCTGTAAATTTATAGATCAAGTGTTTGAAAACTGCTAAAATTATATTTAGACACAAAATCGCAGCTTGAAATTAATTGATTTACTTATGGTATGTATAAATAAAGGGCAATTGTAACTTTCAGTCATTTCTGTTGACTTTGATTTTTCATAAAATGCCAAAAACTCAAAGTCAACAAAAATGGCTGAAACCCACAAATGACCTTAATTTATGCATGCTGTAAATAAACCAATTAATTCCAAGCTGCGGTTTTGAGGTTAAATGTAATTTCATCAGTTTTTATACACACAATCTGTAAATTTACGGATTGAAAAATCTGTAAATTTATAGATTATCTGTAAATTTACAGATAATCTGTAAATATTCCACTTTCCTAGACCTGGCCATTGAGATATTGCTTTGATATTTTGCATATGATACTTGTTTACCATCATGAGGCAACTCTAGCAAGCATTTTGACTGAATTATGGCCCCTTTTCGACTTAGAATATGCTTATTGTAATGTTAAAGTTTGCGTACCACCCCAAATATTTCCAAATTCCATTGAGATATTGCTTTGATATTTTGCATACTTGTTTACCATCATGACCCCAGTCTGTTAAAAGGAGGAGGCAACTCTGTCAAGCATTTTGACTGAATTATGGCCCCTTTTCGTCTTAGAATATGCTTATTGTAATATTAAAGATTTACTCATAGCTTATATTATACTATCAAGCACTAAGCGTAGTCGAGCATGCTGTCCACTGACAGCTCTTGTTTTTTCATAATATTTGTACATTATAAAATAATTAGCAGGCCCCAAAAGGCTTGCTTGAGAATATACAGTTACAGAAGTATTCTTTGACACATTCAGGTAGATTTCACCAAAAACTAACTGTGCGTACCTGCATGGCGGAGAGGAAGTCTTCCCTGAAGTGAAGAGAGAATGATCAAAATTGTTTATTACTTAAGAATCCTATAAATGAATTTTCAAGTTAGTTGCAAAAATGATAACGTTCTCTTTATGCTCCCTGTAGGTGACTGAGTGTAGTATATGTTGCCACTTCGATCATCTGTCTGTCCCACAATTCTTGTCTGTAGTATTAATACTATTCTCAGCTGTCATTGGCTAGAATTGAGTGAAACTTAATTGGTATTTTCCATCCTAAGAGGAGATGCGCATATTATCTTTGTGTTTAGGTCCAGTGTTTTTTCACTGAGTTATTGCCCCTTGATCATTCAAATTGATAACTTTATTACACTACAGCAACATTGCTTGTCATGAGCTCCTCATCAACAAGAATTATCTCCAGCTTGAATTATTTTGATGAAATAGTATTCATAGTCCCCTCCAACATGGTTTTAGGTCAAAGAGAAGCTGTGAGACAGTGAGACCCAACTAGTCACAGAAGACACAGAATTTAGTTTTTTGACAGTCTTGAAAAAGGTCAACAGACAGATAATTGTAATTGATTTCTCAATAAAGAGGATCACCACAAACTCTGTAACTTTGGTGTAAATCCAGAAACCTTAAATTGGGTCAAGTAATTTCTACAAAATGTGTTTCCAAAGAGTTGCAGTTGTATCTGATGAACTTCCTGTACTATCAGGTGTTCCACAGGGCTCCGTTATTGGACCTTAACTTTTCCTAACCTATATAAACTATATGACTTACCTGTATCCATCAAAAGTAAGGCTCGACTTTTTGCCGACAACACCTTAGAATATACTTGACAATTAGTTCAGAAACAGATGCCTGGAACCTGCAGACAGACTTACATAAACTTGAAGACTGGGAATGAGACTTGGCTGTTGCGTTTAGCCAGATAAATGTGAGGTTCTTGCTTACACAACATTATGTTAGACCACAGGTTGAGTACTGCTCAGTTGTTTGGCACAGAACATCTTTCTTATAAGATGGAAAGTGTCCAGAGAGCTGCGGCCAGATATGTTACAGCTCTGGCTGATAATTAGTGAAACTTGGTAGGAAGCTTCACTCGCCAGAGGAGATGCACATATTATCTTCATGTTCAGGTCAGTTGAATTTTCACTAAGTTGTTGCCCTTTGTTTATTCAAGATAGGTAAAGTGTAGTGCATCCTTGATCGGAGGAAGTTTCACTCCGAAGAGGAGATGAGATCTTGTGATTGCTTTTTCTCAACAACTACCTGTTGGAGTTTTAAGAAACTTCTTTGGAAGCCTCACTGCTAAGACAAGGTATTTGCCCTGTGTATAATTTTAAAATGTAATAATCTTACTTCTGGGAGCATCCAGCAGTATAACTGATATTTTCTTATGATGGATTAATGTTTTGGAAAAAAAAATGGAAAAGTGTATCATTATTTCTAAATAAATGCAGAAAATAAGAATTGACAAGATGAGCTAAATACTGTAATCACCTTGTGTCCATGGACATCCATAATTGTCAACAATATGACTGTAAACACTCGTGAGAGGTCACTATTTTGGCTCAGTCATAATGAAAATTTTTCAGAAAGTGTCCCTTAATGAAATCTATGACAAAGTTGTTTCTATCCCAAACATAACTTAGTAACTATTCAAGGTTTTTGCATATATGTAGGTTGCAATGAGATGATGTGCAAGGAAATTCCAGAGATATTATTCGAGTGTCTCCCACTTAACTATGAGGCAAGTATTGGTTCTTTCTTGGAATGTCAGCTTCGCATGTATCAGTGCTGCAGACTGTCAATTCATAAAAAAAACAAGTTAGCCAGCATGTTTGTAACTAAAGGATTTCTCTCTCTCTCTCTCTCTCTCTGTTCTTAGGTTAGATGAAGCGCCGTTGAATATGTTTGTCTTGAAAAGGATGCTATATAAATCTGGTATAATACATCTATAAATCTGACATCATGTTTTGTGTCTCTGGCATAGCAGCAAGCTTAAAAACCTTTCAAAGTATACTTACTTCAAACTTGGCATATAGGTAGGTTGGGATAAGATGGTATATGTATTCGCCCACAGTCATTACCCTTCCTCTACCTACTTTCACATCAACACACAATTTTTAATTTTACTTCCTACTGCACATATTACAGACACCACAAGACCTGCTGGATTGGCTGGTAATCAGGTGCATTTAAATTCGCTATGAACTTACTTGAAATTACATTATTTCCTGTTATGTGTTTAACTGATTGGTGAAATAACTGCTAAGTTCCTGATTTAAATTAGCTTGGATATAATAAGTTAGCTATGTCCTCATGGTGGTGCTCGCCTTCCTTTGATCTAAAACATTCAGGCATATATCACCCTGCTTTGTGGAGCTCTTGTCTTAAATCAGTCACTGAAAATGCTCAATGCTGTGTCTTAAGAGATATGAACTTATTAATTTTGCATGCATTTTACTTATTACATTTTAAACTATACTGTGTATAGATGTTTAATGAAAGAGAAATTGATTCTTTCCATTGTAGAAACAGCTGTGTTTATTTGCATTGCTTGTAGTTAGAACCTTCACAATTTAAGTACCAGGTGATTGATTACTCCAGAAGCACTGTTCTTGAAACTAATTGTGAGCAGCCTGCTTGTTTGTACTTAGAAGAGCTCATTGAATATTTCTTAAGTACATTAACAGGTGTAAATTAAGACAAGTTTTCAACATTCATATCTTTTTTTGCATTGAAATATAGGCCATTTACACTTATTGTTTGCACAATATTACACACATAAAACAGGACAATTTTTAAGAGAGCATCAGCAGAAATAAGATATTGTTTTGAAATGTTTTTCTTTTTTGTGCCACTTAAATTTTTGTGTGGGGTGTGGAGGCCCTTAGATTTGCCCTTGCCTGTACATCTGTTCATCCGTACGTCCATCCAGATGTCTGTCTGAATTTGTGTTGTGCATATCTTAAAAGGTATTTGACCTAGAGTCATCAAATCTCATAGGATTGTTCATCATCATGTGAATTTTTTTGTTTTGGATTTCACTCTGCCAGACCAGAGTTACAGCCCCTGGCTTAGTAGGAAATAGGCATAAAAGGGCCACATATGTGTCACATATATCTAAAAACAATTTGACCTATGGTCAGGAAAAATTATAGGAATATTATTTAACATGTGAGGCTGTGCTCCTGGGATTCAGTTTGGGATTTCACTTTGTCAGTCCAGAGTTATGGCCGTTTACTTAGTCAGAAATATGCATAAAAGTTTGTAGCATATACTGTACTGTAAGAAGTATTTGACCAAGGGTCATGAAACATTGTGCACTGGGGATTAAACACCTCTTACCTTCCCTCTGCCCCAGCCCTACCCTCCACCAAAAAAATCCTAAAATCAGTTTCTTATATTAGCTTGTCTTTTTTTAGCTCACCTGTCACAAAGTGACAAGGTGAGCTTTTGTGATCGAGCGGTGTATGTCGTCCGTCGTGCGTCCGTCCGTCCGTCCGTCCGTAAACTTTTGCTTGTGACCACTTTAGAGGTCACATTTTTCATGGGATCTTTATGAAAATTAGTCAGAATGTTCATCTTGATGATATCTAGGTCAGATTTGAAAGTGGGTTATGTGCCATCAAAAACTAGGTCAGTAGGTCAAATAATAGAAAAACCTTGTGACCTCTCTAGACGCCATATATTTCATGAGATCTGTATGAAAATTTGTCTGAATGTTCATCTTGATGATATCTAGGTCAAATTTGAAAGTGGGTCACGTGCCATCAAAAACTAGGTCAGTATGTCAAATAATAGAAAAACCTTGTGACCTCTCTAAAGGCCATATTTTTCATGGGATCTGTATGAAAATTGGTCTGAATGTTCATCTTGATGATATCTAGGTCAAATTCGAAACATGGTCATGTGCGGTCAAAAACTAGGTCATTAGGTCTAAAAATAGAAAAACCTTGTGACCTCTCTAGAGACCATACTTGTGAATGGATTTCCATAAAAATTGGTCAGAATGTTCACCTTGATGATATCTAGGTCAAGTTTGAAACTGGGTCATGTGCCGTAAAAAACAAGGTCAGTAGGTCAAATAATAAAAAAACCTTGTGACCTCTCTTGAGACCATACTTTTCATGGGATCTGTATGAAAGTTGGTCTGAATGTTCATCTTGATGATATCTAGGTCAATTTTGAAACTGGGTCAACTGCGGTCAAAAACTAGGTCAGTAGGTCTAAAATTATTAAAATCTTTTGACATCTCTAGAGACCATATTTTTCAATGGATCTTCATGAAAATTGGTCAGAATTTTTATCTTGAAAATATCTAGGTCAAGTTCGAAACTGGGTCACATGAGCTCAAAAACTAGGTCACTATGTCAAATAATAGAAAAAACGACGTCATACTCAAAACTGGGTCATGTGGAAAGAGGTGAGCGATTCAGGACCATCATGGTCCTCTTGTTATGGTGTGTTGTAATAGTCACACTCCTCAGCCTTTCCCCCTACACACATGTTGAGGTACAATATATGTATTTTCTTTTTAATTTTCTTAATTTTTTGTGCCCTCAGTGTAATTCGTCCATCTGTCACACTTTTAGCATGAAGTGGACATGCGTATATTTTCCAGACTTAAGTGTCCAAATATTATCTTTTCAGGTATGCCTAGCCTCCCCCCCACCGCCTTATCGAGTGTTTGAACTACCCATTAGTCACACTTTTATGTACTCAAATCCTCCTACAGTTTCTGTCCAGAATGATCATTTGATACGAAACTTACTATCATAACTATGTCATCATCATGAATTGGGCATACACATTAGAGGCACTTCCATGTCTGATTGTTAGTCTCCTTCTGGTCGAAAGCCATTTTTGAGGACTATAGGAATGCGCTTTTCCTACTGTTATTCCGTCCATTCACACTTTAGTGTCTGGTCCATAACTCTGTCATACATCCAAGGGATTTAAATATTATTTGGAACAAATGTTCCCCATAATGAGATGATATGTTTTGAGCCCTTAACTATGGGAAGATTTTTCATAAAACTTAAGCATGAGTTGTTAACCTTGTAAAGATGATGTGCAGTGCATAACTCTGGTCACTTAGTTCAAGGTTAAGGTTACATTTTAATGTCTAAAGCTCCTTTAATATAAAAGTGTATATAATACTTTATGTTTGTCAAATCTATACCTATTTTGGGTGGGGAACCAGGAAAATACCTCCAGTTAAAATGTAACATGTGTCAGGTGTTCAGTTAACATAAATAAGTGTAAAATATCAGTTCACTTGACAAAAATCAGGTTTACCACAAAATGGTACAGTATTTGAAATGTTTTAATTCTCTTTAGCTTTGAGGGATTAATGATAGAATTTTCAAAATGTATTTCTAAGTATTTGTTTATCCTGTCTTTACTATAAACTTTATGGCTTTGCAACATTAGCTCACATCTTGGCTTCTTTAGCGACATTACTAAAATTGTTGTCTCAAATCGCTTGCTTCAGATGAGGAAAGCTTGGTCAGTTGTTCGTGCTCTGAGATATTGCCTAGACTGACTTTTGGTGATTTTCTAATCACCATATTATGAACATAGATGCCAGTGTACTTAAACATAACAAATTCTTAGTTACATAATGAAACAAAATATCCTGTTAATAATTATGCAATCTTAGTAAGACATCAGCATTTGCTTAATTACTTCTTATTCTTACATGAATAAATACATAAATGTTCTGATATTAACATGTAAAAGTATGATGTTATGGCATACTCCTATAAAATAAGCAATATAATAAATATTTGTCAGCCCTACCAGCCATACCTGAAAGTATAAGTTGAAACTTAATGGAAAAAACATAATCTACCTTGTCTGCAACAGTTTTCTGCATCCTTCTAGCTGAAGGCAATACTAATTAAATGGAATTCTTCTAGCTGAGGACAACGCCAACTTACACGAACCTTTTAGGGGATAGCAATACCAGTTTACTGGAACCTTTTAGGTAATAGCAATACTGTACCAGTTTACTAGAACCTTCTTCAGCTAAAGGCAGTACCATCTTAGATTAGGGTAATATTAGTTGACAAGCCCACCCACTTCACTCAATAGGGAGAGCGTTGGTCTACGGATCGTGGGGTCGTGAGTTCGATCCCTGGGCGGGGCGTATGTTCTCTGTGAAAATTTGACAGAAGACATTGTGTCTAAAGTCATTCGTCCTCCACCTCTGATTCATGTGGGGAAGTTGGCAGTTACTTGCGAAGAACAGGTTTATACTGGTACAGAATCCAGGAACTCTGGTTACAGGGCGTCCGCTGCCTATCACATTTGGAGCAAGTTGCTCAAACTCTGACTAAAGTGGCTCAAAAAAACTGTTAGGTTAACTGCCCTCCGTTACATGCCTGAAATACTGTTGAAAAACGGCGTTAAACCCAAAGCAAAAAGCAAATTAGTTGACAACAGTTTACTGGATACTTCTGACTGTGGGCAATAGTATACTTAATCTCTGTAACTGAAGTCAAGTAAATAGTTTATAGAATCGTTTACAGTTTCAGGCAAAACCTGCAAACAGTTATTAATACCTACAATTTGTAATGGCTTGCTAGTGGTTTCAGTATATCCACAAGTAGACATAAGTTCTATGTAGGATTACATAACGGTATATCAGGTACTTTGTTAATCTTTTAAAGACTGTTGAAAGTTAATTACAGCTGATATAATGAATAATTTAAAGAATTTTTAAAACCCTTATGTCTGGATTTGTTTTTGAAAGTAAATTTAATAGCAGCTAAAGCAATGAATATTTTAAAGACAGTTTTTCAAGCCCTTATGTCTGGGTTTGTTTTAAGTTCAGTTAATACAAGAAGACACTTTAGTAATTAGATTTGATTATACCTCAGTATGGTTTGTATAAGCTGCATAAGCACAAAGTGCTGAATAATGAGCTATTGTGATTGATCACCAGTCTTCACTTTCAGATGATAATGAAACTTGGCATTGAAGTTCCTCAGATTGTCCTCTTTCTTTCAACCGTTCTGATTGTAAGCACTTCGGGATCAGTACAGAGCTAGAAATAGAAAAATCTTCAAGTGAAATCTGCTAGTCACCGGCATTTTCTAGGGTAACCCTCTACCAAGAGAGTTCAAATTACTCAGATTGTTCAAAAACATGGTCACCAGGGTTTAAACCTGTCTGAGCTGTTGGAGTCGGGTGAGCGATCTAGAACCAGCATGGTATAATCTGATCAAATATTTTTCATGGAGGTTTACACAAATTTTGTAGCATTAAATAAACTGTAAATACAGGTAAATTTACTATTTGACAGGTAATCCAAGGAAAACAGTTTTGTGGATCATTTATGTTCAATTAAATGCAACATCATTGATTGAGAAATGTAAAGAAATGTCAGTATGACATGTTCATTTCATTTGATTATTTGATATTAATAGAAATTTGTTGGGCACAAAATTTAAAGGCATATCCGATCACGCATCTTTGTGCTTAATTAATGCATCTTTCCCGTTATTATTTTACTCTAGCTAGCAGTATGATTTTAAGGTTAGTGGGTCAGTGTCGAAGATCACAGTGTGCAAAAAAGGCAGTCACCATGGACCTCTCTTGACTTTGAGTTTTCTTAGTTAAAGAACAGTTAAGTAATAGTGACTGTCATGTTAAGTGGTTAAATGGACGTTTTGTGTGACAGTCGTCTGACCGCTCATTAACTAGCTTTGACAATGATGCTTGTGTCTGGTACTAGGTATGCACGCTGCTTCAAGTGTATTTTGTCCTGCACATCAGTTGGTCTTGTGGACTGTAAATGTACATATGGTATTGTTATAGTTCATTATTGTCCGTAGCATCAATGTAAGGTCCTCTCTCGATCAAGTTTGTTTAAACGGGGGCACATTGTTCCTTTTAGGGGCTGCTAAAGCTGAAAATAGAAATACCTTTAAATGACTTTTTCTCATGAACCACTTGTCAGATCTTCATCAGGCTTGGTTTTAAGCATTGATGTAAGGTTCTCTCTCAAATTTGTTGAAATGGGGGCACTTGGTCCCTCTTAGGGGCTACTGGAGCTAAAATTAGAAATACCTTTATTCAACTTCTTTTCATTAACCACTTAATAGATCAAACATGTTCTGTAGCATCATTGTAAGATCCTCTCTCTAATAAGGGCACTTGGCCCCTTTTAAGAGCCACTTTAGAGCTAAAGATAAATATACCTTTAAACAACTTCTTCTCATGAACCACTTGGTTTGTAGCGTCAGTTTAAGGTCCTCTCTCAATTTTGTTCAAATGGGGGCACTTGTGAAATGTTTTGATATTGTTTAATAATTATGGTAGAAAGTATTATTAAATCCATTGTTTTTATTACCTCCCTTTATGGCTCTGTCTAAGTTCATGTGCAGTATTGAAAGCAGTGGTTTTCTAACCGTGTACTTATGCTAACATTTATGATATCTACACATTTCACATCATACAAGTTCATTCCAACATGGGATTACTAAGATATCAACATAGGTTAACAACTTAAGGAGATGTCACTGCTGAGATAGTTTAGCATTATTACAATACACAGTTGGTATTGAAATTGTGTTTCCAATACATGTGCTCATTAGATAAATCCTCAATATCTATGTGAAAATAAGGGATGTGTTTTGTATGATTGCAACACTGTGAGTTGCTCTAATTACTGACAAATGACTGAAACAATAGGAATTCGTACGAGAGATGGATAGACAAAACGACAGTTAGGTAACAATATATTCTTTTATTGTTTTAATGTAGGAGTTGTAAGCTACAATAAAGAATACCCATTTTATGAAAATCAAACTGGAAGTTAGAAATAACAGAAAAAAATTAATTAGGTAATGAGTCATCATATACCTGTCAAAATTTGTCATTAGTTTTCACGAGCTGTCAAAATTACTTTTATCTCTCTATTCTGCAAATGCATTGTTTTTGAAAGTATCTTGGACGGATATTGTAGTGTGTAACTTACTTTACATTCCACATTAATATATGTGCTTGAAATTGCTTTGTTGAGCTCACCGACGTCACATATGAATGTCTATTGTTTTAGTTTACTGTATGTTATAGAGGTATCAAATCTCAATATTAAGATATAAGAATTGTTCCTTTCTGGTAGACAATGGAAACTATTTGGTTGAATCATAATATAACAGTTTTTGGAAAGAACTGAATATTCTTTGGTTTTTAGCTCGACTATTCGAAGAATAAGTAGAGCTATCCTACTCACCACGGCGTCGGTGTCACACCTTGGTTAAGTTTTTCGTACCAGTCCACATTTTGACAAAGTCTTTTGAGATAAAGCTTTGAAACTTTCAACACTTGTTTACCATCACCATGGCCAGTTATAGGCCCCTTAGAAATCATAGTTAAGTTTTTCGTACCAGTTCATATTTAGACAAAGTCTTTTAAGACAAAGCTTTGAAACTTTCAACACTTGTTTACCATCACCATGGCCAGTTATAGGCAAGAGTACATAACTCCGTCAAGGATTTTGGCTGAATTGTGGCCCCTTTCGACTTAGAAATCTTGGTTAAGTTTTTCGTACCAGTTCGTATTTTGACATAGTCTTTTGAGATAAAGCTGTGAAACATTCAGCACTTGTTTACCATCACCATGTCCAGTTATAGGCAAGAGCACATAACCCCATCAAGGATTTTGGCTGAATTATGGCCCTTTTTGACTTAGAAATCTTGGTAAATATTTCGTACCAGTTCATATTTTGACAAAGTCTTTTAAGATAAAGCTTTGAAACTTTCAGCACCTGTTTACCATCACCATATCCAGTTATAGGCAAGAGTACATAACTCCATCAAGGATTTTGGCTGAATTATGGCCCCTTTTGACTTAGAAATTTTGGTTAAGTTTTCCGTACCAGTTCATATTTTTTGTAAAGTGTTTGACATATGGCTTTGAAACTTTTATTACTTGTTTAGTATAATAGTCTCTATCTGTAGGAAAGAATACATAACTCTGTCATCAATTTTGGCTGAATTATGGCCCTTTTTGGACTTTGAAATTGGTTCTGTTTTCAAACAAGTCCACGTTTTGTAAAAACTATTTGACATATGGCTTTTAAACTTTGAACACTTGTTTATCATTATGATTTCCATTTGTAGGCAAGAGTACATAACTATTTTGACTGAATTATGGACCTTTTTATACGCCCGTTTGAAAAACGGGATGATTATGGGAACGTCCCTGGCGGGCGGGCGGCGTCCACAGACTTTGTCCGGAGCATATCTTCTACATGCATGAAGGGATTTTGATGAAACTTGGCACAGTTGTTCACCATCATGAGATGGAGTGTCATGCGCAAAAACCAGGTCCCTAGGTCTAAGGTCAAGGTCACACTTAGAGGTCAAAGGATACAAGAAAAAAAACTTTGTCCGGAGCATATCTTCTTCATGCATGGAGGGATTTTGATATAACTTGGCACAAATGTTCACCACCATGAGGCGGAGTGTCGTGCGCAAGAACCAGGTCCTTAGGTCTAAGGTCAAGGTCACACTTAGAGGTCAATGGATACAAGAATGAAAACCTTGTCCGGAGCATTTCTTCTTCATGCATAGAGGGATTTTGATATAACTTTGCACAAATGTTCACCACCATGAGGCAGAGTGTCATGCGCAAGAACCAGGTCCCTAGGTCAAAGGTCAAGGTCACACTTAGAGGCCAAAGGTCAGATACAAGAATGACTTTGTCCGAAGCATTTCTTCTTCATGCATGAAGGGATTTTGATGTAACTTGGCACAATTATACACCATCATGAGATGAAGTGTCATGCGCAGTTCCCTTCTTTAGAATTACTTCCCTTTGTTGTTACTATAAATAGCTTATATTGTAACTTTTTCATTACTAGTCGTAGGGAAAAATCGAGACCACTTTTCTGTAGTACAACATGCATACTACATCCAATTATGAGGTGTATTTTGACCAATCTCTACCTGGTAAAGATTTTGTGTGGACTTACAATTTTTTTTTTTTTTTTTTTTTTTAAAGATTACCTTCCCTTAGTTGTTACTATAAATAACTTATATTGTAACTTTTTTATAATTGACCATAGGGAAAAAACAAGACCACTTTTCTGTGGTACAACATAGATGTTACTTTCAAATTTTAGGTGTATTTTAATGTATCTCTACCTGGTAAGGAGTTTTTTTGTTGACTTAGAAAAGCAAATTACTTACAATGATTACTAAACAACCACAAAATTAAAATTCCATTTGCAAATACAGGTGCTAGAGTAAAGAAATTTGCTGTGACGGGCATATATTGTGACATTCTGGCACTCTTGTTGGACTTTGAAATTGGTTCATACATTGTCATTTAGTGCAAGACTTATCGAAATCAAAGTAATACAGGAACATTGTTTGTCTAATCTATTTATTTCTTTTGTCTGAATATCTGTGGAAATATTTTGACCCCATTCTTCAATCAATTCTTCGAATAGTCGAGCGCGCTGTCATCAGACAGCTCTTGTTTGTTATTCACCGGAAATTCAAAAAGTGACATCACCTTAACCAGACATTGTTTAATCTGTAAAAGGGACACAACTTTGTGAAAAAGTAAAATAGAGTTATATGTTATCTGTGCATTGCATTTCATATCATCACAGTGAACATGTGTATGATTCCCACAAAAGTGGTACTGAGATACCAGCTAACATGCAAGAACTTAACATTATTGGAAGTTGACACAGATTCTGACAAAAAGATGAGTGGAATAGCTTTAAGTCTCAAAATTATATAATGCATTTCCATAAAAAATATTACTTTAATGATTGTAGGTCATACTCAGGTTAGTCTGGGTTAGTTTCACTGTGAGGTCAGCTTTTAGAAAAATTTATCAAAACATGATGTTAAAATGTGTAATATAATGATACTGATCTGTGTAAAATCGCAATTAATTTTGTTTATTTAAAAAAAATTATTTGAGGGCCTCCATGGACGAGTGGTTTAGGTTGCTGACTTGAAATCGCTTGATTTTAACCAGTGTGGGTCTGAGCCTCACTCGGGGCGTGAAATTCTTCATGTGAGGAAGCCATCCAGCTGGCTTACGGAAGGTTGGTGGTTCTACCGGCTCATGGTGAAATAATGCACGGAGGGGCACCTGGGGTCTTCCTCCATCATCAAAGCTGGAAAAGTGCCATATGACCTATAATTGTGTTGGTGCAAGGTTTCAACCCAGCCAAAAAAAGTATATTTAACCTTTTATTCAGTGTAGAAATCAGTGTATACTGCAGTGGCTCAATAAAGCAACAGGTATTTTAAGCTCCAATTAATTCGGTTTTACATGTATAAACACCCACTGGTTGTGAGTTTATTGGATCATTTGTTATGGTTCAAGGGTCTTACATATATGTTTGTACAGCTTTCATATTCATCATAAACTAATAGTTTATTTCTGTTTTCATTAGGACTACACAGTTTCTCAGGTAATAGAGATGTATCACTAGATACAACAGTTTTCTCTGATTTATATCAATGTCTATTGATGAAAAGTTTCTGTTTTGTTCCAATATTAACGCAGATGTTTGTTATGTAGCAGGGGAGTTAATATTCATTTTGTTTTATTTATAAATTGCAAAAAGTCACAGGCAATTTTTTTTGTCTCTGGAATGAATGCAATTTAGCAATATTTTATTGCTGGAATTTAGTGTTCATTTAAGGAAATTTTGCCAATATGTTTTACTGCGTGAGTATTTTAAAAGTGTGACAGGTTCTAGAGACTGTAGACTAGTGTAATTATTGTTTACTGGATTATGTGGGGTGCTTAATAATGGTTAGGTGGTGAGTGAAGGAAGGAAATCAAGTTACCGTAAGTGCTTTCTTTGTATGAATAATCTGGAATCAATGCTAAACTGATCATGATGTCTCTAGATTGATTGGAAAATTGTATCGTTTCTTAATGTAGCTGGGAGTAAATGTTTGATGAGGAATTTGGAGTGAAAGAGATCTTGCATGTTACTTCAGTTCTGTTTATAATTAAATTGAGCTAATCATAAAGCAATTAACTTCAATAATAAAGGAGTTTAATTTGTCACAGTAATTTTATATCTTTCAAATAATAGTGTGGATTTATAGACTGTAGAGTTTCTGACAGTGTCAAAATATATGAATACTCATGTTATATCCTCAGTCATGTATCAATCTCATGAGGTAATGTAATGGAGCAGTCATGTTTTATCCTCAGTCATGTATCTATCTCATGAGGTAATGTAATGGAGCAGTCATGTTTTATCCTCAGTCATGTATCTACCTATGGAGGTAATTTAATGTAATGGAGCAGTCATGTTTTATCCTCAGTCATGTATCTACCTATGGAGGTAATGTAATGGAGCATTCATGCTTTATCCTCAGTCATGTATCTACCTCTGGAGGTAATGTAATGGAGCAGTCATGTTTTATCCTCAGTCATGTATCTACCTATGGAGATAATTTAATGTAATGGAGCAGTCATGTTTTATCCTCAGTCATGTATCTACCTCTGGAGGTAATGTAATGGAGCAGTCATGTTTTGTTATGTTTTATCCTCAGTCATGTATCTACCTCTGGAGGTAATGTAATGGAGCAGTCATGTTTTATCCTCAGTCATGTATCTACCTCTGGAGGTAATTTAATGTAATGGAGCAGTCATGTTTTATCCTCAGTCATGTATCTACCTCTGGAGGTAATTTAATGTAATGGAGCAGTCATGTTTTATCCTCAGTCATGTATCTACCTCTGGAGTTAATGTAGTGGAGCATCAAAATCATGTCAGGGGTTCCAGTATGAGTCTGCATTGAGGGATGTGTGTTCTCCCTGCAGCAGTGTTCTGATGCCCTAACTATTTTTCAAGGGGAGAATCTTCAGACCTTCCACCTCCCTAGCAACATCCGCCTTCCACTTCAATAACTATTGAAACCTGTGTTTAGGGTTTTATGCTAGTCGTGTATCTATCCCTGAAAGCAGTGTTATGGAACATCAAGTTACTTGTGTCATGTTGTATCCTCAGTCATATTTCTGTATCTGAAGGCAGTGTAATATAGCATTAAGATTATTGTGATATGCATGGATTTGTACCAGATATATATAAAATATTGCAGAAGTATAATCTTTTAGATTTTTCGACAGAGTATAGTTATTGGGTATGTTCCCAAGTAGTTATCAGTGGAGAAATATTCTCTGTGCGGCAGTAATTGGTCAAGCAAAATGGAATATGGTTTTAAACTTCATTGCAAAATATCCTGACGTTCGGACGGAGCTAACAGTAAACATTGAAGGAGGCTGTGAGTTATGGAAATTAAGTAAGGCCAATCCGGTGTTAGCACCATACTGTACTTCTGTTGTAAATGCCATGGAACTATTTTATTCTCGCGAATATGTACAAGTGTGTCAAAAGTGTAACAGACTGGTCACTGATTCGCTTACACATAAGATAAGTTTTTGTACGGAAATAATGGCGATAGGCTTAAGCTGTGGCGGTATATTTTTCTTACAAATAGACAAGACTTTTATACTCATTTGATTGTATCAAGCCCGAAAGAGCAGGTCAGAATCTTTTTGTTCGATCTAACCTCTGTATTGACAACAAACGAGCATGTTCAAAATATGATTTATGTGAGGAATATTTTAATGTTGTTGCACAATATTTTAAAGGTATTTTAAGGTACATGATAAACTGTGTTATGTAATAGGTAGGATGTGGTAAAATTGCACTAGTTTCTAAAACTCTTATGTTTTATTTCGGTAAGGGTTTTCACGATGTTGCTTCCAATTTCACAATTGTATGATTGTAGGCTTATAAATGACACCGGTTAATAATGTCCTAATGTGAATGATATAAGGTGAGAACCTGAGTCTTTGAATAATGGCAAGAATGTCTAAACCTCTCATATTTCGTTTCGGTAAGGGGTGCGGATGATATTGGCTAGAGTCCATACATACAACATAATAGGTATTAATGTATATTGTTTAATGGTTTATACATGACTTCTTATAGATGATGTTGCTCTCAAGGGATGTATACAATAAGTAATATTAACGTGAAAAATTGTAAAACCGTACTTTTTATAGGCATTCTGTTATATATATACGAACGAAAGAAACAAAAGATCAGCTTTATTATCATTGAGATATATAATGTCTGTAATGGCTTTTGGAAATGTGCAAATATTTGTGTATTTCTGTATATATATGTTTATGTATGTTTCTGTATGTTCCATTCTCAGTTGTATATCTTTCCCTGAAGGCATTATGTTGCATCCTCAGTTGTATATCTTTACCTGAAGGCATTATGTTGCATCCTCAGTTGTATACCTTTCCCTGAAGGCATTATGTTGCATCCTCAGTTGTATACCTTTACCTGAAGGCATTATGTTGCATCCTCAGTTGTATACCTTTCCCTGAAGGCATTATGTTGCATCCTCAGTTGTATACCTTTCCCTGAAGGCATTATGTTGCATCCTCAGTTGTATACCTTTACCTGAAGGCATTATGTTGCATCCTCAGTTGTATATCTTTCCCTGAAGGCATTATGTTGTACTTTTGCAGTTTTATATCTTTTTCTGAAGGCATTATGTTGTACATTCTCAGTTGTATAACTTTACCTGAAGGCATTATGTTGCATCCTGAGGCAGTTGCATATCTTTCCCCGAAGGCATTATGTTGCATCCTCAGTTGTATATCTTTACCTGAAGGCATTATGTTGCATCCTCAGTTGTATACCTTTCCCTGAAGGCATTATGTTGCATCCTCAGTTGTATACCTTTCCCTGAAGGCATTATGTTGCATCCTCAGTTGTATACCTTTCCCTGAAGGCATTATGTTGCATCCTCAGTTGTATACCTTTCCCTGAAGGCATTATGTTGCATCCTCAGTTGTATACCTTTCCCTGAAGGCATTATGTTGCATCCTCAGTTGTATACCTTTCCCTGAAGGCATTATGTTGCATCCTCAGTTGTATATCTTTACCTGAAGGCATTATGTTGCATCCTCAGTTGTATATCTTTCCCTGAAGGCATTATGTTGTACTTTTGCAGTTTTATATCTTTTTCTGAAGGCATTATGTTGTACATTCTCAGTTGTATAACTTTACCTGAAGGCATTATGTTGCATCCTGAGGCAGTTGCATATCTTTCCCCGAAGGCATTATGTTGCATCCTCAGTTGTATATCTTTACCTGAAGGCATTATGTTGCATCCTCAGTTGTATATCTTTCCCTGAAGGCATTATGTTGTACTTTTGCAGTTTTATATCTTTTTCTGAAGGCATTATGTTGCATCCTCAGTTGTATATCTTTACCTGAAAGCATTATGTTGCGTTCTGAGTTGTATATCTTTCCCTGAAGGCATTATGTTGCATCCTCAGTTGTATATCTTTCCCTGAAGGCATTATGTTGTACATTCGCAGTTGTATATCTTTCCCTGAAGGCATTATGTTGCACCCTCAGTTGTATATCTTTCCCTGAAGGCATTATGTTGCATCCTCAGTTGTATATCTTTTCCTGAAGGCATTATGTTGCATCCTCAGTTGTATATCTTTCCCTGAAGGCGTTACATTGCATCCTCAGTTGTATATCATTCCCTGAAGGCGTTACGTTGCATCCTCAGTTGTATATCTTTCCCTGAAGGCGTTACGTTGCATCCTCAGTTGTATATCTTTCCCTAAAGGCATTATGTTGCATCCTCAGTTGTATATTTTTCCCTAAAGGCATTATGTTGCATCTTTTCCTAAAGGCAATATAATAGGGCATCAGCCCCTGAAGACTGTAATGCAAAATCAAGGTTTTAGTGTTCTGTTGAATCCTTAGTATCGATATATCTATCCCTGAAGACAATATTAAAGTAATGTTAAGTGTATTATATCTTCAGTTACCTTGTATCATTTAACACTGTTATCATGTCTGGCCCTAAAGGCAGTATAGTATATCTTCAGTTAGTTGTATCTTTTAACACTGTTATCATGTCTGGCCGTAAAAGGCAGTATATTTTAAAAGTAATGTCTCAAAGTATCTTCAAGTTATGTTGTATCTTTCCTTTTACAGTGTATCATTTCTGGCCCTGAAGGCAGTATAAACAATGATGTTATACTGTTTAATAGTTATATTGTATCTGTCCTGTATCAAGTGTCTAGTCCTGAAGGCAGAGTAATGGAGCATCAAGATAATAGTGTTATGTGAGAGCTTCTTCAGTAGCTAAGACAGTGATATAAAGTGGATTTGAGACTTCCAATATGTCCATTTCAGTGACAGAATGTAGCTGGCATAGTCACATTGATCCATTAAGACAAGGCTCTCTCTCTCTCTTGCCGCGTTCTCTCGCTGCTGTCTTGTATATTACACACATGACATCGTCAGGTATTGGGTGATTTGGGTTCATTAGAGAGCCTGCGAGTATTGATTCACTACTCAAATCAGCAGAGTTTTCTACTTAAGTTTTTATACGATTCTTCAAACAGTTGATGCAGATTTTCTCGTGACAGATTTCGCTAACAGGCGGTTAGGATTATATGAGTTTGTTAGTTAAATATGAAATCAGAGTCAATGATAAATGGACAGTAATTTTGAAACTTTGTGGAATTGTCGGTATGAATATATAATTGCAGAAAATTGTGGAAAATTGGTATTGATTTGTAGTTTCACCTGTAATTTATATAAAGTGTTCAATAGAAAAAAGAACTGTTTTAGATGTAACGAAATAATAGAGCTGTTACAAGTGGGGTAATTACAACGCCATGGTTACGTTGATAATGTAGCGCTGATAACGTGCCCCGCAGGAATACACCAGCAGACTCCGACAGTGTTGTAATACAACTGCAGGGTAATAATCATGTGTTGTACTGGGTTACTTTGAAGTAGCGACAGTAGTTCTGAGAGGAGAAAAAACAAATGCATTAAATAGCATTTACGAAGGAGACATAATTTCTGGTATGATAATTTCATGAATCATAAATTTTATGTTTGAGATGGTTGCAAGGAATATTTTGAGTTGGTGTTTAATTGATCAAAGGGAGATTTAATATTCTTGTTTTATATTGGTATGTTATGGTTGTTTGAATATCAAAACAGCAAATTATTAAGTTTGAAAGGTTTTACCGGAGGGAATATATTGCACTTTCATTTTATAGTGAAACATGAAAAGAACTGCTTTATCGTATTGTTTTTTAGATGTTCATATTAACATAGATTAGTATCTATTTAAAGATTAGTATCTATTTAAAATGCAAAATTTCAGTCTTTTGTTATACTGAAGAAAAATTTGGAGAAAAGAATTTAAAAGCAATTTACATGTTTGTTGTTTGAGTCATATAGACCATTGAATATATTCTCTCAGTCGCACATTGTGATCTATTAAATACAGTCTCCCAGTTGGCCCATATGATCAAAGCTTGAACCAGTAGTTATTTTGACCATTAAACATATACTGGCAGTAGGCCAGTATGACTGAAGCTTCAACAGGTACATATACAATAACAAAATAAAGAAATATTATCATAAATTGTGAAATCATAAATATTGGTTTGGACTACTTTTTACGGATTTTAATCAAATTTACTAGTTACATTACAGTCAAACCTGTCTGTAAAGATTGACAGCTGATCTCTCAACACAGGTTAATTTAGACTGTTTGTGGTTTAATAAGAGAAAGTACTGGTCATTGTAAGCAGGTTTTATAGTAGTGGCCTTCCTTCAGAGGTGGTCTGTCACTGTATTTAAATTTTCATATCTCTGCGAAATCATTATTATGCCAACTAAATTATATGAATTAACCAGTTCTTTGGTATTTACAAATTTGCATTTTGACTGTATGAAATGGCATGAGGAGTCAGCTGATGGTAAAATATGGTATTGACATTCATTTTATATTGTTTAAATGTAACCAACATATGAGTTCATAGAAAAAATCCATAGGTCTGCGCAGTAGGTTGTAGGTCAAACTGTTGTGGTGTCTACACGATCCTGTGAAATTCCAGTTAGGCAGCAGTATAAAGTAGGGCATTGACTCACTGGTACAAGTAGACACTGTCATTTATATGACTGAAAAATTGTTTAAAAAGATGCTAACTTAAAACCTGAATACACAGAAACTGTTCTGTTTTATATACTGCTTATTCCCTTACCAATATGCCACAGGGGGCATACGGGGGCATTTATTAAAGCCTGAAAGTGTTGCCTTTTTTTGAAAATCCTGATACTGAAGAAATTTGATTAGTTGTAGCACTACCATTCTGCAGGCATTTACTTGCAACCTAAATTAATTAGAAACAAATACTTTTTTTTAATAGAGGGGGGTGGGGGCATTTATTGGGGGAGGGTGTGATGATAAACTAGAGGATATCTGCTGTTTCATTACACTTCTACTATTTGTAAAACTAAGAATGTGTAGTTTATAAAAATATTCTGAATAAATATTAAAATTTAAAGATCAGAAACACATTAAACATAAGCCACTGCCTTTATTTTGGTATAAACTATTATAATTGAAGGATTTGAAATTTGAAATGGTCAATCATTTGCAATATTATTTTGTTATAGTAAAAAGTCAAAGGAAGAGGAGGAAAATTCTCAAGAAGAGCAAGAAAATGACAGCTATTTGGTCACCAGGAAATTTCCTCCCATGAAAATAAAAGATTTCACTGTTACAATAACTTAAATTCTGTTGGATAAAATGTTGTTATAACCCACCACAAAGAATGTTTAATTAAGCAAAGGGATGAGAGCATTTGATTGAGCCAAGCTTCCTAACATCACCAATTTGATGCGGTGTTATTCTTACCCATCAGACCAATCTATTGGACGTTTCTGTCAATATAATCAAATCTTGGCAATATTATATTGACCGAATGAACAAATCTGGCCACATTTACCCAAAAAATGCCATATTAATGGAACAAATTGACATGAAAATATAAATTTTTTGTTACCTTATGTAGACATGCAGTATATTTTACATACTTATGTGGGTGAAATATTCTACAAACATAAATACTTTCGCAACTTCTTCTGGCATTTTCTCAGCACCAGAAATATCTTTTAATTGTACTGAAATATTTACAGTGATTGACTTCCAGGACATTGCCATCTTTCCATGTAGTTGGGATCTATGTGGCAGACTGGGTAACCACTAACGTCTCGCCACTTTGGGTCCAGGTGTCAACAGAGCAAGTCATTTAGATGGCTTGTGGAGTGATATAGTGGTGTCTGTCTATGCCTGAAGTAATGCTTACCCTATAGGGGCACCCAGAATTCTCCATGGACTTTGATGTTGTAAAATTGTAATGTGATATTTGATAGTTATTATTAGCTATTACCTTAAAAGTAGTAGTAAAACACTGATCTCTCAGGTTTACAGTGCTTGGGTTTCAGACTATCAAAACATAGAAAATGTACGTAAAACTGCATGAACCACATTAATTGCTCCAGTGAGCTACAGAGCTGGAGCTGTTGTTGCAAGAGTGAGTAGATTGAGAGCTGGAGCTGTCGAGATGCTTGAGCGAGCAGAGAGCTTAGGCTGTTGATGCTTTAGTGAGCAGAGGGCTGGAGCTGTTGATGCTAGAGTGAGCAGAGAGCTGGAGCTATTGATTTTAGAGTGAGCAGAGAGCTGGAGCTGTTGATGCTAGAGTGAACAGAGAGCTGGAGCTGTTGATGCTAGAGTGAGCAGAGAGCTGGAGCTGTTGATGCTAGAGTGAGCAGAGAGCTGTTGATGCTAGAGTGAGCAGAGAACTGGAGCTGTTGATGTTTGAGTGAGCAGAGAGCTGGAGCTGTTGATGCTAGAGTGAGCAAATGAGCAGAGAGCTGGAGCTGTTGATGCTTGAACAAGCAGAGATGTGGAGCTGTTGATGCTTGAGTGAGTAGAGAGCTGGAGCAGTGTAATCTGATCATGGCCTGCACTGTTCCCATGCAGTCAGTATCTTTTTGGTAAGCACCCCTTTTAACAGTTAATGGTACTGTCCAAATTGAAAGATGGACAAGTTCATTATAGAAATTTAGCAAGGTAAGGGTTAATTTGCCACAAAATATGTCACATTTCAGCTGATACCCTGTAATAGCAACATTTATTCTATGAATGAAATACTGATTACTGACCACAAAATGTTACCAATATTCTGAATGTCTTATTCAGGACTTTTGTGTACATTTCTTCCCCTATTACAATCATAAAATATTCATGCCACATTCAGGAACAATAATATACTGCCTGATGGATGAATTCTCTCAGAGTTTCAGAAATTCTGGAATCTTTACAGAAATTTAAAGTAAGAAAGTTCAGTAGCAATAGATTGTTCCATTAATTGGAATAAACATTTCACTTGGTATAATATAATTATCTTATCAGACAATTAACTGAAGGAGAGAAAAGTTTTTCCACAACTAGATTCAGGTCAGGTTGAGTCTGTAATGGATTTCACAGAAGTGTTATTGCACAATATTACTGAGGTATATAGAAACATCTTCTCTTTGCTATCCTACATGTACACTCAAGAAAATATGTATTTATTAAGTATAGTACATGTTTGATTGTAGAGATTCTCTATAAATCAGAAATATATTCTGTTAATTAGCAATTGTGCCTGGAAGTTAAGGGATTTTGCATTGACTGTCATCAAAGTTGTTGGCATTAGAGAATTGTGGTAGTTCTATAGACAAGGTAGAATGTTTCAGGCTTGTTTTATGAAGATTAAAACTTTATTTGGCATTTATATTCTACTTAAATCAGACCTAAAACTCAGTTCTTCATGCATGTTTGACAAGAGGCGAAACTTATTTAAAGATTATAACTTTTAATAAATCACGTTTCATTTGGCATGAGATTTTACTAATTACTTGCTATCAAATTGTAGTTTATTATAGTAACAAGGTATATGATATATGAGAGCACATGTCCTCGTTAATAAAGTCATGTGACAGCCTGTTCTAGGATTGTCATTGTCGGTGCCATTCTTCATGCTAATTAATTCTCCAGAGATATTTATTTGGAAAGGTTTCTGTTATGCATTTGGTAATTAAGATTATTTTGTAGTGAAAATTATATTTCCCTTGCAGTTTTAAAGAAAATATAGTTTAACATTCAATAATTTTTATACTCTAGAGACACATCACCCTGTCCTCTCATTAGTTTATTATGCCCCCCTTCGAAGAAGGTGAGGTATATTGTTTTGCAGATGTCGGTCGGTCTGTTACTAAGACCAGTTGGTTTCCGGATGGTAACTCAAGAACGCTTGGGCCTAGGATCATGAAAGTTGATAGGGAGGTTGGTCATGACCAGTAGATGACCCCTATTTTTTTTAGGTCAGTTGCTCAAAGGTCAAGGTCACAGTAACCCGGAACAGTTAATTTCCGGATGATAACTCAAGAACGCTTGGGCATAGGATCATTAAAGTTGATAGGGAGGTTGGCCATGACCAGCAGATGACCTCTGTTGAGTTTGAGGTCAGTACCTCTTAGGTCAAGGTCTCAGTGACCTGGAACAATTAAACGGTTTCCAGATGATAGCTCTAAGATTATGAAAGTTGATAGGGATGTTGGCCATGACCAACAGATGACCCCTATTGATTTTGAGGTCAGTAGGTTAAAGGTCAAGGACACAGTGACCCGGAACAATTCAACAGTTTCCGGACAATAATTTTAGAATGCTTGGGCCTAGGATCACAAAACTTAATAGGGATTTGATCATGACCAGCAGATGACCCCTATTGATTTTTAGGTCAGAATGTCAAAGGTCATGGTCACAGTGAGCAAATAATTTCTGTTCCTTGTGCAATTACTGAATGCATCAAGGGGGGCATTTCCTGTTCTACGAGCTCTTGTTTAGGCTAACATTTATTACAAGCTGCCTAATTTAGAGTGCTCTTTGATTTTATTTGAGTGTTAAAAAAGTTTACAAATTGATGCTAAAACTTTTTTTTATGAAGATTTCTTCTTGTATTATTCACAGTGATCATTTCATGAACAAAGTATTTACTGGAAACCTAAATATGGTTTCCCGCTTTTTAAGTTAGCGACTTTCGCAGTAGGTGTGTTTGTAAACTTTTATTGTCGTTTAACAACATTTTAGCTACCGGGGGAAAAAGCGAAAAAATCTGTAGACTGTAATTTTTCGTTGGTAGTCAGCTTCTCTCCATTATATTTAGTAGTTTGCGGTGGTTTATGATTGCTAATTGTGTATTGTGGAATGTAAAGTTTCCTCACGATCATAAAGCATGGTAGATTGAAAATGTGTTGAGTATAAGTGACCAGTTATTTGCCCAGTTTATAAGCTGTCTTTCCTTAGCTGCTGAAGTTACCTGCAATTTACTTATAACTGTTTGTTACGTTCTTTGCTATTAAGCATATTTCACGTCTGATGTATTTCATGAAGCTTTGTAGCCGCTAAATCGCTTGTCATCATAAAAATGCGAAATATAGTGTTTGCGAATGTTTCTAGGGTTACATTATCTGTTTTACCAGAACTGCATACATGTTACATGCAAAAAAAATTGAAATGAATGATTTAAATAAAGCTGCTTGATAATAAATCTCGATTAATTTAACATTTGAGATTATATTGTTCATCAGGAAATGGAGATTCTGCAGTTTATTGCAGTAATGAAGTTGCGATGGTAGATGGTATAGCGCTAGTGTTTGTTAATGAAGTCATGTGATAGTTGTCAGTGCCACTGCATTTGTTCCTGCTGATTGATTCTCAGGAGATGTTTTACTGATGGAAAGGTTTCCAGTTTATTTCATTTTATACTTGCTATTGGTTAATTAAGATATTTTTTGTTGAAATGAATATATTCCTGCAGCTGTAAAGAATATATAGCTGGAATATTCGAAAATTCGGAAAAGGCTTTCCTTATTATTTCTCCCCCCCCCTCTGGGGGAGACATATTGTTTTTTCCCTGTCCGTCCGTACGTCACACTTCATTTCCGAGCAATAACTGGAGAACCATTTGACCTAGATCCTTCAAACTTCATAGGTTGAAAGGGTTTATGGAGGAGACGACCCCTATTGTTTTTGGGGTCACTCCGTCAAAGGTCAAGGTCACAGGGGCCTGAACATGGAAAACCATTTCCGATCAATAACTCGAGAACGACTTGACCCAGAATGTTGAAACTTCATAGGGTGATTGGTCATGCACAGTAGATGACCCCTATTGATTTTGGGGTCACTCCATTGAAGGTCAAGGCCACAGAGGCCAGAACATGGAAAACCATTTCCGATCATTAACTTGAGAACGACTTGACCCAGAATGTTGAAACTTCATAGGATGATTGGTCATGCACAGTAGTTGACCCCTATTGATTTTTGGGTCACTGTTGAAGGTCAAGGTCACAGGGGCCTGAGCATTGAAAACCATTTCCGGTCAGTAACTTGAGAACCGCTTGACCCAGAATGTTGAAACTTAATAGGATGATTGATCATACAGAGTAGATGCCCCCTATCGATTTTGGGGTCATTCTGTTAAGGTCAAGGTCACAGGGGCCTGAACATCGAAAACCGTTTCCGACCTATAACTGGAGAACCTCTCGATCCAGAATGTTGAAACTTCATAGGATGATTGTTCCTGCAGAGTAAATGACCCCTATTTGTTTTTGGGGTCACTTCATTAAAGGTCAAGGTCACAGGGGCCTGAACAGTGATAACCGTTTCAGATCAATAACTTGAGAACATCTTGACCCAGAATGTTGAAACTTCATTGGATGATTGAATATGCAGAGTAGATGACCCCTATCGGTTTTTGGGTCACTCTGTTTAAGGTCAAGGTCACAGGAGCCTGAACATGGAAAACAATTTCTGATCAATAACTTGAGAACCACTTGACCCAGAATGTTGAAACTTCATAGGATGATTGGACATGCCGAGTAGATGACCCCTATTGATTTTTGGGTCAGTCTTTTAAAGGTCAAGGCCACAGGGGCCTGGTCTTGTAAAATCATTTCCGGAAAATAACTTGAGAACCACTTGACCTAGAATGTTGAAACTTAATAGGATGATTGGACATGCAGAGTAGATGACCCCTATTAATTTTGGGGTCACTTGATCAAAGGTCAAGGTCGCAGGAGCCTGAACAGTGACTTGAGAAACACTAGGCCAAGAGTGTTGAAAATCAGTGGGATGACTGGACATGCCAAGTAGATGATCCCTATTGCAGCCAACCATCAGTGTCTCTTTGACTTTCGCTCCTGACCCCTATTGACTTCTTGCCTATAGGACTTTGCATTGGGGGAGACATGCATTTTTTATAAAAGCAATTTCTAGTTCCCAGTATGTTTTTTCATGAAAAGATATTAATTCAACATTGCCTTTAAAGAGTTTGTAAAAGTTAATATTTCGAAAAATGAGATGCAATTTGAAATTGTATCGTTGGATTTATTTTAAATCACTTTTTAAGGAGGAGGATTTTTTTTTATAGATTTAAAGTTTTATGTGTTTTGTATTTATTTATAAATGTATCAGTCACATGTGGTTCTGGGAATTAACTTATGTATGGAAAGAACTGGAACTGCTCTCCTGTTTAATACTGTAACAATACAAACATACATGTTTGCAAAATGTAAAAAAAATGTCAGGCACTTTGTTAAGGGAAAAAAAAAGTTTTAATTGTATGAATAGTTTCTAATGATTTGTAGGGCTTTTCCTTGTTCAGCCTGACAGTGTAGTCTGGCCAAATGGTAAGAGTCACCATCCCCTTATCTTCAGTGAAATAGTCCGACCAAATGGTAAGAATCACCATCCCCTCACCTTCACTGAAATAGTCTGGCCAAATAGTAGAAATCACCATTCGGACCTCATCTTCAGTGAAATAGTCTGGCCAAATGGTAAGAATCACCATCCGGGCCTCATCTTCAGTGAAATAGTCTGCCCAGATGGTAAGAATCACCATCCGGACCTCATCTTCAGTGAAATAGTCTGCCCAGATGGTAAGAATCACCATCCGGACCTCATCTTCAGTGAAATAGTCTGGCCAGATGGTAAGAATCACCATCCGGGCCTCATCTTCAGTGAAATAGTCTGGCCAGATGGTAAGAATCACCATCCGGGCCTCATCTTCAGTGAAATAGTCTGGCCAGATGATAAGAATCACCATCCCCTCATCTCCAGTGAAATAGTCTGGCCAGATGATAAGAATCACCATCCCCTCATCTTCAGTGAAATAGTCTGGCCAAATGGTAAGAATCACCATCCCCTCATCTTCAGTGAAATAGTCTGGCCAAATGGTGAAAATCACCATCCCCTCATCTTCAGTGAAATAGTCTGGCCAAATGGTAAGAATCACCATCCCCTCATCTTCAGTGAAATAGTCTGGCCAAATGGTAAGAATCACCATCCCCATGGGTGGTATAGTACGTCATCAACAGGTGCGCGCAACACTTCCCGATGCGGCTTTTTTGTGTCAAAACATCTCGATTCGGTGAGTAAACTTGCGATTATTACATTGATAACTAATAGATTCGGAAATGACATATAGTCGAAAGTACCCGCACATGCGTCTAGTTTATCATTTACGTTTGCATTTTTCAAGAAAGCCTTCCGTTTAAGAGAACATTCGTGCACAATGCACTTCATGGAAACACTTCCCCATTCACCACACTGTATTATTTCGCATAACAAGTGGTTACATGCATTTCTGATAAATCCAAGCATTGACGGGTGTTCTTTTATGGCAAACAGATGTCAGTGATACCTTGATTAGTCATTGGAATCTAAACTTTCCGAAAAATCAGTAAACTAAAATTTCGCCTTCCCGGTTCACCAACTGAATTGATGTCCTTCCCGGCTCACCAATTTCCAGCATGACTAACATCGGGCTGGTGATCATGTGAATGTGATCACGCTTGCCTGGAAGTTCTATTAATCCGAATAACTAATTGTTAGAGTGCTTGCACTAGATGGTCCGTAAACTTCATTTAAGCATTTGAAGATATTGAAAGAACGAGGCATATTTTGAACATGTGTTGTATACTATAAACGTGCATATGTATGATATATATTCTATCATGTCCTTATATTTGTTATTTTAGGTACATGAAAGATGAAAAAGGAAACAAAACTTCTAGCCTGCATCAATGGAATTGTCAATATATGTTAAAAAGGATTGCTGAGTGATCGGCATGCAAGACATAATTGACGTACTATATTTTCCAAAAGCTGTATGACATAATATTTGAGAAGTGGAGAACATCATCTTACGGAATTACCCCAGGCAAGGATTTCAACGCTCAACTAGGTCTTCGTACCAAACACGACTATGTCGGTTGCTGTTTGAAGGTATGGATATAAATAACTGTTTTAATTTCAATAATGTTACAGTAGATAAACCTTAATAAGGGGTATAGTTAGATAGGCACTTCGACACATGATAATTTAAATAGAAAGTATTTTGAAAACCATTAGTTAACTTGTTACTCTAATTATTTTTTCATATTAACTATATATGGCGTGTCATCGAAAATAGTCGAGTATGATGGCTTTGATTCAGAACTTGAGTTCAAGGCAAGACTTGATGAGACAAATAAGAATATGCATTGATAATATGCTAAGTAAAGCAAAATTATATAGTTAAATTATTATCATGTGCTGTTTTTTAAAGGAGCAACCTTTTAATGTATTTTTAAAGGTATAAAGTCGCACCAATGCAGTTTAGTTTTTAGCTCATCTGATTTTTTGAAAAAAAATGATGAGTTATTGTCATCACTTGAGCGGTTGTCGGCGTCGGCGTCGGCGTTGCCTGGTTAAGTTTTATGTTTAGGTCAGCTTTTCTCCTAAACTATCAAAGCTATTGCTTTGAAACTTGGAAGACTTGTTCACCATCATAAGCTGACCCTGTATAGCAAGAAACATAACTCCATCTTGCTTTTTGCAAGATTTATGGCCCCTTTTGTACTTAGAAAATATCAGATTTCTTGGTTAAGTTTTATGTTTAGGTCAACTTTTCTCTTAAACTATCAAAGCTATTGCTTTGAAACTTGGAATACTTGTTCACCATCATAAGCAGACCCTGTACATCAAGAAACATAACTCCATCTTGCTTTTTGCAAGAATTATTGCCCCTTTTGGACTTAGAAAATCAGTTTTCTTGGTTAAGTTTTATGTTTAGGTCAGCTTTTATCCTAAACTATCAAAGCTATTGCTTTAAAACTTGCAACACTTGTTCACCATCATAAGCTGACCCTGTACAGCAAGAAACATAACTCCATCCTGCTTTTTGCAAGATTTATGGCCCCTTTTGGACTTAGAAAATATCAGATTTTGTGGTTAAGTTTTTTGTTTAGGTCAACTTTTTCTCTTAAACTATCAAAGCTATTGCTTTGAAACTTGCAACACTTGTTCACCATCATAAGCTGACCCTGTACAGCAAGCAACATAACTCCATCCTGCTTTTTGCAATAATTATTGCCCCTTTTGGACTTAGAAAATCATTTTCTTGGTTGAGTATTATGTTTAAGACAACTTTTCTCATAAACTATCAAAGCTATTGCTTTAAAACTTGCAACAGTTTTTCACAATCATAAGTGGACACTGTACATCAAGAAACATAACTCTGTCCTGCTTTTTGCAAGAATGATGGCCCTTTTTAGACTTAGAAAATCATGGGTAGGACAATATTTCTATTATACAAAAAAAATCAGATGAGCGTCAGCACCTGCAAGGCGGTGCTCTTGTTAATGATATGCTACTATTTAATTTTGTTTAACGTTTCAGGGCCACGTGATCACCACAATTGCTCGGGAAAATTGAGAAATTACTGTATCGCGCCAACGAAATGTTCTTATTAAGGTGTTTTAGATGTGCGCAGGGAAAGAACAAGAGTGACTGCAACCGAATTATTATTACCACGTAGTAGAATGTGACATCTATTGAATCTACACTAGAAAGCGGTTCAGGATTTGTTCAGATTTTGCTTGCAAGTCTTAGTGCATCCAATTACATGTTAAAACTCGAACTGAGCTTGAACAGTGGTAGAACAATTTTACTTGCAATGTAAATTATTTTACTTTTCTTAAACTGTTTAGTTGTTGAAAATGTCGTTGTACAAAAGATTATTCAAAATAGGAAATTTTACTGATTTTTTATTTAAACCCTTACACAGTGGAAGCCGTTGTGACATAAACATACGCACATATTCTTTCAAGACATAGCAACATTTTCCTTTTTATCAGCTAATGTTATATATTTACACAAATCAACGAAAGTAGATTTATTACTTGATTGTAGCAATTCTAAATTTTATACACACTCATAAATACGAGTATAATGATAACATTTCATTAACTTTGGACGTAATTCTTTATAACTCAACATTTAAAAAATGAAATTCACCAGTTAAGTTTCATTAAGATCGCATATCTGATAAATTCGTTCCACATTGTATGCTTTTATTTTCTTCTATCAAGAAGTAGTGTACATCTCTATGTCACATATTCTCAACAATTGGAAATATTCAGACACGACAAGGAACCCTAAAATAATTACAGAACTTTTGTGGTAATTTTAATGTAAAAGAAAAACGATAAAAGACTATTGGTAATTTATTATCACATATTCTAAAACGCACAATACCCTCAACAACACTGTTATTATGAAATTAAGGTGTTTTATTTTAAATGGCCGTTTGTTTTCATCCACATTCTGAATAGACAACAGCTTTCTGTGGAGAAAAAAAATGTCAAAGATTGTGTCAACATTTACAGAGGAAGGAATTACACGGAAAAGAAAGCTCTGAATGTTATTGATAAGTTACCGTTAAAACCAATTATTGCCATGATATACGCTATGTACATGTTTTTGTAATTATGAAAATTATAAAAATGTTGAAGTGGAAATGCACTGCCTATACTTCAAAATCAACAAAAATCAGAATATAATAACTCTTGAAACCATTAAGCTGGAAAATGTTGAGGTTTTGCACAACTGCACTAATTATAACTCAGAAATTTCATTAATGATAAAGTGGCAATGTGGTATAATCTGTGAACGTTTATTGACCGAAACATAGAGATAACAAGAATATTTACATTGTTGTGTTTTACCCGTTATGAGCATTAGTGTCAACTACATTTCAAACAAAGTTTAATACTGCTGTTGCCTTTCATCAAAATCTGTCAAATGTTATTTAGAAGAAAGGAGAGGCACTGACAAAACTCTGTGACTTCAACACAGACAGACAAAACAAAAAATGTTTCAATAAAAAATCACAATTGTTTGAAGTCACGCAAAATCACATTAAATTCCGTCTGCAAAAGCTCTTTATAGCTAAATATTGTACGGTAGTGGTCACACGTAATAGTGAGCTGTTTTGAACGGTGTCTGCACATATTACCAGTGAGTGAACCTCAAACAACGACCACTTTTGTGGTCTTCATTTCTGACCTTTTCACAAACATCCACAACAAGCGGGTATTGTTCTTTCTACAATTCTGATTTGTTTGACGTGTCATTTTATTCCCGAGAAATGCATGAATTACTATATGCAGTTTATGTTCATCTGTCTATACAGATATCATACTGCTGAACCGCAAGTGTTTAGCTTCATAATTTAATTCTGATAAACAGAATATCTTAGGTGTTTCTGATGTGATCTGAAAAAGAAAGAGTAAATCTGTCATAATATAGCCCTTGAAGGTAAATTAAGCACTTTTTACTGACATAAACGTTCATTGCTATATACTAGTTTTGCTGGTATGGCAACCGAAGTACCATGCGTCAAAATAATTGAAAGGCTACATTTAATTAAGCCAAACACAATGCCACACGGGCGGTGAGCCGGGAAGTGCATCGTTTCACTTGGTGAACTGGGAAGGCGAAATTTTATATTACTGATTTCTTTGAAACTTTAGATTCCAATAATTAATTAAGGTATCACTGACCTCTGTTTGCCATAAAAGAACACCCGTCAAGGCATTTAGTCATTAAAGGTGGATAATCAGATTTTGGCCATGTAACGGATTTGTTCGAAACTTTAGCATCTGATCATTAAAACTCATTTATGTTCACTTAACACTTAATACAAATTAGATTTTCACTGGAGGTATTTTTAAAATTTTATTTTCCTATCCTGGTTGCCCAACCAAGATAGAGTTATTTTATCATAAGTATAAATTTGATAAACATACTTTGCCGAAGGAAATGTATAAATATTAGACATATTGTAATATATTTGTTAAATATTTGCATTAAAAATTATGTATTTAGATGGAATTCATTAGAAACGCAAGTTTGAAAAATTATTATTACCTCCCTTTGCCTATCTTGGTTGCGCAACCAAGATAGATTGGAAATAAATTAATTCAGAAGCTACACACAGCTTTTAAACTTGCATTTTGGTTCAGATTGTTCAATAGTTGATATGTCTATCAAATGCAAATGTAAAACTAGACATTGTATCGAAATAAAAAGAAATACCCAGCTTTTTATACACTTTCATATTAAAGGGGAGTAATTACAAAATTTTATAGAAATAATAAAATATACATTTCAAATAGGAATCTAACTCTATGTAATCGGTCTTTTTGTTCCTTAAATAATTCTCTACCAGAATATACAAAAAGTAAAAAGTGTCATTAAATGTTGTTTAAATGTGATTGACCACCTTTAAAAATGCATGAAAACTCTTTTTATGCGATATAATATGGTGTGGTGAATGGGGAAGTGTTTCCATGAAGTGCATTGTGCACGAATGTTCTCTTAAACGGAAGGCTTTCTTGAAAAATGCAAACGTCAGTGATAAACTAGAGACACATGCGGGTACTTTAGACTATATGTCATTTCCAAATCTATTCGTTACCAATGAAATTATCGCAAGTTTACTCACCGAATCGAGGTGTTTTGACATAAAAAGCCGCATCGGGAAGTGTTGCGCGCACCTGTTGATGACGTACTATACCACCCCTGATCCCCTCATCTTCAGTGAAATAGTCTGAATCACCATCCCCTCATCTTCTGTGAAATAGTCTGGCCAAATGGTAAGAATCACCATCCCCTCATCTTCAGTGAAATAGTCTGGCCAAATGGTAAGAATCACCATCCCCTCACCTTCAGTGAAATAGTCTGGCCAAATAGTAAGAATTACCAGCCCCTCACCTTCAGTGAAATAGTCTGGCCAAATTGTAAGAATCACCAGCCCCTCATCTTCAGTGAAATAGTCTGGCCAAATGGTAAGAATCACCATCCCCTCATCTTCAGTGAAATAGTCTGGCCAAATGGTAAGAATCACCATCCCCTCACCTTCAGTGAAATAGTCCGGCCAAATGGTAAGAATCACCATCCCCTCACCTTCAGTGAAATAGTCTGGCCAAATGGTAAGAATCACCATCCCCTCACCTTCAGTGAAATAGTCTGGCCAAATGGTAAGAATCACCATCCCTCACCTTCAGTGAAATAGTCTGGCGAAATGGTAAGAATCACCATCCCCTCACCTTCAGTGAAATAGTCCGGCCAAATGGTAAGAATCACCATCCCCTCACCTTCAGTGAAATAGTCTGGCCAAATGGTAAGAATCACCATCCCCTCATCTTCAGTGAAATAGTCTGGCCAAATTGTAAGAATCACCATCCCTCACCTTCAGTGAAATAGTCTGGCCAAATGGTAAGAATCACCATCCCCTCATCTTCAGTGAAATTGTCAACAGGGTATAAGTGCTATGTCCAAAGTAAAGCTCAGAGGCTGACACTTTGGATCAACTTTGACGGTGAAGAGTAAAATGTTATATCATGTTGGTTTTAGTTTTGACCTTAAAAATCCAGAACAGGACAAAACTTCTCTTGAGGAGAATAACTTGAGGGGAGAATATTATTGCTTGTGGACAATAAATAATAACATATAAACATTCTATAAATGTGTGAAGTTACTGGTCACATGACAAAATAGCAAACATTTATCATATAAATGAAGGGCTGGCTACAAAATGGTACAGCTATTCTGTATGTCTTATTCAGGACTTTTGTGTACATTTCTTCTCCTATTACAATCATAAAATATTCATGCCACATTCAGGAACAATAATATACTGCCTGATGGATGAATTCTCTCAGAGTTTCAGAAATTCTGGAATCTTTACAGAAATTTAAAGTATAATTCTTGATTCTTTATAGTACTGAAACTTTTAAGTGAAAGAGGTGTCAGTAGATAGCATTGAAGGTGATGCTGTGAAATAAATCACTTCAGAGGCACATACACTTAGTAACTTTGTTTATAATGCAGCTGCCACATTTTTTCTACAAACATAAAAGATATATATATTTTTTTTGTTAAATCAGACTTTCGATTATTGTTTTCTCATATATTTTGCAAAGGTTTAATCGAATATTTGATTGAATAAGTAGGAAGTATTGTATTGTATTGTATTGTATTGTATTGAATCTATTGTTTTTCATTTGTGCCCTTTATTGTGATGATTGTATAAGATTATTGCGCAATATTGAAAGTAGTCCTTCTAAGGATGTCATGCATACTCGATACATATTTGGACATGCAAAAAGGTATTCTATAAGCACTATGGCTGGATGTAATATAGGGCCTAATGCCTGCCACTAGCAGTAAGAGGAATAGTGACATGCAAAAAGGTATTCCATAAGCACTATGGCTGGATGTAATATAGGGCCTAATGCCTGCCACTAGCAGTAAGAGGAATAGTGACATGCAAAAAGGTATTCCATAAGCACTATGGCTGGATGTAATATAGGGCCTAATGCCTGCCACTAGTACTGGATGTAATATAGGGCCTAATGCCTGCCACTAGCAGTAAGAGGAATAGTGACATGCAAAAAGGTATTCCATAAGCACTATGGCTGGATGTAATATAGGGCCTAATGCCTGCCACTAGTGCTGGATGTAATATAGGGCCTAATGCCTGCCACTAGTACTGGATGTAATATAGGGCCTAATGCCTGCCACTAGCAGTAAGAGGAATAGTGACATGCAAAAAGGTATTCCATAAGCACTATGGCTGGATGTAATATAGGGCCTAATGCCTGCCACTAGTGCTGGATGTAATATAGGGCCTAATGCCTGCCACTAGTACTGGATGTAATATAGGGCCTAATGCCTGCCACGAGTAAGAATAGTGAGTAGCAATTCTGCATTACAGTTGAATATAATAATCAATCTTATAGCTGATATTTAGAACAAACTTTTAGCTAAAAATTCTGGTTAACTTGAACCTTTTCAAGTCCAGTCCCAATAACATGTGCACAAAATATCATTTGAAGCCAAATTTTGGTTATCTGGAAGTAAAATACACAATCCCTAGGAATTTGAGATACCAAGTTCCAACTGTATTTTGAGGATAAATTAAAGATCAAAAAATAGTTTTCAGACTTGTTTTCTGGAGAAGAAAAATTTCCTCTGATCTTCCATGTTCATTTTAATAATGTATATCAGTCTTCAACCTGAGACAAGAGGAAGAAATGAATAATTTATATGAAGCTTTTTAATGACTGTAACTTGTAATAAATCACGATTCATTAGACATTAGAGAGATATAGCTAGATACTCTTCTAATAAGAAATGGAAATTTTGTAGTTTATAGCAGTAATGAGGTATAAGATATATTATTAGAGGAAACAATATGCTAGCTCTTTTTCTTGTTAATGAACATGTGACAATCTCATAAGTTTGTCATTGTCACTGAAACTTCTCTTCTGATTAATTCTCTGGAGATATTTATTTGGAAAGGTTTCAGTAATGCATTTGGTAATTAAGATGTGTTGCTGTGAAGTTTATACAGTCATTATTTTTCATAAAGCCTTCAGCTCTCACATGTATGAAAAGCAAGATACTTTGTGGATACAGTTGAGAAGTGCCTTTTAAAGTTATTGGAAAAATGCGTATCACAATATGATCGCTCCTTGCACCGGAAATGGTGAACAGCTGAGACCATGGTTGTTAATTTAAAGCAAATTTTTTGTTGGCGATAACAATACAAGGGTTGGGAGTATTACTGTACCTTAGTATATAGATATATATATATATATAGTAAGGAAAAGGGAGAGTTCATACATGCTCGGCCTCCGGCTTTATTGAAATATGACCCTCATCCGTCACCAGATGCTTGGATGAGGGCACATTTTCTTGCAGCTGTAAAGAAAATACAGTGGAAAATGCTGTGAAATCATTAAAACTTACAATGGAGTGACACAATGTCTGTTGGTTTGTCCATCTGAGATGTGCAGTGTGAACAACCAAGGTCATAAGGTCCAAGGTAAAAGAAAACACTCTTTTCGTATTCCTAAGAAATAGCCATTTTGGCTAAAAATTATGAAATTTCATGGCCAGGAAGGTAAATGGTATCAGTGAACTGAAACAATATGCAGCCCACTATCCTTGGTAAGCAGCAGCCATTGTCTTCAACATGATGAAGTATTGGAAGATCCTCCCTCTGCCCTGCTCACTTAAATCTTGTTTTGGGGGCATTGAAAAAGCAAACAAAATTATTCTAGATCTCACTTTCTAAGATTTTTTAGCTCACCTGAGCACAAAGTGCTCAAGGTGAGCTTTTGTGATCGCTCTGTGTCCATTGTCGCCCGTCGGTGGCGGCGGCGGCGTCAACAATTTGACTGTTAACACTCTAGAGGTCACAATTTTGGCCCAGACTTAATGAAACTTGGTCAGAATGTTACCCTCAATAAAATCTTGGAAGGGTTCGATATTGGGTCATCTGGGGTCAATAAGTAGGTCACCAGGTCAAATCAATGGAAAAGCTTGTTAACGCTCTAGAGGCCACATTTATGATAATACCTCTGTGAAACTTGGTCAGAATGTTAATCTTGATGATCTCTAGGTCAAGTTTAAATCTGGGTCAGATGGGGTCAAAAACTAGGTCACCAGGTCAAATCAAAGGAAAAGCTTGTTAACACTCTAGAGGCGGCATTTATGGCTGTATATTCCTGAAACTTGGTCAGAATGTTTGTCTTGATCAAGATCAAGTTCGAATCTGGGTCATGTGGGATCTTAAACTAGGTCACCAGGTCAAATTAAAGGAAAAGCTAGTTAACTCTCTAGAGGCGGCATTTATGACCATATCTTAATGAATCTTGGTCAGAATGTTAATCTTGATGATATCTAGGTCAAGTTCTAATGCGGGTCAGATGAGATAAAAAAACTAGGTCATCGGGACAATCAAAGAAAAAGGTACTTAACACTCTAGAGGCCACATTCATGGCCATATCTGTATGAAACTTTGTAAGTATATTAACCTTGATGATATTTAGGGCAAGTATGAATCTGAGTCAGGTGGGGTCAAAAAGTAGGCCACCAGGTCAAATCAAAAATAATGCTTGTTAACACTCTAGAGGCCACATTATGACCATATCTTAATGAAACTTGGTCAGAATGTTAATCTTGATGATCTTTAGGTCAATAGGTCAGGTGAGCGATACAGGGCCTTCATGGCACAAAAGCTTACTGAAGACTGTTTGATGTCTGTAATTTGATAATAAATCACGATTCATTAAACTATAGAGATTTATAGTTCATTACTGAAATGGAGATTCTACAGTTTAATGCAATTGTATAAGATGTAGCAAGCGCTTGTCTTCCTTAATGAAGTCATGTGACAATTGCCAATGTCACTGTATTTCTTCTTGCTGATTGATTCTCAGGAGATGTTTTACTGACAGTTTGTGTGGTTTCTGTTTTGTTTCATTTTGTACTTGCTGTTGGTTGATTATGATGTTTTGCAGCAAAATTAATATTTTCTTGCAGTTGTAAAATGTAGCTGGAATGTTAGTTAGAAAGTTTCCCAGTTTTCCCCACCGAGTCCTGAGTGCATTTTGCACATGAAGACAAAATCCACACGGCTGTTTTAATCAAAGTCACCTAGACAAAACTGAATTTTGAAAAGCACAAATTTAGTGGATTGAAACATAATTTTGTAAGAAAGATTTAAACATTTTGACTTTTCTAAATACAGTGAGATGTATTATACTCCCCTGTATGTTGTTCAGGTGCTGTCTTATTCGTTATGTCATGCACACCTGTGTTTCACAACGTGCAAGGCCATATCAGAGTTGAAGTTGGAAGTATACAGAGATATGGCTTCTCAGTCATCATAATTATTAATAAACTAGTAAATAAAATTAAAAAGCTGTGTCAGACAATTTCAAAGGCAGAATCAATTGTGTCCAGCAAGAAAAGAGTTAAATTTTGTAATTAAGCAGAGAAAAGGGACATTTGTACAAGAATCTGTATGATATAAATTTCTGAATTTCTGATCAGTTTAAAGAGAAAGTAGGATAAGCGAATACATCACTTGAAGTATTTGAATAAAAAACATTATGGTCCTTTATTACAGTTGTAAAGAGTATTAATAGTCTATATTGCCTGAAATTACTTTGTCATTATTTAAAACGCAAAACAGGAGAGGTCTCAAATTGTATGACAGTTTTTCTGCAATATTAAAATTTTGTCTGTCAGAGGCTTAAATTACGGTTATAATAAATATGACTGTTCGTTGGCAAATCTTGCAATATAATGTTACTTTTTTAATACATTTGCATCTAAAAAGAATAAATTGTTTATACTTAAATGTAAGAAATGTATACTTTGATTTAGATTTAGTTTTAGAAAATTGTCTGCTACATAAGCGAGTGGGCAAGATTTAATTAAAAAAAAAAACTGTTTAGCTTTATTGGTAAATCTGCAATATGACAGGTGTTCTTTGTGCAAGGAATTAATTTTATTCGAGGTAAATATTGAAAATTTCACATTAAATGGGAAATGGAAAATTGCATGGGGAAAAAAAGATAGGAACTTTGGTATTTATTTTCAGTTTTAAAGCTCTCCATTTCATTTTCCATATGAGAACGATAGCTGAAAAAGGTATATATTTTGATTTAATAATTTAATATATTTTTACCATTATTGAGACAGTTATTTTGTATCGTAGACGTTTTTCCCCCATTTAATATTTATATGTATATCTGTTTGTCTGCCTTGTTATTAAACAAGTAAATCTAGTTATTGCTTCATCAAAATTGAAAAATTGTTTATTTATAGAAGGTTATGTAGATAATTTAAGGAAGGAGCTTATAGCCAATTGCTGAACAGACCTGTCATTTTCACTGTTTCTTAACCTGTACTGCAAGGAATCAAAGCTTCAAAGGAGAAGGCGGGGCATTGTGAGAACTTTCTGGTTTCAACCTGTAACATGTCTTATACAAGTCTTATACCCCGGTCACAAGAATGCTACGAGCTCTGTATGAGTAGGTTTTCAGTCGAATTTTGGCAAACTCGTATGGACATCGTTGGCTTGTACAAGCGTCGCACAGATTTTTTGAACTCGTAGAGAAAATATTTCAACGGGCTCCCGAGTTCTCTACGCTCTGGAAGAGCTCATACGGGCATCGCACAATGCCCATGTGCATTTGGAAAACCGCGAGGCTTGCCGATGCTCGCACAACTATAGCAAGGGACTCACACGGTCAACGTACCATGTCCATTAGCAAAGTCGGTACATAACAAGGTACGGCCAGGCTCCTTGTGAGCGCTGCAAAATTTGTCTGCGATGTCCATATGGATGTCCTACGATTGTATCCTCTAAAGATTGTACAGGGCCCGTAGGTACTGTGACCAGACGCTATGATTGTACAGGGCCCGTAGGTACTGTGACCAGACGCTACGATTGTACAGAGCCCGTAGGTACTGTGACCAGACGCTACGATTGTACAGGGCCCGTAGGTACTGTGACCAGATGCTACGATTGTACAGGGCCCGTAGGTACTGTGACCAGACGCTACGATTGTACAGGGCCCGTAGGTACTGTGACCAGACGCTACTATTGTACAGGGCCCGTAGGTACTGTGACCAGACGCTACGATTGTACAGAGACCGTAGGTACTGTGACCAGACGCTACTATTGTACAGGGCCCGTAGCTACTGTGACCAGACCCTACGATTGTACAGGGCCCGTAGCTACTGTGACCAGATGCAACAGACAGAGACCCTAAGGATTCTAAAATTGGTGGACTCGTACGATTTTTTAAAACCGTACAGACATTGTACAGTTTTATGACTGAGGCATTACTAGACCATACCTTAGAGGGAGTAGAGTAGCTCAGCCAAAACATGCCTAAGGAGAATTTATTGGAATGAATTTAATAGCACATGACAGAACACAATTCTTAAAATGATTTTAGCAGTGAATGTAACCCCTGCAGCACTTTGTGATATTTCTCTGGAACATTAAATTTATTCCATCTGTTCCAGCTATATTGTAAAATTGACACTTGTAGAGTATTTCAGACTTGATAAGCTTCTTAGAGCACTCTCAATTATTATGCATACAGCTGTGTATTTCTCACTAGAACATTGAAACACTGGGATGTCTTGGAGAAAATGAGAAATTTATGGAAATACTGGTGTAAATGTTCAACTTAAATGATTGGCATACTGGGGGTAATCAAGTCTTTAGAAGAACCTCTTCATGGTAAATAGCAAATTTTCTTGAGATTTAAGAATGCCAGCTAAGAAGTCTTAGGTGAAATAAAAAATGATTTTGTGTTTTAGGTTTATTTTGAATTAATGCCCTGTAGCAGGAGCAGCATGATATCAAATAGATATTTGGGTTTTGTAAAGAGAAGGAATATAAAGTAGTCCTGAGTAATTTTCAAACGCAAGATTATTGGGGATATACAGTTGAACCTGCCTTAGTGGCCACCTGAATTAAGCAGCCACTTGACTGAAACAGTCAGTCAACTCATTTCCCAAACTGACCTCTTTGTCCTGATTTGAATTTGTCATAAGCAGTCACTTGCCTTATATAGCCATGTTGCTCCCTTGACTGGCTGCTTATTACATGTTTGACTGTATATCATGTACAATAACTATTTAAATGGATGTTTCTTTACATGAAAATGAATACCACCAAAGCACATTTTTAATTATTTTTTTTTACAAAAAGTATTTTAACAGCATATTAATCTTGTGTATCTTGCTGTGTTGTTGTCCCCCCCGACAACAAAGTTGTAAGGGGGGTATACTGGTTTCAGGTTGTCTGTCTGTCTGTCTGTCCGTAGACACAGTCTTGTGCGCACCATCTCTCCTCATCCCCTTGACACAATTTAATGAAACTTCACACAAGTGATCAGTAACAACAGTAGTTGTGCATGGTGCATATTAGGTTCTTTCAGAAAAAAAAATTGCAGAGTTACGGGACTTTGTTTTTTGTTACTATACTATATACATAGACACAATCTTGTGCGCACCATCTCTCCTCATCCCCTTGACACTATTTAATGAAACTTCACACAAGTGATCAGTAACAACAGTAGTTGTGCATGGGGCATGTTACGTTCTTTCAACACAAAAATTGCAGAGTTATGGGACTTTGTTTCTTGTTAACATACTATGTACATACAGTCTGCATATGCAATCTTGTGCGCGCCTAATCTTCCGAACCCTTGCATACAATTTAATGAAACTTCACACAAGTGATCAGTACCAACCTTAGTTGTGCATGGTGCATGTTACGTTCTTTTAGATAAATATTCTGCATAGTTATGGGACTTTGTTTTTTGTTACTATACTGTATACATACAGTCTATATACATACAGTCCACATAATTATGCAATCTTGTGTGCGTCAAATTGCAATGTACTGTGTCAGTGCATGCGGGGGTACATTCATCACCTTTAGTGATAGCTGTAGTTTTTAGCTCATCTGATTTTTTGAAAAAAAATGATGAGTTATTGTCATCACTTGAGCGGTTGTCGGCGTCGGCGTCGGCGTCGGCGTTGCTTGGTTAAGTTTTATGTTTAGGTCAGCTTTTCTCCTAAACTATCAAAGCTATTGCTTTGAAACTTGGAATACTTGTTCACCATCATAAGCTGACCCTGTATAGCAAGAAACATAACTCCATCTTGCATTTTGCAAGATTTATGGCCCCTTTTGTACTTAGAAAATATCAGATTTCTTGGTTAAGTTTTATGTTTAGGTCAACTTTTCTCCTAAACTATCAAAGCTATTGCTTTGAAACTTGGAATACTTGTTCACCATCATAAGCAGACCCTGTACATCAAGAAACATAACTCCATCTTGCTTTTTGCAAGAATTATTGCCCCTTTTGGACTTAGAAAATCAGTTTTTCTTGGTTAAATTTTATGTTTAGGTCAACTTTTATCCTAAACTATCAAAGCTATTGCTTTAAAACTTGCAACAGTTTTTCACCATCATAAGTGGACCCTGTACAGCAAGAAACATAACTCCATCCTGCTTTTTGCAAGAATGATGGCCCCTTTTGGACTTAGAAAATATCAGATTTCTTGGTTAAGTTTTATGTTTAGGTCAACTTTTTCCTTTAAACCATCAAAGCTATTGCTTTAAAATTTGCAACTGTTGTTCACCATCATAAGCTGACCCTGTAAAGCAAGCAACATAACTCCATCCTGCTTTTTGCAATAATTATTGCCCCTTTTGGACTTAGAAAAATCATTTTCTTGGTTGAATATTATGTTTAAGTCAACTTTTCTCATAAACTATCAAAGCTATTGCTTTAAAACTTGCAACAGTTTTTCACCATCATAAGTGGACACTGTACATCAAGAAACATAACTCTATCCTGCTTTTTGCAAGAATGATGGCCCTTTTTAGACTTAGAAAATCATGGGTAGGACAATATTACTATTATACAAAAAAAATCAGATGAGCGTCAGCACCCGCAAGGCGATGCTCTTGTTATTCTGGAATTGGGATCGCTACAAAGTGGCTACACTCCAATACATGTCAGCACATTGAAAAATCTCGATCATGTTTGAAAAGTTGTTGCATTGCCTTCTTTTTCATGCATTTACAATAATGTGTGCTCAAAAACAAAGTTTTTTTTTGGTATCACAGCAATATACCTGTAATAGCAAAATAAATAATCAATTGTCCAAGGAGGCAGCCATTTGCAACACAAAAGGGGAGGTAATGTACATGATTTTTCCCTTTTTATTGATGAATTAAGGTACTGTCTTGTTTACAGACTTGTAGATGCAAACTTATATGCAGAAATGGCTTCCTGGTATGTGGCAGTGCCTTGCCTACAGGAATCAGAAATGTTGAGGTGATATCCCCAAGGATGCTCATACATGTAATTTATGGTGGTTAAACACTTTAAATGTGTAAATGTTTTGGGAAATAAATATCTTCATATTATAGTCTCAACTTTCAAAGAAATGTATACAATGATTATATGGTGCAGAGAGGCATGAAGAAGGTTTAGGCACATTAGTTTGTAAGCATCATTTACAAAATTTTATATTAAATAAATGAAGCGAAAAACTTTACACATTTAAAGAATGCATATAAATATGGAAAGTTGGTTAATCATTTCCTTTGATGGTACAAAATTTAAGATTAAAAATTTTTTAATTTGGTAACATTTAAATCTGGTGTTTTGGGTTACTTTAAAATTTCGAACTTTTAATTGTCTCGGGGAAAAAATATTAAAATAATGATTACTGTGAAAATTTAGACTATTAAAAGGGGAAAATAGAATGGGTCTATTAATGGTTAGGTAGCTTGCCCTGGGGAGAAAAGTTAGTAAGAATGATTTTTAAAACAAGAATATTTTTCCCAAAAATGACTTTCTCTAACATGTTTTTGAAAACCCCTGTAAAATGTGTTTCATACTCGTTATCAAAGTTATGTGTTTACAAGTAAGGTTGCCTTATGTACAGTACAATTTTGCATTAAAAGACCAAATTGGGGAAGAGCAAAAAGTGGACTTTTAACAAAATTTAATGGTCTCGTAGTACAATGTTCTTAACAACACAAAAAGGAACTGAAACTAAAGTATTTAATGAAATAATTGGTTTTAAAAAAAAGACAGGGTTTCCAAGAAAATTTTTATTTTTTAAATCATTTGTTTTGTTTTAAAGGGGTTGAACGCAAGACTAAGTATCGAGGGTTTAAGAAAAAGTGTTTATTTTTTCTGTTATTGGAAAGCACAAAAAATTGGTGAAATTGACAAAGTTTCCCGTATTTTTTTAATTTGGAGGGATCCTTTCCGCCCCCTGGGTTTTTTATTAGCGCACTCGTGGACTTCTGTACGAAAAATACGAAAATTTGATAACAAATAAATTTAGTGGAGGATTGTATGTGTTGAAGACAAAAAAAAAAGGATTATTAATTGTTAGTACATTATGAGTGTTTTGCTAAGGGAATCAAGTTTTTTACGTATTCGGAGTATTGGTTTTTTTTCCATAAAGGACGCTTAATGCCACACGGACCGACTTCTTAAGCGTAACTAATGAAAAAGAAATGTATCAGCTGGATAATGATGCTTAGCATGATTGAGTGACATGGCCCATGGAAATTTCTCTAGTTTGCAATCCCATTCGGAGTTCGGTCATGTATTTCCTTTTTTTCCGCTTTAATTTTTTTTATTGTGTTGAATTCTGAAAGAGGAAAAAATCCTGTTTCTGAATGCAGTTATGCAGTAAATCACTGCAGACATTAGAAGCTTTGGCAGAAATGGATTTTCTTAAAGTTTTATGGAGTTTTTTATTGGGGGAATAAGCTGATAAGTTATATATTTAGTGGAACCACATGCAAACGTAACAGTTTTTTCAGTAAAGGGAAGAAATCCGCACCCATGACAACAGAATACTTCTTCTTTTATTTTGATTTCAAGTTTTTGTCACAGGGTAAGGAAAGCATTCTTCTTTTATTCAAAATTAAAGTTTGTCGTCAAGTGGGAATACTCCAGCGGGACAAATAACATATTGTATGAAGATTTCCACCTCAGCGGTTGTTAAGAAAAGATCACTTTTAGCTTCAGGAAACACACTTAGAAACTCGTCACAATTTTCAATAAGTCATGTAACTTAAATTCCAGAAAGTAATTTTGAGATATGTAAAATTTTCCAATTTTATATTGCTAAGAAAAGTTCAATGTAATGACAGAAAATCTTGTGGAAAGCATTTTACTAGAAAAAAAAAGATATTAAAATTGTTTGGTTTTAATTTGTACAATTTTTTTTTATTTATTTGTGACAATATTCTTTCTTATTTCAACAGCACAAAATTGAAATCGAATATGGAACGTGTACATGGGGAGCTGTTTTGTATGGGGTTCCAATCCATCACCCGTGTCTTTTTCTGAAACCTCTTAAAAAATTACACACATCTTGGCTAGCTTTTAGCTTTAGACCCCTTCTAGATTTTTCAGACCTTTTTGATCCCTTTTGGGGCTCCAGAGCTTTAATTTGATAAAAAAAATTTTAAAAAAACTTTTTACGAACCACTTAGTCTGACTTCACCAATTTGTTTGTACATTCTGACAGTCCCCCTCAATTTGTTCAAAAAAAAATTTTTCCCTGAACCACGTAAAAAACTTTTTTCAATTTTACAATTGCCCCCCGGGAAAAAAGGTTTATGAACTTCATGAAATTTTTTCTTAATAAAAAATTTTTGAAACAAAATTTATGCTTTATGAATTTTGTATTCTGAAATTGTTCAGAATTAAAAAATACATAACAATTCATGAAAATTTAAATTATAAACATAATTTTTATTCTCATGAATTTTAATTCATGAACAAATTCATGAATATTGAAATTCATGAAGCATAAATTTTGATTTTCATGAATTTTTATACGCCCGAAGGGACGTATTATGTTATGACGCAGGTGTCCGTCTGTCCATCTGTCCGTTAGCAATTTCGTGTCCGTTCTGTAACTCTTGAACCCCAAGGTCAAGGTCACACTTAGGGGTCAAAAGTCATATCAGTTTGTTTCGTGTCCGCTCTGTAACTCTTGAACTGCTGGAAGGATTTCAAAGAAACTTGGCAGAAATGTTCACCACATTGTAATGATGTGCAGAGCGCATGTTCCGGATGACTCGCTTCAAGGTCAAGGTCACACTTAAGGGTCAAAGGTCATATATGACTTTGCTTTGTGTATATTGCTCTGCATTGCAGTGGTCTTGTTTTTATTTGGCAGATCTCTTTTTTGTTCTTACAATAATTTTTTTTTTTGGATTACTTCCCTTTTATGTTACTATAAATAGCTTATTTTGAAACTTTTTTATTATTGGCATAGGGAAAAACCGAGACCACTTTTCTGTGGTACAACATGGATGGTACCTCCAATTTTAAGGTGTATTTTTACAAACCTATACCTGATAAGGATTTTTTTGTAGACTTTGATTTTTTTTTTGTGAACTTAGATTTGTTTTTTGAAGTTTCCCTTTTGTTGTTCCAGTCCTTTGGGGCTACAACTGTCAAGTTCTTAAAATTTTGCTCCAATCCGATGATGTAAGCCTTCGGGCGTATATTGCCCCGCATGGTGGCGCTCTTGTTATTCATGAACTCGATATTCATGAACTTGTTCATGAATTAAAAATCTTACATGAATTTTTATTCATGAACTAGTTCATGAATATTGAAATTCATGGAACACAAATTTTGATTTTCATGAATATTTATTCATGGAACTATTTTTGTAAAAAAAGAAAAAAAGAATAAGACGGTCACAAAAAAGTTCATGAACTTATTCATGAACAAATTCATGAACTAGTCAAGGAAAACTGGTAGGAGTGTAACAGTTTGAAACCTGAGAGATCTGCATGTAATGGAATTCTTTTAACAATTTCGGTAGAGCTTGATACAAAAAAAAAATCCTGTAGGTCCAAGTGTTGTTCAGTTAGCCTGGCCAGAGACTTTTTTTTTAGTCTCTGCTGAGTCACTGTGACAATGACATTTTCCACCCTCGACAAATGACATGTTGAGTAAAACAGTAAACTAGAATGGGATTGGGAGCATAAGAAGTAAACAATTGTTGTATAAAATACAAAACATTAAGTAAACAATGTATAATTTACTTTAATCTCAAGATTGAAATTCAGATACTAGCTTTGTTTTAGGGTTGTGAAAACTTGTGACATTTTAAAAGGATTTTATTTTTTTTAAATCAACAATTTATGACACACCATAATTACTTATTTGATTTTCAGTATACTCATGATAATTATTTCCTTTTTATTTGCTGCACAAACTTCTCAAAAATTGCTGAATCACATGTGCAAAAAATTTCCCAGCATGCAACAAAATAATGGAAACTGATCATGTGACATTATGAATTTAATGTTCATGAACATTCATGAAAAGTTAATGAACTTATTCATTTATTATAAAAGGTAATAACCCTAAGTTTTATGTTTAATGAATGAACAGTTCAGAAACTCACAGTTGGGTTCAAGAACTGGTTACACTGAACTAGAAAAAGGTTTTGAATTTTAGTACTTTTAATGAACCTGTGTTCATGAACAATTTTGGTTTTTAGTCTTAGTCTAGACCAACAGTAACTGTTCAGGAACTGGTAAAGTTCTATAAGTTCTTGAACTTTTGCAGTTTTTGAACCAATGTTCAAGAACTATCATTGTTCTAGAATCACAGTCAAAGAACTGTTATGCTGGTTCAAGAACAGTTCTATAAGTTCTTCAGAAGTTCTTGAATGTTCAAGAACTTAATACTAGTTCTAGAACAGTTTTTACAGGGGAAAACCATAACCCTGTAGTTCCTGAATCACAATTTCAATCATTATCTGAATTTCATTTTCAAGTCCATGAATTTCTTAAATTATTTAATGGATTTTCTGAAATGTTCATAACAACATTTACAAGTTCATGAAATGAAAGTAATATTCTTGAACTTGAGACTTCATAAATTTAAGTTAGTGAACTTTTCCTTGTAGTTCATGAACTTTTTTGATAATTCATGAAATATTTCATGAATTCTTACAAATTCATGAATAAATTCATGAAGTTCATGAACCTTTTCCACAGGGGATGATTATGCAATGCAGGCCAAGTTTGATATCAGTTACAATCCACCATTTTTTTTGCTGAGTTATGGCCCCTATATGACTGAAAATTTGGCTGTCCATTCAATTTTTCCCCATTAACCTTTCACAAAGTCACATATCCTAAAAATCCTAGTCTGTCAAAAGATTGAAAGTCCTACAAATTCATGAATAAATTCATGAAGTTCATGAACCTTTTCCACAGGGGATGATTATGCAATGCAGGCCACGTTTGATATCAGTTACAATCCACCATTTTTTTATTGCTGAGTTATGGCCCCTATATGACTGAAAATTTGGCTGTCCATTCAATTTTTCCCCATTAACCTTTCACAAAGTCACATATCCTAAAAATCCTAGTCTGTCAGAAGATTGAAAGTCCTAAGTTTCATATGTATTATTTATTCTTGCAAATACATGAAGATAGATTTTACCAGCCTTTTGTTTCCTAACATAGTTTATATTTAATCTTCAGGTATAGTCACAGGTGAAAGTGTGACAGAGAGACGCTAGACAAAACATGTGTGGGTGTTGTGGCGGTGGAGATGAGGTAACATTTCAGTCAATAATTCTAACCGATTGTCCTTTGTTTTTAATGGTGGTACTTAATGTCATATTGAAAATGTTCACTGATTTCAGGAAGTCCTTTATATGTTGTGTGTTAATTTGTTGAACATGTACTGGAAGTAAATATACTGCCATTTGAACAGTGCAAACAAGAAAAGATACAGTGGAAAATGTTCTTTGTTATGTAAATTGAATCAAAACTTTTTTGTTAATGTCAGAAATACATCTAACAGTTGAGTGACATTTTCTTAGTGTTCATTATGTCTCCCACCACACAGTGGTGTGGGAGACATATTGATTTACTCCAGTCTGTGTGTCTGTCACAAAGCTTGTCCACACTAAGTCGAACATTTCTCATCCGATTTTCACCAAACTTGAACAAAATGTGTTTAACCATGAGACCTCGGCCAAGTTCGATAACTAGCCAAATGGGTCCAGGCATCTTGGAGTTATGGCCCTTGAATTACCAAAAATCGGCCTTTTTACTCTTGTCCGCACTCTAATTCAAACATTTCTCATCCAATCCTCACCAAACTTAAACAAAATGTGTTTGACCATGAGATCTCAGCCAAGTTTGATAACTAGCCAAATCGGTCCAGGCATCTGGAGTTATGGCCCTTGAATTACCAAAAATCTGCCTTTTTTTGCTCTTGTCCGCACTCCAATTCAAACATTTCTCATCCAATCCTCACCAAACTTGAACAAAATGTGTTTGACCATGAGACCTCAGCCAAGTTCGATAACTAGCCAAATCGGTCCAGGCATTTTGGAGTTACAGCCCTTGAATTATTGAAAAATCGGCCTTTTTACTCTTGTCCGCATTCTAAGTCGAACATTTCTCATCCGATCTTCACCAAACTTGAACAAAATGTGTTTGACCATGAGACCTTGGTCAAGTTCGATAACTAGCCAAATTGGTCCAGGCATTTTGGAGTTACGGCCCTTGAATTACTGAAAAATCTGCCTTTTTACTCTTGTCCACTCTTTAAGTCGAACATTTCTCATCCGAACTTCACCAAACTTGAACAAAATGTGTTTGGCCATAAGACCTTAGCCAAGTTCGATAACTAGCCAAATCCGCCCAGGCTTTTTTGATTTATGGCCCTTGAATTACTGATTGGATCCACTCGTCCAGACCATCTAATTGGATCCACTCATCTAAGCCATCTAGAGACACTAGACATTTTTCATAGGGGCAGTTGTGGGAGACATACGCTTTTCTCAAAAGCATCTCTAGTTTGAGTATGAATTATGTGTGTTTTAACCCTTATCCTGCTAAATTTCTATAATGAACTTGTACATCTTTCAGTTTGGACAGTACCATTAACTGTTAAAAGGGGTGCTTACCAAAAAGATACTGACTGAATGGATGTGCAGGCTGATCTTGGTCTGCACTGGTCGCAAAGGCAGAATCACTTGCCGCCAGCAGGCTAAGGGTTAAAGACACTCCATATGTATTTTAAAGGCACTTATTATGTGTTTTATTTTCCATTTGCATTGTATATGGCCAGTCTTGCACAATTTTGTTTTTAAGTTAAAGTAAACTCTTCTGAAAGAACGGAAAATGATCAGCAAAGAGTGCCTGTTGGAATTGCATACATTCTGACATTGTTTCACAAAATGTATTTTCCTGTAATAACCTATGGTAAACTTCAACCATGAAACATACGGAAACTGTTGCAATCAGCCTTAGAAATGGAAAGAATACATTTTGTTCTGTAAATATTTCAGAATGAAGATAGAGTTGACTTGCAGCATCCAGTCAAGAATCGAGGATGTACAGATCTGCTTGTCCTCATCTTGTTCGTTTTATTCTGGGCAGGCATGGTAAGTTGGCATGTTGTTTGTCTTATTCTGGGCAGGCATGGTAAGTTGGCATGTTGTTGTACCCCTCGGACAAGAAAGTTGCAAGGGGAGTATACTGGTTTCAGGTTGTGTGTCTGTCTGTCTGTCTCTACGTAGACACAGTCTTGTGTGCTCCATCTCTCCTCATCCCCTTGACACAATTCAATGAAACTTCACACAAGTGATCAGTAACAACAGTAGTTGTGCATGGGGCACGTTAGGTTCTATCAGAAAAAAAATTGCAGAGTTATGGGACTTTGTTTTTTATTACTATACTATATACATAGACACAATCTTGTGTGCACCATTTCTCCTCATCCCCTTGACACAATTTAATGAAACTTTACACAAGTGATCAGTAACAACAGTAGTTATGCATGGGGCATGTTAGGTTCTTTCAGAAAGAAAATTGCAGAGTTATGGGACTTTGTTTTTTTATTACTATACTATATACATAGACACAATCTTGTGCGCATCCTCATCCCCTTGCCACAATTTAATGAAACTTTACACAAGTGATCAGTAACAACAGTAGTTATGCATGGGGCATGTTAGGTTCTTTCAGAAAGAAAATTGCAGAGTTATGGGACTTTGTTTTTTTATTACTATACTATATACATAGACACAATCTTGTGCGCATCCTCATCCCCTTGCCACAATTTAATGAAACTTCACACAAGTGATCAGTAACAACAGTAGTTGTGCATGGGGCATGTTAGGTTCTTTCAGAAAAAAAAATTGCAGAGTTACGGGACTTCAATTTTTGGTACTATACTATATATATAAAGTCTGCTGATACAATCTTGTGCACGCCTGATCTCCTGATCCCTTGCACACAGTTTAATGAAACTTCACACAAATGATCAGTAACAACAGTTGTTGTGCATCGTGCATGTGAGCTTCTTTCAGAAAAAAACATTGCAGAGTTACAGGACTTTGATTTTTGTTCCTAAGCTATATACATAGAGTCTGCATATGCAATCTTGTGCGTGCCTAATCTCCTGAACCCATGCACATAATTTAATGAAACTTAACACAAATGATTTGTAGTAACCCTAGTTGTGCATGGTGTATGTTAGGTTCTTTCAGAGAAAAATTCTGCAAAGTTATGGGACTTTGTTTTTAGCTCGACTATTCGAAGAATAGTCTAGCTATTCTACTCACCCTGGCGTCGGCGTCACACCTTGGTTAAGTTTTTGCATGCAAGTACATACAGCCATCAATTAAAGGCATATAGCTTTGAAACTTATTTATTCTTTTTCTAGGTCAATTACCAACCTCTCTGGGTCAAGTCCCATAACTCTGACATGTATTTTGAGCAAATTATGCCCCCTTTTGGACTTAGAAAATTTTGGTTAAAGTTTTACATGCAAGTAACTATCTCCAAAACTAATGCAGATATTGATTTGAAACTTCACATGTGTCTTCGGGGTTATAAAACTAGTTGATGGCAGCAAGTCCCATAACTCTGACCTTTATTTTGGCCAAATTATGCCCCCTTTTGGACTTAGAAAATTCTGGTTAAAGTTTTGCGTGCAAGTACATACAGCTATTTCTAAAAGGCATATACAGTACAATCGCGATCCTACGAAAAGCCAAGGGACTGGCCGTTTTTTTCGTAATATCGCATTTTCGTTCGAGCGCAGCATAGGAAATTTCGCTATACAGCATCTTATTATTTACACATTGTAACCCATGATATTTCTATATGTGATTTTCGTATCGGAGTACATGTATACCAATTTTATATGTATTTCTGGGTTTTCTACAGATCTTATTCGAATCTGAGCTCAGATGGTATCTGGAATGTAAAACGTGTTGTTTTTCTCTTCAATTTTTATTCACTGTACATAAAATATATACAGGGTACATTTTTGCACGAGAACAAAAATCGCAATTGCATATACCGATTCAGCTACCCTTCACTGAATTTTTCGGAGTAATAAAACGACAGTTTACAGACGATCAGGACATAAATATTTTTTTTATCTATTTATGCAGTGACTGTTTGAGGCGTAAAGATATCAAAGCAAGTGTGACTGGCATGCCATCTGATAGTTATAGGAGAAAAAAATAACTACTAACTTGTGTCATAGTGTACAGCGTTTGTTTCGAATTCAATTACTAAGTTTTCTCACTTTAATTACTGTTTACACCCAGATAATTGATAGTGACACTTTCCACTCTAAAGCGGTTTTCACGCCATTATGGAAGGTGTGAAAACTTGGACGATACAGGTATTCGTAAAATTGCAACTAAAACAAGTTGAAAACAGGCTTAAAGGGCATAACAATACATTCGTAGGAGCGCATTTTTCGTAAAATTGCATTTTCGTAAAACCGCGACTTTGTAACATAGAAATAAGAAGGAAAGCAGCCGGGACCACAACACCTTTTCGTAGTATACCGGTATTTCGTTAAATTGCAATTCATAGCACCGTGAATGCACTGTAGATTTGAAACTTATTTTTTCTTTTTCTAGATCAATTACCAACCTCACTGGGCCAAGACCCATAACTCTGACATGTATTTTGAGCAAATTATGCCCCCTGTTAGACTTAGAAAATTTTGGTTAAAGTTTTACATGCAAGTTACTATCTCCAAAACTAATGCAAATATTGATTTGAAACTTCACATGTGTCTTTGGGGTTATAAAAATAGTTGATAGCAGCAAGTCCCATAATTCTGACCTTCATTTTGGCCAAATTATGCCCCCTTTTGGACTTAGAAAATTCTGGTTAAAGTTTTGCGTGCAAGTACATACAGCTATTTCTAAAAGGCATATAGATTTGAAACTTATTTTTTCTTTTTCTAGATCAATTACCAACTTCACTGGGTCAAGTCCCATAACTCTGACATGTTTTTTGAGCAAATTATGCCCCCTTTTAGACTTAGAAAATTTTGGTTAAAGTTTTACATGCAAGTTATTATCTCCATAACTAATGCAGATATTGATTTGAAACTTCACATGTGTCTTCGGGGTTATAAAACTAGTTGATGGCAGCAAGTCCCATAACTCTGACCTTCATTTTGGCCAAATTATGCCCCCTTTTGGACTTAGCAAATTCTGGTTAAAGTTTTGCGTGCAAGTACATACAGCTATTACTAAAAGGCATATAGATTTGAAACTTATTTTTTTCTTTTTCTAGATGAATTACTAACCTCAGTGGATCAAGTCCCATAACTCTGGCATGTATTTTGGGCAAATTATGCCCCCTTTTGGACTTTGAAAATTCTGGTTAAAGTTTTACATGCAAGTTTCTATCTCCAAAACTAATGCAGATATTGAATTGAAACTTCACATGTGCCTTCGGGGTTATAAAACTAGTTGATAGCAGCAAGTCCCATAACTGATATGCATTTTGGTTAAATTTTTCCCCCTTTTGAACTTAAAACTCTTTTGATATTTAACCTTTTTGGGTAATATTTTCCTGCTTCTGGGACAGTATTTCGAATAGTTGAGCTTGGCTGTCTTATGGACAGCTCTTGTTTGTTCCTATGCTATATACATAGAGTCTGCATATGCAATCTTGTGCGTGCCTAATCTCCTGAACCCATGCACATAATTTAATGAAACTTAACACAAATGATTAGTAGTAACCCTAGTTGTGCATGGTGTATGTTAGGTTCTTTCAGAGAAAAATTCTGCAGAGTTATGGGACTTTGTTTTTTGTTAACTTTTTATGTACATACAGTCTGCATATCTATCTTGTGTGCGCCTAATCTTCCAAACCCTTGCACACAATTTAATGAAACTTCACACAAGTTATCAGTACCAACCCTAGTTGTGCATGGTGCATGTTACGTTCTTTTAGATAAATATTCTGCAAAGTTATGGGACTTTGTTTTTTTGTTACTATACTGTATACATACAGTCGCTATACATACAGTCCACATAATTGCAATGTACTGTGTCAGTGCATGCGGGGGTACGTTCATCACCTTTAGTGATAGCTCTAGTTTGTTTTATTCAGGCGTGGTAAGTTGGCGTGATGTCATTTTGGTCTTATTCTGGGTGGGTGTGTAAAGTTGTGTTTTGTTTATTGCTGACGTGTCTGTACTAGCTCAGTAAGCTCCAAAGGTAGAGTTGGTTCAATAAGTTCTGTAGGTAGACTTGTCTTAGTAAGTCCTTCAGGTGCAGTTTGTTAAGTAAACTCTATAGACAGAAATGGTCCAACTAAGAATTTATTTTTTTCTGGGGAAGTTGTTTATGTTGAGCCAAAACATTAAGTTCTTACGATTATTGAAATTCTTCAGTTTCGATTGCATCAATTTTTTTGGTTAAGGCCAAATCAGCTGCTTCTTAGAGAAACTAATTTGTGGATTTTAACTATAAAAAAGTGACAATAGATGAAATTAATTAAATTTGTTAGATAGGATTTAATTTGTGAATGACACAAATAAGTAATCTACAAAAATATGTTCCTACAAAAAATATTATTTCACAGTATTGTATAGGACAACATTTCGGACTTATGTGTCAGTGTTAAGGATTGTACAGACAGATGTTAATGTTCTCTGTTTGAAGGGATACATTCCTTTACCCATGCTTGTTGGAATCCAACGTTGAACAAGCTCCAACCTTCCTGCTCCTTGTGGTTGCTTTAATTAAGAAATGAAAAGTTCTTAGTTTGTTTTTGCTTTTTTCACTTCGAACGTCCATTGAAATTTCAGAGAATGTTATTGATGAGAAAATTGGCTTTGAAAAGGGCTATAAAGGACATAAGATAATTACTGAAATGTTTTATTTTCAGATTTTTATTGCTGCATTCAGTATCCTGCATGGTGATGCATTCCGGTTGGTGTACGGCTATGACAGCTTTGGAAACACATGTGATGCTGACAACTCGGACAGGAAGATTGAAAATGTCACGTTATCTGGACTGAATATGAAGGGTCGTCCGTAAGTTCATGTTGATAGTGTATGAAATTTTTTATTCTGAAATGCACTACATACTATCTGTATGTAGAGGTTATTCAAAATCAGAAAAGAGGTAAAAGTATAGTGGTAAATAGGGCTGTCATTGATTGGGTCTTTTGCATATCGACGATACCCATATATCGGAAGACAAATATCGACGATACATCGATATATCGATTATTAAGTTAGATTAACAATCTCTTTGTTTATGGACATGCTATATACCTTCTTGTTAATGTTATGTGTTGTATTTGTATCTATGAAATAAATAAAATAAATGAAAATTAATGAAATCTTTTATAGATCTTCATTGTGCCTTCACTCCTCTTTTGCATTTATCCTACTTTACAACCTAGTAAACTATAATACCAGGCACTGGAGTTGGGTTTCAAACAGCTAAAATTCTGCATTTCTCTTCCACAGATATCTATTTATTTATTAAATTAATTACTTTATTTATTTACAATGTTTTTATTTATTTTTAGCCTGTTTCATACCCTGTCTTAATTTTTACCTTGCACAAGTTTACATTCGGATTAGGTACTGGCACCGCGTGTTTTTTTTTTTTTTTTTTTTTTTTTTTTTTTTTCTTTTTTAACTTCTGCCCAAGTTTTCAATGGGCCTCAAATTTGTAGTGTTCGACTGTTTGTTTGTTGTACTGAAAGGCATGTTTAAGCAACACCCTGTGTTTCTACGAACCAAAACAAAGCTTTTCCTTCCGTCTTTTGACTGTTTTTCTACTATTTAAGCCGGCGATGGCTTCCTCTTCGGCCAGCTTTGATTGTTATTGTTACGGGAACTAGCTAAATTCTGTACCTTTTACTGAGTGATCAGCTATACGCGAACAAGTAAAAAGCCGAGATTGACGTAAAAACAGTATATATACTCTATGTTTTTACATGCACAAACAACGAAGCGACCTTTCAAGACAGGACAACGTAACTTTTTGCAAATAGATTCTGAAGTTGAGCCCTTTTTACTTCTACCCATATAGGTAGTGCCGGCTAGTGGGAAAAGACTGCTACGGTACAAGTTTTGACATGACCTTTTGACAACTTCCGTTACTTTCGGCACATTTTTGCAGGCAGAAAAAGTTGTTTTAGAGGGTCTGAGTGTTTATCTAGACAGTTGTTTTTTCTCTCTGTAAAATATCGATTTTTGAAAATGGGAATCGATAATTGATCGACCAAAAAATATCGTTGATACATCGATATCGTTTCTATCGATGACAGCCCTAGTGGTAAATGAAGTATAAAAGACAAAGCATCTCTGATGCTTTTGTTTGCCGCATGCTGAAAATTCATTGTAAACAGACAGCAAAATTTCAACTTCGTATCAAACAATTTGTATAAACTTTGGTATTGTGTACTTTATTACCTCTTTTAATAAGTTTTCTCAAGACTTAATTTACCTCTTAATTCACCTCATTTTAATGTTGTTTAAAGTGATAAAAGAGTGATAAATTAATTAAGGTTGCCTGGAAATATTTTGAAAGTAGTTCTATAGATTTGTGTCATGCTGTGTTCTGAGGCCATTTTCCGAAGGAAGATATTAATGTTGAACAACGTTAATTTGTATTGGCAGATTTGTTCAAAACTTACATATCTAAAGATGTGGAGGGTCTTAAAATTTTAAATTGTTTGTACAAATTAATCATGTTATTGATAAAAGATGAGCATAATTACAAAATCATTAAGAATTTTCTTTTATTAAGCTTTTTTAAATACATGTTGACTTTTAGTAGAACTCTATATGTTTTTGTTTCTTTTATTATTTGTAATTAATCAGTTTGAATCATTTTAACATGGTATATAATTTGTTGAAAAACTTACTTTCAGGTTTGTATTCTTCATGGACGTGAAGGACCCATTCAGATCAAAATGTATCTGCGTAAACAGATGTCCTGTAAAAGAACTGGAGAATATTCACGATGTACAGCTTTTCAGCAGGACGACCGGGTCGGAACTCTGTGAATATAACATCAATGTTAGTGATTATCCTGAGCAGAGAATGTCAAAAAAAGGACCGTGTCCAGTGACACCAGTACTTGCCAGGTATAAGCTGTTCATCTTTCAGTATTAAACCCCATTTGTACACGTCATTTTAACTTAGTGTGACACCACCAGGTCCATAAAACAGAATAATGACTGGCCAAGAATGTGATTTTTAGGGGCACATTTTTCCACAATACTGTACTGACAACATTTTAGATTATGCTACTATTGATAAAATACGATGAAACTCGTGTATGACAAGAAATATTTGAAGCTATGAACTGCACAGTTGGGGGAAAAAATGCAATATGATTTCCAGTGGATGAGTTAGCCTCCATATTGACATCAGTATCTTGTTTTATATGTTAATTTCTTAGGTCATCGATGTCTTAATCAGAATAGTAATCTGTGACTTAATCTTAATGCAAAAATTTCCATTATGTCACTACAGTTTTACATTGCGGTTGGAGCACTGCTAGAGCAAAAAACAAAAATGCTACTAAAAAAACCATTGTAACAAAAAAGTTCCTTCAACCCTGCCCCCCCCCCCCCCCCTCCCCCCCACACACACACACTGTTTTCAGTAATATGTCAGCCGTCAATTTTAAGAATTGTTTTTTCACCGTTGAACAGAATTGTATCCGTATAGCAAACTGAAATGTTAAATATAAATCCATTATGAAAAAAATAAATAATTCCTCTGCAAAAACATGTCACACTCACAGTCATAAACAGTCTAGGTATGAAAGAATGAAATACTATATCATATTATTAATAACTAACATAGAAAATGGGGCTGAATTTATGTGTTCATTAACATTTTCTTATTGTATTTGTTTTACAGGGCAAAGTTTTTGTTATTATAAATCTTTGGTTGTCTAGACTCACATTTACCAATATTTAGAGACTTAAAGTTGCATCTTCTATATCTGTATCGTTTTTTTGTGACTTGTATACATCTTTCTAAAGGTCTCCGTGGGTAGTTAGATGTTTCTTCATTTTTCAGATAGCTTTAATAATTTCAATTTTATGCCCAAAAATGTACTTTTTCCATTGTAAGAATCAAACAAAATTACAATTTCGAACAGAAATTAATTTAAGTAATTTTAGAGGGTTTTTTTTTTTGCATGAAAAAGTTGCATTTAGGCTAATTAAAATATCCTGAAAGATTTATAATAATCTATTCCCAATTAAATATATATATATTTTTTTAATGATGTTAAAAACGGCTGAAATAAATTTTCAGTGAAAAAATATCCCTATCAAAATTGTTTTTGGTAATAAGTTCAAAAGTCATAAAGACATTTTTTAAAATGTTAGAAGTTGCTATAACCACCCTCAGAATTATTTGTAATGATGTATAATAATAATGCTCTTTTTTCATGTGTAAAGAAAACTGGGGGAGAAATCTGTGGTGGAAGAGGTAGATCAAACTGAACTTAAAATTGCATAAAATTCCATTTGCAATATTTCTTATCTTATATTAGATAGCCTGCCCACAATGCTTGAAAGGAAGACCGCATAGCTACAGAAGAGGGGTTCAGTCCCTGGGTGATGCATATTTTCTTTGTGACGATGTAATATAAGACATTGTGTTTAAAATCATTTGTTCTCCACCACTGAACATTAAGTTACTGATCATGTTTGGAAGTTGGCAGCTACTTATGAGAACAGGTTAACAGTGGTACAGGATCAAGGAACACTAGTTCGGTTAATTGCTCGCCATGATATAAGTCAAATACAGTCAAAAAAATGATGCTAAACTTAAAACAGTTTATCTGGTATTGAGGATTTTAATAGAATAAAGTAGCGTAAAAACAGAATTACAGGGAATAGCAAATTTTTCATTATTAAATATAAATCAAAATTTAGATTCAAAATTTTGATGTAATCGGGCCTTCTGTTGACTGAATTCAAAGAATGGCAAATTTCATCAATTTAAAGAACATAAAATTGGAGCCAGGAAAAGTTTGTTTGCTTTGATTTTATTTGGAGTATCAGTCAGCTTGTCTTGCCGGCAGTTGATTATATCTTTGTAAGATTATTATATTTTCTGGAGATAAGGATTCTGTCATGTCATATTATTGTGTAATATATAAAGTCTGTTACAGCCAGCATGTCTATCGCTGACTCGAGTAATTAGGGAATGAACTGTCTGTAGCTGCAGTGTCACACATATTACAATCTCAGCACCTGTGACATTGTTCATACTGATATATTTTAGTAACAACTTGCATCCATGCTGTCTTTTAACCAGTACTGCAATAATCTAATTTCATCTCCTATCCTTGACGTCTCTCTGCCTGTCACTTTGTCCATACTAAAATCTTCTAATTTCAACGCTCATCTTTGCTGTTTTGGTGCCTGTCACATTGCTGATACTTCGAAATTTAATATACTCTCCAATCCTTGCCTCTGCCAATATTGCAGCAAACTGATTTGTAAAAAAAAAATGAACAGTTGCAGACACTGGTCAATATAAAAGTAGTAAAATTAGATTGAGTTTGAAGTTCCCAGTACTGATGTCACAGCAAGAGATGTGGCAGGATTCAAACTGTTTACCTCGCAGATGAATAGCCTTTATATGCTGGTACCACTACCATATCCAATGGTGTACCATTTGGGTCAAAAGTAAAAAAGATACAACTAGTAGTAATGAGATTGTACATGCAGGAACATAAAATATACATGCAGGTACAGAAAATTGTGGAGTTGGATCATGTGATAACTTCAAATATAGTACTACTACTACTGCTAGTAAGAAAGACTTTATTTTAAGAGGCAACACATTCAGGTAAAACTCGGTCTTCCAAGCGAGCCTCTTCATTAGGCACTAAGTATTATTTTCATGAAACATGATATATGGAAATTCAGAGAATATGCAGGTCCTATTATTTTGTTGCTGTGGCAACAAGTTGGGTTGGTAAAGCAACAGATAGTTGGAAAGTATGATCAAAATGTGGATTCTGTGATATAGTTAACACTAGAAGAGATTTTTTTCAGGTCATATGGTAAATAGGTAGAAGACAATATAGAGAAAATGCAAATTATTTTATTTTCCCCATTTATCTGCCCATATATCAATATGTCTGTCCTTCTTTCAGTCACAAATGGTGGATTTTGACATAACTTTAAAAGCACAAGAGACATTTTAATGAAACTGGGGACATAGATAGAAAACAATATGTAGAATATGCAGATGGTTTTATTTTGTCCCTTAATCCATCTGTTCATCTGTCTGTCAGTCCGTCTGTCAGTGACAAAAGATAGATTCTTTATATACTTTCAAAGTACAATATTTTTTTCCTTAATGCTACTGTGACTTATACAATGCTGTAGCACTGCCCCTTGATACTATCATGTCTTGTACCCTTATTCAGAACTGCCTCTCGACACTATGAAGTTCTGTACCTTGCTGTAGCACTGCCCTTTTGCATTACTGCCACTTAACACTACCAGGTCCTGTACCATGCTGCATTACTGCCACTTAACACTACCAGGTACTGTACCATGCTGCATTACTGCCACTTAACACTACCAGGTACTGTACCATGCTGCATTACTGCCACTTTACACTACCAGGTACTGTACCATGCTGCATTACTGCCACTTAACACTACCAGGTCCTGTACCTTGCTGCATTACTGCCACTTAACACTACCAGGTCCTGTACCATGCTGCATTACTGCAACTTAACACTACCAGGTCCTGTACCATGCTGCATTACTGCCACTTAACACTACCAGGTCCTGTACCATGCTGCATTACTGCCACTTAACACTAACAGGTCCTGTACCTTGCTGCATTACTGCCACTTAACACGAACAGGTCCTGTACCTTGCTGCATTACTGCCACTTAACACTACCAGGTCCTGTACCATGCTGCAGAACTGCTCCTTAACACTACCAGGTCCTGTACCATGCTACATTGCTGCCACTTAACACTACCAGGTCCTGTACCATGCTGCAAAAATGCTCCTTAACACTACCAGGTCCTGTACCATGCTGCAGAACTGCTCCTTAACACTATGATGTGTTGTACCATGCTGCATCAGTGCCCCTTTAACACTACCATATTCTGTTACCTGTAACTAGGCACTGCAGCCTTACCAATATAACGAATTTCTATCAGATACTTTATATAAAACATACATCTTTGAAACTGAACAAATGCATTTACTTTAATTGTCTATTAAAACTAATGCTGGCATTTATAGGTCTCCCTGGTATTGTAACATCCTCACATTTAGTTTGATACCAGTATCCATCTAAAAAAATGTGTGATATTTCACCCTTGGGATTGTGCACCATTAATGTAAAAGCAGATTTCTTAGAGGAAGTATTAAAAGAGATTACTTTAAAAGTCTGTGAAATACTTGCATGCTCATAAATCTCGTAGAACAAAAAGACACAGCTGATACTACATGTAGGGCATTATGCAATGAGCTGTTACATATTTTATAAAAGTGGTGTTAGTCTAGCAGTTTTAGAATATGGTTGTTATGAATCAATAGTTGTTTTAAATTATTAAAGGCTTTTATGGGTTTTGTTTCAACATGGGGAAAATGACGTACAAATGAATGTGTCCAATTGATACATCCCGCCACAATGCTGTCGGAGCCATCAAGTCTCATAAAATATCTTATGAATACTGTTAATACATTGGCTCAGTGCATAAGTGAATAACAAACCCAGAACACACAAAAATAAATTTAATTAAAGAGAAAGGTACTATTACTCGAATTGAATGGAAACAATGAGAACTGATGTACTTTTTAACATTATAGTGCACATTTATGTACATATTATGAATGAAGTTAATTGTTATTTGAGTTAATGTTGCATTACAGGAAAGGTGGAAGCATTTATAAAACATGATTTGTAAAGAATTTGTTTATTTCAGCGTCCCGTTACTACACGTTTGTGTTCCAAAGGACTTGGCGAGTTTAAGCTTTGATATGAAGAATTCATTGATAAGTTATCTGAACTCGCGTGACATTTTTCACAAGGTGCTCAGTGATCTTGTCAACGCGTGGCGGGAAATGATGCTTCTTACATTATTTTCTATAGGTACTGGATGTATCTTGTTCACAAATGTTTTTGTTCACTCCGCATTTTGTGTTGTTAGTGATCCTGTTTTTACTGGCTTTTCTGTTAAGTACGCTTTTGAATGACAAACTCAACTTCTTAATTAGTTACTGTAAAAATTGTGCCATTTTTGTGTGAATGATAATTACTTTGAAAAGGAAAAATAACAATTGGCTGGCAGTAAGATGGGGAAATTGTTACTTTTCTTCTGTTATTTAGTTGAGAAAGTATCTGAAGTAGATCAAAATTATATCAAAAATAGTCCAAAAAATTGCTTTTCTTAGGAACTTGCAGTTCTAGATATTGTCAGTTTGATTTGAAAAAACAATTAAAAGCATGAACTCTTAACAGAACAGCTGGTGGGAAAAGGTCCCATTTTTTGTATATATGTCACAGTTAATACTTGGGTTTGGTTTTCGTCACTGACATCTGAAAAAAAAGTTTTGTTTTTATTTAATTAGAAACTCTTTTTGAAGCTGGTGTAGACATTTTCTGAATGAGGCTTGCATAATAAAAAATACCATGATTTTATGAGAAGATGGATTTTTTGGCTGTTTGTTTGCTTTGTAAGGCTTTGATGGCTGGATGGAAAAAAGTTCAAACTCCTATTAAATAAAGAGTTGCAACAGTTTCTTATTAGCTCACCTGAGCACAAAGTGCTCAGGGTGAGCTATTGTGATCGCTCTCCGTCCGGCGTCCGTCCGTCCGTCTGTCCACACTTTCCTTTAAACAACATCTCCTCATAAACCACTAAGCCAATTTCATCCAAACTTCACAGGAATGTTCTTTGGGTGAAGCTCTACAAAAATTGTTCGAAGAATTGAATTCCATGCAGAACTCTGGTTGCCATGGCAACCGAAAGGAAAAACTTTAAAAATCTTCTCAAAAACCAGAAGCCCTAGAGCTTAGATATTTGGTGTGAAGCATTGCCTAGTGGACATCTACCAAATTTGTTCAAATCATGACCCCGGGGACAAAATTGACCCTGCCCCAGGGGTCACTTGATTTTACATAGGAAAATCTTAAAAAGTCTTCTTCTCAAAAACCAGAAGCCCTAGAGCTTAGATATTTCACATGTAGCATTGCCTAGTGGACCTCTACTAAAGTTGTTCAAATCATGACCCTGGGGTCAAAATTGACCCCGCCCCAGGGGTCACTTGTTTTTACATAGGAAAATCTTCAAAAAATTTCTAAAAATAATCCAGAAGGCCTAGAGCTTAGATATTTCACATGTAGCATTGCCTAGTGGACCTCTACAAAATTTGTTCAAATCATGACCGCGGGGTAAAAATTGACCCCGCCCCAGGGGTCACTTGATTTTACATAGGAAAATCTTCAAAAATTTTCTAAAAAATAAACCAGAAGGCCTAGAGCTTAGATATTTCACATGTAGCATTGCCTAATGGACCTCTACAAAATTTGTTAAAATCATGACCCCGCCCCAGGGGTCACTTGATTTTACATAGGAAAATCTTCAAAAATTTTCTAAAAATAAACCAGAAGGCCTAGAGCTTAGATATTTCACATATAGCATTGCCTAGTGGACCTTTGTTCAAATCATGACCCCCGGGGTATTCACATATAGCATAACCTAGTGGAACTTTGTTCAGATCATGACCCCCGGGGTCAAAATTGACCAAGCCCCAGGGGTTACTTGATTTTACATAGGAAAATCTTCAAAATTTTTCTAAAAATAAACCAGAAGGCCTAGATCTTAGATATTTGATGTGTAGCATTGCCTAGTAGACTTCTACAAAATTTGTTCAAATCATGACCCCCGGGGTAAAATTGGCCCCGCCCCAGGGGTTACTTGATTGTACATCGGAAAATCTAAAAAAATTCTAAAAATCATCAGTTTGACATTTGAAACATGTAGCTCATATTACTCTGGTTAGCGATCCAGGGTTATCATGACCCTCTTGTTTATTGCGCTATCTGTAAGATTAGCATAAATCAAGAGCATAGCAAACTCCCTGGTTTTATGGACTACAATGATTTTTTATTTTTTTGGTGAAAGAAACAGAACACAAAGCCCAGAACAATTATACACATTGTCAAGTGTACAGAAATTCTTGGACTTTTACTCTTTTAATATGCCCGAAGGGATGTATTATGTTATGACGCCGGTGTCCGTCTGTCCGTTAGCAATTTCGTGTCTGCTCTGTAACTCTTGAACCCCTTGAAGGATTTCAAAGAAACTTGACACAAATGTTCACCACATGGAGACGACGTGCAGAGCGCTTGTTTCGGATGACTAGCTTCAAGGTCAAGGTCACACTTAGGGGTTAAGGTCATATGAGTGTGTTTCGTGTCCGCTCTGTAACTCTTGAACTGCTTGAAGGATTTCAAAGAAACTTGGCACAAATGTTCACCACACTGAGACGACGTGCAGAGAGAATGTTTTGGATCACTCGCTTCAAGGTCAAGGTCACACTTGGGGGTCAAAGGTCATATATGACTTTGCTTTGTATAAATTGCTCTGCATTGCAGTGCTCTTGTTTTTATTTGGCAGATCCCTTTTTTGTTCTCTTACAATATTTTTTTTTTTGTATTACTTCCCTTTTTTTTACTATAAATAGCTTATTTTGAAACTTTTATTATTGGCCGTAGGGAAAAACTGAGACCACTTTTCTGTGGTACAACATGGATGGTACCTCCAATTTTTAGGTGTACTTTGACATAACTTTACCTGGTAAGAATGTTTATGTGGACTTAGAATTTTTTTGGAATTTCTTCTTTTTGTTGTTCCTGTCCTTTGGGCTTCAACAGTCAAGTTCTTTAAATTTTGCTCCCATCGTCTGATGTAACCCTTTGGGCGTATATTGCCCCGCTTGGCGGCGCTCTTGTTTTTTTCGTTTCCAAATGATTTCTGTGGAAAGTGTTAGAGAAAAACTTAGAGACAAGATAGTGAGCTTTTTTAATTATTTAATCGCAAATCTACTAACCTTAACAAGAAAGAGATCTGGTTTATTTTTAGCTCGACTATACGAAGTATAAGAAGAGCTATCCTACTCGCCCCGGCGTCGGCGTCTTTCCACGTCCCCACCTTGGTTAAAGTTTTTTTACACTTTCTCTTTTTTCAACTTACCTCTGTAATTACTTGATGGATTTGATTCAAACTTGAAATACTTATTCCTCATCATCATCCACATCATCTGACATAAGGGCCATAACTCTGGCACCAATATTTCATGAATTATCCCCCCTTTTCACTTAGATTTTCAGGTTAAACTTTTGATGCACTTTCACTCTATCTCTGTTATTACTGAATGGATTTGATTCAAACTTAAAATAATTGTTCAACATCATCACCCACATCATATGACACAAGGTGCATAACTCTGGCACAATTTTTCTTGAATTATTCCCCTTTTTACTTAGAATTTCAGGTTAAAGTTTTGATGCACTTTCACTCTATCTCTGTTATTACTGGATGGATCTGATTCAAACTTAAACAATTGTTCAACATCATTACCCTTATCATATGACACAAGGTGCATAACTCTGGGACCAATTTTTCATGAATTATTTCCCCTTTTTACTTAGAATTTTAGGTTAAAGTTTTGATGCACTTTCACTCTATCTCTGTTATTACTGAATGGATTTGATTCAAACTTAAAATAGTTGTTCAACATCATCACCCACATCATATGACACAAGGTGCATAACTCTGGCACCAATTTTTCATTAATTATTCCCCCTTTTTACTTAGAATTTTAGGTTAAAGTTTTGATGCACTTTCACTCTGTCTCTGTTATTACTGAATGGATTTGATTCAAACTTAAAATAGTTGTTCAACATCATCACCCACACTATATGACGCAAGCTGCATAACTCTGGCACCAATATTTAATGAATTATGCCCCTTTTTGCTTAGGATATACTTAAATAGTGTTTTGATACATTTTATCTTTACCTCTCTTATTACTTTAAGTTGATATTTTTGACATAGACTCAGGCTATAGTGCAATATCTTCATCCACAATTGGAGTCATTAAACACTCCAGTGACAGCTCTAGTTTCCTCAGATGTGCCCAGTTTCACTATCCAGCATCGAAATAGTCGAGCGCGCTGTCTCCTGTGACAGCTCTTGTTGAGTCGGCTAAAGGCTGAAAGCCTTTTGACGAGTCCTTGCTATCCAGCGATTCTCTAAATGGACCAAATAACACAGTGAAGGGATGTAGTTCCATTAGATTTCTCAAACTTCAAACATTTCACTGCATGAATGAAGTTAAGTTGTGTCAATTCCCTTTGCTATGAACAATATACGATGTAATCTGTCATATTTATGACTTGTAATTGTGCAATACTCGAATGTAACTCATTAAGCATAAATGTGCATTTTAAGAATTGCGCAGGCTTACAAAGCTTGCGTAACATCCAGCGAAAGACAAAGAATAGTTCCACAGGGCTCCAGATAAGATGCGTATTAGCGTAAATTACGTATAGAAATAATGCAAATACGCATGTCTAATAATTTCTAAGCATATAAAAACGTATATAAAATTACAGAAACGCACACAATGCTTTTTTAAAAACAAAATTTGAATCGTCTGGATGCGTTAGGTAACATAGCCGATCAGCCTTAATTCTCCCACATTGAACGTAAACACGCATCGTATGATTTCTATAAACTTTGCGTGGGTTGAATTTTGCAGTCAGTAAAGGGATAAATTATCGGAAGAAGAAGCTCTTACTGGTTTGTTTAGTTACTACTGATATTAAAAATGATTTTAATTCTTATTTTTCGAGAAATAAACAAATCGGCGAAACATTAAATTGTATTTTCTTGTAGTTTTTGAAATCGAAAGTAGATCGTCTATGTTTGGCTGCTTTCACGAAACGAAACAACTTTTTTATGAAAAGATTTAAATACGAGGTAATTTAACCGTAAACTTCAATGTCAGATACTGCCAATTGCTGCTAAATGTCTTCGTATCATCACAATTTGTAAAATATATTGTTCAAACTGGAGAAAAGTGTAACCGTATCCGGATATAATATTTTGGGTAAATATCGAGCTGTGTTATGAAATTTTAAGAAAAAAACTAAAAACAAACTGAAACTGGTAGACTATACTGTCAGTACATCAATCATTAGCCGACTCAGGCCATTCAGGCCTTTGATTTTTAACTTTGACATAACATTACATACTTTTCCTATTTATTTACCTATTTAAGAAGTCGAAGACAGCTTTAAAGGGATTTAACTTCTAAGTCTTTTAAGATAAAAATGAAATCACTACCTACATATACAAACCAAATAAAGCTTAGAACCTATTGTTCTAGAAGGATGCTCTAACTGCTAGTAGCCATAAAAGTCGCAAAACAAAAAAGTATTGCACAACTTCCACTTTAGTGCAGAAGGCATGATGGACCTTCGTCTTTGGTACAAAAGGCATGACAATGCAGTAAGGCATGACAAGTCTTGTTCTTTGGTGCATTTGGTATGACAGACCTTGGTCTTTGGTTCAAAAAGCATAACAGACCTTGGTCTTTGGTTCAAAAAGCATAACAGACCTTGGTCTTTGGTTCAAAAAGCATGACAGACCTTGGTCTTTGGTGTAAAAGGCATGACAGACCTTGGTCTTTGCTGCAAAGGCATGACAAACCTTGCTTTTTGGTGCAAAAGGCTTGACAGACCTTTTACTTTCGAGCAAAAAGCATGACAAGCCTTGCTCTGTGGTGCAAAAGGCATGACAGACCTTGCTCTTTGGTGCAAAAGGCATGACATACCTTGCTGTTTGGTGCAAAAGGCATGACAGACCATGCTCTTTATTGCAAAGGGCATGACAGACCATGCTTTTTGGTGCAAAAGGCATGACATACCTTTCACTTTCGAGCAAAAGGCATGACAGACCATGCTCTTTATTGCAAAGGGCATGACAGACCATGCTCTTTGGTGCAAAAGGCATGACAGACCTTGCTCTTTGGTGCAAAGGGCATGACAGACCTTGCTCTTTGGTGCAAAAGGCTTCACAGACCTTGCTCTTTGGTGCAAAAGGCATGACAAACCTTGCTTTTGTCTCAGAAGATATGTACAAGTAACATACTACTGAAGGCTAGTTTAAAGTCAGATAATTCGAACTGAAAAAAGGAAGTTTCCATTGTAAGAAAACAACCTTCTGCAAGAATAATGCACACAGTAATTTTTAAATTTGTCCACTTTTTGATTAACCAACAAAGATATGAAAGACTGTAATTTATTACTATTAAAAAATCAAAGATGTTTATGAAATTTTCCTGTTTGAAGTTCTATTTTTCTTGTCTGACTCCTATCATCAATCATAATCATTGCCATTACATGAAAAGCCTGATAAACATTCCTCTTTGAAGTAAAATATCACGTCTCAGTATTCTATTACTTTATTCCTAAAGTATTATATTATATTTTGAAGATAATTTGAGCAAGGCTGCATATGACAGTAAATTTTATGTCATTTCAATGAAGATGACTTCTTTTTATAATTTATAGTCTCAGACATAAAGTATTTAAAGTAAACTGCAGCTATTGAAAGCTGTAGTTATTTGGGCTTATGCAGCATGTTGGTCTTTACCTTGGATGTAAATGAAAGAAATACTGTTATGGTTTCCATAATTAAAATTAAGTAATTCTCAAGATTTTCACACTTTTGTGATCCTTAGTCAGCTCTTTACCCCAGTAGATTTAAAATTCAGTTAGATGAGCATCATCGGAGAAATACAGACAGTTATCAAAGACCTGATAAAATATAAAGATCTGAAATGTCAAGGTCAGAGTATTACAGACATGATGAAATAATAAAAGTTAAAGTATTACAGACATGATGAAATGTCAAGGTTTGGAGTATTACAGACATGGTGGAATGTCAAGGTTTGGAGTATTACAGACATGGTGGAATGTCAAGGTTTGGAGTATTACTGACATGGTGGAATGTCAAGGTTTTGAGTATTACAGAACTGATGAAATGTCAAGGTTTTGAGTATTAAAGACATGATGAAATGTCAAATGTTTGGAGTATTGCAGAACTGATGAAATGTCAAGGTTTGGAGTATTGCAGACATGATGGAATGTCAAGGTTTGGAGTATTACAGACATGGTGGAATGTCAAGGTTTGGAGTATTAAAGACATGATGAAATGTCAAATGTTTGGAGTATTGCAGACATGATGAAATGTCAAGGTTTGGAGTATTGCAGACATGATGGAATGTCAAGGTTTGGAGTATTAAAGACATGATGAAATGTCAGATGTTTGGAGTATTGCAGACATGATGAAATGTCAAGGTTTGGAGTATTGCAGACATGATGAAATGTCAAGGTTTGGACTATTACAGACATGATGAAATGTCAAGGTTTGGAGTATTACAGATATGATGAAATGTCAAAGGTTTGGAGTATTATAGACATGATGAAATGTCAAGGTTTGGAGTATTACAGACATGATGAAATGTCAAGGTTTGGAGTATTACAGGACTGATGAAATGTCAAGGTTTGGAGTATTACAGACATGATGAAATATCATGGTTTGGAGTATTACAGACATGATGGAATGTCAAGGTTTGGAGTATTGCAGACATGATGAAATGTCAAATGTTTGGAGTATTGCAGACATGATGAAATGTCAAGGTTTGGAGTATTACAGATATGATGAAATGTCAAATGTTTGGAGTATTACAGACATGATGAAATGTCAAATGTTTGGGGTATTGCAGACATGATGAAATGTCAAATGTTTGGAGTATTGCAGACATGATGAAATGTCAAGGTTTGGAGTCTTACAAACTTGACAAAATGTCAGAGTTTGGAGTTTTGAAAAGTCAATGTTCAGAGTATTACAAACTTGTCAAAATGTCATGGTTTGGAGTATTATTTAAGATATCAAGGATAACTGATAATTTGATTCTTTGGCATGCCTCTAAAGCCCTCTATCAATCCCAGTTCAGGTTTTATATGGAAGACTATACTTCCTGGAGATTATTTCTATCAAAAGTCAAAATATCACACACTTTGCTTCTCTAAAATTGTCTACAGCTCCTGCAGGGACTTGGCATTAGAGGAGGAGGTATAACAAGTCAGTAAGAAATTATTCATAATTAGTACAGGAGACAAGAATAGCAGCTAGAGGCATAACTAATATAATATTAGTTATTTTTGAATGACAGTACATCTGCTTCTGTTGGTGGAATAATCCTAAATATTGACAATGTTTTGCCAAGATATGAATATAAATGCAGTAAAATATAAATTAAGCAAAGGAGCAAAGCCTAAATTAGCAGCATAAATTTTAAACTTGAGCTTTTCATACTGCCTTTGAGCTGTTGCAATTCATAATTTGAAGTATCTTTGACTGGAAGACCAAAATAGCCAAAAAGGGTGACTTTCAGAACAAAAATGGACAGAGGATGGTCATAAAAGTAAAACAAAGGATGTTACAAATAAAAATGTTGGCAACTATTTTAAGGTTATGGTTGTGCCAAAAACAAAATACTGACTTTACTGGGGGCATATCTTTATATAGCTGCCATTTTTGTCAGATATGACCAAAATAAATTGAAAGCTTCTTTTTTAATGTACTTAACATTTTATTTTCATATATTACCAAGAAAAGTTTGAAAAATTAAAGAAAGAAGTTTAAAAATTTTGAATGTCAAAGCCAGATGTGTCTGTCTTTTCCTGTTAGCACACTTTTGACATTAAGTTGATCTGTAGCATTATAATATGTATGTATCTCTATATTCTTCCTTTTATTCAGTTTTTACAGACAAGTTGAAAAGATATTCCCTGATGTCTGTTTATATAATGTTAACATTTCCAATTCCAGACATTGGCTGTTTTCCTGCAAATATAATGATTTTTTGCAAAAAAGATATATAAATGAGTATGCTTTTAAACTGTGCGAAAACCCAGCAATTACCTGTCGGGTCATAAAACGTGTGCAGCCTAAAAGTCTCCAAATAAGGAAAGTCGGGGAACAATTAAACACAGAAAATATGGTGTGATGGCAGCAGTGTTACGTAACTTGAGATGCCTCAGATCATATGACACGCTTTCCCGTTTTCATTGCATAGGTTAAAAAAATGACATTTTTATCTTTTACACAAATCCTTAAGTTCCTTTTTTCTTTTTGTAAAAATGGAGTTAGAAATTTGCACTGCAGAAAACCAAACCCTAGTATTATGTACGTTTTTTCACGTTTTTTGCTGCTAGTTGGTGAGTTTTTATTTTTTCAAATTGTTAATTTCAGTCGACCCCTCCTGAATAGATGCATTCCCACCAACTTGATCTCGCTCGCATCCAATGTATCTTCTGATATCATAAGCTTTCTTAACACGAGTGACTTATTCCAGAAAGTTCTCAGCGATCTGTACACTAGTTGGAAGGAGATGCTGGTATTATGTTTCGTTGCCGTAGGTACGATCATTTGAATATTCATCACCCTCAGCGCAAAACTATTGTATCATCTTCATTTATTATTAAATATTCAGTTACAATAGTTTTGAACGGATGTGATGAATTTTGTGACGAGAGTCTGTTCTAGCTGTTTTTACCCTGCATAATATGAAAGGGAAGTAACTGCCACTGTTTTAACGTACACTGTCTCTGAGAAATACGAGATTTAAGAGAAGAATTTCATTCCACTGTCTCGGAAACTTTAGCAAATTATTCCACCCACTTGTAATGAAAATTTATTTATTTAAGGTAACACTTTTCCGATATTTATAATGATCTGTGAAAAGTTATGAACAGTTAAAGAGAACTGGGTATATTTTATATGCTTGTTTTGTCTGTGGCATTTTAAAAGTTGAATTAACAGATTGATAAATTTGAAAATAGACATAGTTAATATGAGTAACATTGTATTATGATGATTTGAGCAATTAGATCCAGCTTTGGAAGAAAGTGCATAATTTTATGTGTAGCAAAAGTTGGTTTATTTTGGTGTTTCAAAATGAAGAAAAGCTAAATGTACTCAAACGTTCTTTCAGGAATATTTCTAACACCTTGTTGTTTTTGACTGGTGAAGACGTACTTTTTGAATTGAATGAGTTGATTAGGGGAAAAACAGTGTTTTTCTCGCTCTCAATTATATATGCTTTATAATCTATTTTTGGATGAAATTGACTGAAAACTTGAAAATGTTTGCAAAATCACAGTCTTTTATCTTTCAGAACTTCTGTTGATAGTACTAGTATTAATTTATACCTCAGAAAATGAAGTTTGTAGGGGTTATATTGGGGTCATACTTTGTGTGATTGGTACATCTGCGGAATTAAATACTACTGAAAGTTTAAAGGGGTTCTAATGAAACTATACACAGCCATCACCATGAAGTTTAGTTGTGTGTGACAATATAATATTCTTTTAACTTAATGCAATTTATCGGGTAATCTTTTAACAGTCAAGGCCACATCAGATACCCCTCCGGTTCACTTCAATCTTAAGCTTACAAAATGTGTTCTTTTTTCTGTTAAACTGCTATTTGTGGATTTTAATCACATCTAATGATAGCTCTAGTTCATTTAATAAAAATGTTATGACTTCTTTCAGCTTTAAAAATTGTAATTATAGACTAGATTTCAAGGTGTTCTTATAAGTATACTATTTTCGTTGAAAAAATAATTCCATATGATGGAAAGAATAAGGGTGTCAGAAATAAGGATTTAATGCAAAGCTAATGTTAGTTCATACAATTATTGTAGATTAATGAAATAGAAACATAAGCTTTGCAGATAAATTCTCATATATGAGACAGTGTATTTTTACAGCAGTGAGATAATTACTTCCCTGTTTGAGTGAAAAGTCTTATTTTGTCTTTTCTAATCCTCTGTTCAAATCTTTCGGCATATGGATACCAAAGAATATAATTACAAACACACAGAATTATTCAAAATGCTTGTGTATAGAATTATAGGCAGTTCAGGCACCATATGTTTTCTCATAGATTTAAAGGCAAGCTTGTATCTTTTATGGGTTTTCAGAAAGCTCAAGCACCATTGTATTTTCCTCATAGACATAAAGGCTGCTCAAGCACCATTATATTGTCTCATAGATTTTTTGGCAGTTTAAGCACATTATTGCTTTACACAGATTCATAGACAGTTTTAGTACCATATAGCTTCACATGGACACATCATATAGTGTCTTATCATTTATTGGAAGTCCAGGCTTCAAATATTTGCTCATAGGTTGAAAGGCTGCAAAGGTGCCCATTGTTTCATGGATTTTTAGATAGTTAAAGCACCTTATAGTTTCTTACGGGTTTAGAGGTCATTCAGGTACCATATAACTTCTCATGAGTTGAGGTCATTCAAGCACTAGCTTCTCATGGGTTTATTGGGATTTGTGCCTTACAGCATAACAGACATTTGTAGACATTTAACTGATATACAAAGTAGTTCTCATGGATTTAGAGGTTATAGAAGCATATATGTTTGCCTGCATTCATAGAAATTTGGAGTAACTTACAGCTTCTAAAACCTTTAGAAATCTCAAGCGCCACATATATGATAACATGTAGATTTATGGGCAGTTCAAACACCACAGTCATGTAACAGGTAGATCTACAATCATGGTGAAAGACTTTCAAGTCTTGTCTGACATTTGGTCAGACGACCCAGGATAACCCATCTGACCGAAATCTTGTGTGACCAAAAACATGTTGTAATGAGTAAACAAAAACAATTAGATATTAGATACATGAAAATTAAACAGATGGTAAGGAATCTGTATTGGAAATTAAAAAAGCATTTTGGCAGTAGTAACAACTGACCCGCTACTAACCGCATCGGACATATGGTCAGATGCCCCGACCCTCCATGTACGACCTAGCTATTTTTGTCTGAACCATGACTTGATTTATAGGCAGTTCAAACAGCACATGTAAGACAGCAGGTAGATTTATAGGCAGTCCAAGCACCATATATCATCTTACGTTAGTGTAGGCCTGTCAGTCACCATTATAATCTTCTCATTGATTAAGTACTGTGGTATTCCGTCATGGATTTAATGTTAGATAAAGTACATTATATATCTTTTTCTGCAACTTGCACCATATTTTACACTGTGATAAGTTACTGTAGACAGCTAACTGAGCACTAATAGTTATTTGCTTCCAATTCGGGCTACAGTATCTGAAAGTATTACATGATATATTAGTCTGTGTACCTCATTACTGGTAATTATAAAGTATTACTGTTTTTTACGACCCATGAGTTTTATTGATTGCCTGGAGTGAGATGACTGTAGATATAAATCAAAGAAACCAGTGGAACTGCTAATAGAACTGATATCATAACATCAAGGCAATAAATATTGTACATTCCTTTCCTAAAGATTTGAGAACTAAGTCTTGTCTGTCTGTAAACCTATTCAGGGGAGACAAATCTGTCGGTTAGGTAAGGTAGACAACTCTATCAGTTATTTAAGTCAGGTGACAAATATTTTTCTAAGCACATTTATGATCACTGAAAACTTTCTCGAATATGCTATTAAGCTTTCTTCACAATTTTCCTTTAAAGATCCATTTGCTTGTTGCCTTGTATGCTTGCATTTTACCTAGACTTGATGTACCACACCCTTCATTTATGTTTTAGATTGATATTATAATCACGAATAACCATCACTATTTTGTTTGTCAAAGTATCATTAAAATTTACTAGTATTTAATTCATGCACCTGTCATTTTGCAGTACTAATCCAAAACCTGTGAGATTGTAACAGGTTTGAATCTAGAATGGGAATAGAATGTTATTTGTTAAAAATTTCAGTCTTGTTTCTACTGTTAGGGAGATTTTTGGATAGAAAAGTCAGTAAAAGGACTCTTTATTACCAATAGTCAGTGTTGTAACCATGAAACTTCTATGCAGAAATTTTAGAAAGTCTGATAGCTCTTAAGCCGTGCTATTTTCGCAAATCAGTTTGTTAATCAGCCCATCCGCTTTAGTCCGAGTGTGCAGATCGTCGGGCATGGCATACGTTCTCTGTGATAATTCGATAAAAGACATTGTGTCTGAAATCATTGGTCCTTTACCTCTGATTCATGTGGGGAAGTAGGCAGTTAATACTTGTGGAGAGCAGGACTGCACTGGTACAAAATCCAGGAACACTGATTAGGTAAACTGCCCGCCAATACTGTTGAAAAACGGTGTTAAATCGAAAACAAACAATTCAGTTTGTGAATCAAAAGCGGGTTGAGAAGCTGAATTAAATGCATTTGTTCAAAGGAGGTTCAGCGGTTTTGGAAATCTTTGCTCATAATGACAGATGCAGATTCTGATCATGCTTCATGCAGTATTTAGTTGCATTATTTTACATTTTGCTTTCTTTCTGTTAACACAGTCAAACTTTGTTCACTGGAACTCAGATAATTTGAACTTCACCCTTTGCTGGTACCAGCAAAATCTACATCAAGTGTATAATATTTGATGGCTTGAACTATCAATAACTCGAATAAAATTTGTCGGCCTATCAAGTTCGAGTAAGCGAAGTATGACTGTATAATTTAACTTATTCTGTTATGCTTGCTGTGTTAGAACTGTCATACTAGATATAACAAAATGTGTATTATCTAGTACATAGGTCATAAAACAAACAATTTCTTATTAATAAAAGAGATGAAATAAGATATTGAGGCTATTTTCTGTATACGTGGGAAAGTCTTTGTTTTCAGATATTAGAACTTATACAAATTTTAATAAAGTTGATAAAGCTTACCATCTGTCTGAATGAAACAAAAGAATTTAATGTTCTTTGTCATTTAACTGTAATAAATTGATCCATAAATTGCAGAATGTTTGAGAAAGTCACATGTTTTCTTGTTTTTCAGCATTTTCTGGAGTTATGGTCTTATTAATAAGATTTCTAGCATCTGCGATCGTCTGGGTTATACTGGCGGTGGCAATCCTAGGATCTATAGGTAAGACTGTTGTAGATGATTAGTCACACAGGTTATTGTGTTTACAGACACAGTCAAAGTATATCTTGTATAATTTAGGAAAAGGCATCTTTATCAACATATTTGTCTTGGCCGCTGTACTGCTTCAGTAGCTTAATGGTAAAGCAACTGCTTCTAGTGAAGGAGGTTGTGGGTTCGCTTTCTTGTCATGTCCTACAAAAGATGTGTAAAATGGTACAAGTGTTATCCTTGCTTGGCACTGGGTATTAAAAGGAAAATTCTAGGACTGGTCAGTCTGGTGTCAGTAATATGACTGGGTGGTGTACCATTTCATATGTCAGTTGTGTGATATTCCAGTGAGGCAGCACTATAAAGTTTGGCATTGTGCTCACTGCTACAAGTAGACACTGTGACCTTTATGGCTGAAAAACTGTTGTAAAATATAAACTGGACCCAAACACACACACACACACTTGTTTTGTTGTTGAAGACAAGGAATCATTTCATCTGCAAGTACTTACTTCAAGATGAATATGAACTTCGGAGTCCAGTATTGGAATGCTGTGCTATGAATAACTGAATAATCGAACACTGATGGAAAGGTCCTGTTGTTTCGAATATATTGCTGCTGAATATTCATGAATGGCATGAATTTATGTTAGTGTGTTTGGGAAAATAAAACCATCACGAGTATTACTCAGTCAGTGTGTGAAACTGAAATACTGTAGTTAAAATTTGCTTAAAATAAAACAAAACCAGCAAGCATGGACCCTGTCATCATACAGATCTATATGTATAACTTAACCATGAATCTGCCTACTGTTACGTATGTCTTATAATCTGCATGTTTTTCTTTGATTCTCCTATACAGCTGGTACAGCGTTCCTGTGGTGGACGTATGTTGGTTTCAGAAAGAAACTGGATGAGGATGAAGCTATCAACTTGCCATTGTTAGATGTTGAAATAAACAGCGAACGAGCGTTCCTTATATACTCCATCGTTGCCACAGTGTTGACAGTAAGTACAATTCTTCTCTCAGAGTGCTTGCTTTGCCTTTAGTCAAAGTGAATTTATTATCTGCACAGGTCCTATATTTGATTTATAATTTATGAGGGAAGTTCATTTTATGTATGGTTCTATTACTTGAATAGTGCAGTAGAAGTATTTGTGTTGAAATGCCATGCATTCACTTCCAAAGACCAGGTCTGATTCTAAGAGATTTTTACTGTATAACATCTGTTATAATTGTAATGTGGAATTCACATACAACTGTTCTGAAGTCGATGACCTTAACCATTCAGTATGGAGGCCCAGTACCCAATATTTAAATAGAAGAGAGAGATGTTGGGTTATAGGACCTTATATAGCTAAATGATTTAAGGTCATTGACTTCAAATCTCTTGCCCTTCACTACTGTGGGTTCAGAACCTTTCAAGGAATAATAAAGAATTCTGTTATATCCCCTGACTATGTGTTTGTCGCATAGGTTTTTCTTTTAAATTTATAATGTCCAACTCTTACCTGTGAAGATATTTTGTTGATATATTTCAGGTGATATTGTTGTTGGTGATCTTGGTAATGAGGAAACGTATAGCTCTTGTTGTTGCATTGTTTCACGAGGCCGGGGCCTGTATAGCTGCGATGCCGTGTCTGTTGCTACAGCCTGTATGGACATTCCTTATTCTGATGGGTTTCTTCATGTACTGGGTGATAATTCTTGCCTTCCTTTCTACAGCAGGTAATGTGTGAACAGTTAATCCATCCTGCTTTTCCCTAGTTAACTAAATAATGGAAGTCTGTCATAGTGATATTCTGCGAAACACACTACTGTTTGATTTTATACGATGGAAGAATACATTGTGCCTGTTTGAATTGAATACAATTTGACTTTGATTGATACTGAGTATAATTGAGAGATCCTTTGAAAGGAAACCCACATATCCCGAGTTTGAGTTTCCACAATGGCAGAGACACAACAACCAATGATATTCATTCTCCACCACTGTTTCATGAATGAAAATTGTCAATTGTGTCCAAAGAACATATGAGTTTTGATAAGAAATCCAGAACACAGATAGTAATGCCACAAGATTGTCGTTAACTCACTGATATTCAAGTCATGGAAATTGTAACAAATGCAGAGCAAACAGAAATAAAACATCTATTTCAGAAAAACCAAGTATGAATTCAGATGGATATGTGAAGTATACAGAACACGAGACTGTATCGTACATGTGGTGGTATCACTTGATTGGTCTGATCTGGACCAGCGAGTTCATTATCGCCTGTCAGCAACTTGTTATCTGTGGATCTGTCGCTACGTGGTATTTCTCAAGGTAATTGTTTCAACTGACCAGTTATTTGTTGTTGTGGTTAAGAATTGAGGCATTGGAAAAGAATTTAATCATTATTTTAGAAATGATACAAACCAAACAGTTATTTGTCATTGAGTAAAGTCATTGTTTTGAGTTCAGATGCAAAAGACATATGAAAAGGACACAGCCCTATAAGTGATATAGTAATATATTTCTGACCGACAAGGATTCTGTTCTAGAGAAAATCACTGTTAGAGAAATATTATTTTGATTCACACACATGCCAGCCTGGTTGTTGATTGGACTTCTTTTATATAGTTCAAGGTTGCATTCTTCACATGAGGTTGCTCTTACTATAAATGTATTTGCAGTAAAACATTTTCAGATGAATTTGCCAGAATATTGCTGTACAAATGTAACTGTAGCCTTGATAGCTCAGTGGGAAGAGCACAAGACTTTTTATGCCCCCACTTTGGGGGGGGGGGGCATAATTATAGATTTGCCCTTGTCCGTCTGTCCTTCCAAGAATGTTGTGTCGCGCCTAGCTCCAAAAGTATTTGACGTAGAGTCACAAAACTTTACAGGAATGTTGGTCAGCATGTGCAGTTGTGCACCTGGGGTTTCGCATCCGGATTCATTCAGTCATGTAGGAGTTATGGCCCCTGACTTTGTAAAACTTGGTCATTTTAGTGTTGTGTCGCGCCTAGCTCCAAAAGTATTTGACGTAGAGTCACAAAACTTTACAGTAATGTTGGTCAGCATGTGTAGTTATGCACCTGAGGTTTCGCATCCGGATTCATTCAGTCATGTAGGAGTTATGGCCCCTGACTTAGTAAAAAATTGGTCATTTTAATGTTGTGTTGCGCGTAGCTCCAAAAGTATTTGACCTAGAGTCACCAAAGGTTACAGGAATGTTGGTCAGCATGTGCAGTTGTGCACCTGGGGTTTCGCGTCTGGATTCATTCAGTCTTGTAGGAGTTATGGCCCCTGACTTAGTTAAAAATTAGTCATTTTAATGTTGTCGTGCGTAGCTCCAAAAGTATTTGTCCTAGAGTCATCAAAGTTTACAGGAATGTTGGTCAGCATGTGCAGTTGTGCACCTGGGGTTTCGCATCCGGATTCATTCAGTCGTGTAGGAGTTATGGCCCCTGACTTAGTTAAAAATTGGTCATTTTAATGTTGTGTCGCGCGTAGCTCCAAAAGTATTTGCCCTTGTCTGTCCGTCCGTCCTTCCGAGAATGTTGTGTCATGCCTAGCTCCAAAAGTTCTTGACGTAGAGTCACAAAACTTTACAGGAATGTTGGTCAGCATGTGTAGTTGTGCACCTGGGGTTTTGCATCCAGATTCATTCAGTCGTGTAGGAGTTATGGCCCCTGACTTTGTACATATTGTTTTTCCAAAGTTGATCTGTGTCCTTTGTAATGTAGTGGGGGCATCTGTGTCCCATGGACACATTTCTAGTTGAATTAAGTGTTGTTAAGTTTGAATCATGTTGGGAACTTGTCACTTACTTGCTGTTAAATACTTGTTAACAGTCCAGGAACACTAGTTTGATTAACTGACTGCCCTATGTAAATGCTGTTGAAAATAAAAAAAACAGTGTTAAATATCCCTTCCCACCATCCAACAAAAAATGAACAGTCTAAAGTCTTTGATGCTTTTAAAATTCTTCTTCATTACATTGTACTTCTATTTAGAAATGTTAGCAGATCTGGCAATGTTTTACAATGAGACAGCATGCGGATTTCCAGACATGTTGCTGAAACTTAAGATTCTTAACATTTTTACTAACCTTTGTTAATACTAGTGCAATTTCCTAAAGTAATTATTATATTTCTTGCACAGAGATTAATTGGATTTTGTTAAATGTTTCTAGAAAATCAATATGTCTCACATTATTGTGAATTATTCGTTCATGGGAAAAATTATCTTGAAGAGAAAAAAAATGATTATGAAATGTTATTTTGTCAGAGAATATTATTGTTTGCTTGTTGGACAAAATTATTGCTTGATTTGAAATTGAGATGTAAGCAACAACAAATTGTTTAATGATTCCAGGAACAAAGACAACCTTGGCTGCCCGATCATGGATGCGATCAAGTTGCTGGTATTTCATCATCTAGGCTCGGTAGCATTTGGTGCTCTTATTATCACTGCTGTCAAGCTGCCTAGGATGATACTCATGTACCTTCATAAAAAGTAAGTAGCTTGATTGTGTTACAAGATACGCCAGTACCTTTGTTAAAGTAAGTAAGTTGATTGTGTAACATGATATTTAGTATGTACCGTCATAAAAAGAAAGTAGTTTGATTTTGTAACACGATACTGATGTACCTTTATAAAAAGTAGCTAGATTGTGTAACCGTTACACGATACTGATTCACCTACATAAAATATAGCTAGATTGTGTAACCATTACACGACCTTAAAAAAAGTAAGTAGCTAGATTGTGTAACATGATATTTATGTACCTTCATAAAAAAAAACAAATAGCTTGATTGTGTAACACAATTTGCATGCACCTTTGGTAAAGTAAGTAAGTTGATTGTTTAACATGATGCTAATGTACCTTCATAAAAAAAGCAAATAGCTTAATTGTTTAACCAGATATGCTTGAACCTTTTGTAAAGTAGGTAAGTTGATAATGTGGCATAATATTTATGTACCTTCATAAAAAGTAAGTTGCTTGATTGTGTAATGATACTATTGTGCCTTCATAACAAGAAAGTAGTTTGTAAAATGAGGCTCCTATATCTCATAACAAGAAAGTAATTTGTAACATGTACCTTCATAAAAAGTAAGTAGCTTGGTTGTGTAACACAGAACTTATGTAGCTCCATAAAAAGTAAGTAACATAATAAAGTCACTAGAGGAAGGTTTTGTTTTTTACTTTAAAAATTTAACAAGTTACATTCTTTAACTTTTCTGTTTACAGATTAAAGGATACTGAGAACAAGTGTGCAGAGTACTGTATGAAATGTTGTATTTGTTGCCTCTGGTGCCTTGAAAAATGTCTCAAATATCTCAACCAGAATGCCTACACTATAGTAGGTAAGTAAGATGAACTGGAATTCCTGTACTGTAGTATGTAAGTAATGAAGCACATTGTGTAAGGATTTATATTTTTCACAGTTTACTACTTCTGTATCAGGCCTCCAGTTTGTTCTTAAAAGTGGTTATTCTTGCTCACTAAGAATTACTTGCAGCTGTCCAGTTTAGACTTTTACCCTTGCTTGGAGTATAATCCATTCATTTAACTTTTAGCCGGCTAAATTTTTTAAAATGGACTGGTCCATCATTCTGTTTCGGCAAAACCACTTATTTTTCAAAGGGGTGTTCACAGAAAATATACCGACTGAATAGCGAACAGTGCAGACCACAATCAGCATTGACATAACTTACTTTACATTAACAAACTTGAAGTCAACAAACTACTGTTGATTTCTGATAGGTACTTACTTGTTTGTGATAGCTCTAGTTTTTAGACTAAATTTTAATATTTGTATATTTCAGCTATTGAAGGGACAAACTTCTGTAAATCAGCAGTGAAAGTAAGTAATCTAAACTTTCCCTGGTATAGCAGCATCATACAAATTTATATTAAACTGGAAATATGGATTGCAAAAATGTTACTAAATGGTACACGAGTGCTTGCTGAATTTCGAGAACATTTGGAAAAATAAAAGTATTCCTCAGAATCCTAGGAAAAAGTTCATTGAATGTGATTTAAGCTAAAAGAAACAAAAGCTAAAAAAAGGCTTAAAAAAAGTGGTTAACTGAGATTATTTATTTGGGATTAAGGCCACCAGCCCAAAGTGTGTTTTGGGTTAAAAGCCATTTTTAAACAGTGTTACAGTTACGTAACAGCGGGCAGTTAAGATGTCCTGGATTCTGTACCAGTACAAATATGTTTACTGCAAGTAACTGCCAACTTCCCCACATGAATCAGAGGTGGAGGACGAATGATTTCAGATGCTATGTCTTTTATCAAATTGTCACGGAGAACATATCCCTCACCCAGGGCTTGAACTCACGACCTCGTGCTCCGTAGATCAGCGCTGTCCCTATTGAGTAAGCGGGCTGGCTCCCAGACACATGTTTACGTATATCACATATCATAGTTTATCAGATATTACCTCATAAGTCATGTTGGTAATGGAAATAAGGTTATTACTTACCGAGATAATTAAGAAGTAACCTTCCTTTATTTTATTTTCAGTCATTTACAACATTAGTAACAAATGCTTTACGAGTTGCAGCAATAAACAGTGTGGGAGACTTTATCTTATTTCTCGGTAAAATTGGTGTGATGGCCGCCACAGCTGCAGTTGGTCTTCTCTGGTTCAAGGTATGTATTTCTTGGAAACATGTAATAATTGAGAAATAAACCACATTTCTGCTGCTAATGACAGATTTTGTCTGGAACAAAAGTCTACATGCCCAGCCATGTACAGTATCTTGTGTAGGTCCTATGTGGCTGACTGGTTTATTTGATTTATGAGATGATCTTTTGTCTCTAAATTTTGTAGACTGTTCATAGTTTTCACTCCATGTCTGTATTGTTGGTGTATTATTTGCCAGAGTGATCATTTGCTTAAAAGATTTACAGTGTACTTCTTATGCCCCCGGCATCTACTGATGCGGGAGGCATATAGTGATTGTCCTGTCCGTCCGTTTGTCCGTCCATACGAGGTTAACCAAATGGGACCGTTTCGTCTAGCATCAATACCCCTAACTAGAATGACTTAATACTAATGCAGATGTAACCTGTGACCATTCCTCATCTTCAGACATCACCTGACCTCAGTTTGACCTTGACCTTGAACTTGACCTCGTTTTGGACTTAGCTTGCTTTGTATCGACAAAGATGCCAATGGAGGCATCAAGCCTTTATTGAATGCAGCTGCTTGTTTTCACTAAAATATTTCATCTTTGTATAGTTACTTCTGATGTAGGAAAAGTTTGTGATTTTTGCCAAAATGTCCAGTTTGTGGATTTCAACATTTGGAGATAAAATGATAGAGAATTTTGTTTGCTCATTGGGATTTGATTCCATGCATTTCATGATTATGTAAATTAGTTCCGTATGAATGTTTAAGATTTTACAGTATGTATTTTTCCCCGAAAAGCAAGCTGTTGATTAATATATCAATGTTTTATGTTTCAGAGTCGTTCAGATCTTCATTATTATGCTGTACCTGTGTTACTGGTGTGTGTGTTCTCATATCTCATAGCTTCTTCATTCCTCTCCACTTATGAGGTAAATAAAACACTCACTTAGTCCTCTCATAGCCCTTTCTTTCCTCTCAACCTAAGAGGTATAAGAGGTAAGGGCTTAGTCCTCTTATAGCTTTTCCATACCTCTCAACTTACGAATTATAGGAAATGCTGGCTAAGTCCTCTCATATTCTTTTGATTCATTGCAACTTTTGAGATAAGTTTATAAGGTAAGGGTCCTCTCAAAATCTCCTCATTCCTCAGAACTGACAAGATGAGAGAAGCACTTGTTTAGTTCAACATGTGTATTTTCAAAAACAACTTTACTGTGTAGTTACAGGCAAATATAACTTAAAACTTAAGTTTTGAATGTTACTTAAACTGCAAAAACTAGAACTGTTTTGATCTATATTATTTGTTCAGTGTAATATCAACATTTCAGTGTGCTAAGATATTTTTTGGAGAGAATGGAGTAGGTTTTGAGGTTGCCTCAAGTGAGAGTGGGACCGGTAAAGAGTACAATCAGAGTCATAATTGTTTAATTCCAATAAAATTTGTTACTAGTTCATCACTGATGGTGGTTGGTTATTAATCCCCTGCCGTGGCGGAGGGATTATAGGAATGGTCTGCGTCCGTCCTTCCGTCCGTAACAAATTCGTGTCCGGTCCATATCTCCTAAAACCCTTGAAGGATTTCATGAAACTTGGGTCAAATGATCACCTCATCAAGATGATGTGCAGAACCATGAGTCAGCCTTGTCGGTTCAAGGGCCAAGGTCACAACTCAAGGTCAAAGGTTTGAGTCTGCATTTGTGTCCGCCCCTATATCTCCTAAACCCCTTGAAGGAATTTTATAAAACTTGGGTCAAATGATCACCTCATCAAGTCGATGTGCAGAACCCATGAGTCAGCCATGCCGGCTCAAGGTCAAGGTCACAACTCAAAGTCAAAGGTTTGAGCCTTCCATTTTGTGTCTGCTCTATATCTCTTAAACCCCTTGAAGGAATTTTTATAAAACTTGGGTCAAATGAAACACCTCATCAAGACGATGTGCAGAACCCATGATCATCATGCCGGCTCAAGGTCAAGGTCACAACATAGGGTCAAAGGTTTGAACCTTCCATTTTGTGTCCGCTCTATATCCCTAAACCCCTTAAAGGATTTTCATCAAACTTGGGTCAAACGATCACCTCATACAAGGTGATGTGCAAAATTATGAGTCAGCCATGGGCAGCTCAAGGTCAAGGTCACAACTGAAAGTCAAAGGTTTGAGCCTTCCATTTCGTGTCCACTCTATATCTCCTAAAACCTGGGTCAAATGATTACCTCATCAAGACGAATGAGCAGAAATATGAGTCAACCATGCCAGCTCAAGTCCAGGTCACAACTAAGGGTCGAAGGTTTGACCCTTCCATTGGTGTCCACTCTGTATCCTCCTTAACCCTTAAGATTTTCATCAAACTTGGTCAAATGATCACCTCATCAAAACTCATGAGTCGCCCTGTCAACTCAAGGTCAAAGGTCACAACTGAAGGTCAAAGGTTTCAGCTCTGTATCTCCTAAACCCCTTGAAGGATTTTCATAAAACTTTGGTCAAATATCACCTCATCAAGACGTTGTGCAGAATTCATGAGTCGCCGTGTCAGTTCAAGGTCAAGGTCACAGCTAAAATCAAAGGTTTTACCCTTTCACTATCCATAGCAGTGGCGGGGGATTTAGCTGTCTTTCAGACTGCCTTGTTTAATAGAGTTATGAAATATTGTTATGTTGTTACTATGTGCTCACTAGAGAGATGTTAATTAGAAGATGACTATTTTCAGATGGTTATAGACGCAATGTTGTTGTGCTTCTGTCATGATTGTGATATCAATGATGGTTCTGCTTCCAACCCATACTTCGCTGGAGAATCTCTAATGGTTTGTATACACTTACACCTTACATAATTTTAACCTTTATCTTGCTATAATTCTAAAATGGACTAGTCTATCGTTCAGTATGGGCAGTACCATTTATTATTCAAAGGGGTTTTTGCTGAAAAGTTACTGATTGAATTGTGAACGGTGCAGACCATGATCAGCCTGCACATATGTGCAGGCTGATCTTGGTCTGCACCGGTCACAAAGGCAGAATCCCTTGCTGCCAGCAGGCTAAAAGTTAAATGATGTCTTAAAATCGTCTTTAAATGTGCGGATGTCTCTGATCACGGACAGATGTGTCAAAAACTAACCAACAGACTCGTACATTTTATTTCACCCTATTATGGGTATTATATCTATTTACGGCTGTGATAACTTTCAGCACCAATCCAAGGTAATAAGAAAGTTTACTTAGACTTGCATTGTCAGAAAGTAAGGTATGGCTATGTAGTTACAATAAGTTGGGGGCACCAGTTTCCTTTGAGCACACATGTAGTTTTTCTTCAGGTTTTGACTTTAGGCTCAGTCCAACAAAGTGTTTAAAGTTGAATCATAAACCAGTCAAATTCTCAATACACAAACTATTGACGGGGGATTTCATTAAGGAGTCATGTAATAACCTATTTAATGTACACCTGCTATATGTATGAAATGATTATTGTGTATGGATATATTATTTTTCAGGATTTTGTTGATGGTACCAGTAAGTCCCTGAATGCAATGAGAATTGATGAGAAGAGTGGCGAGGAGGGTGAGGCTGCACAGATCTGAACTCCAGCAGAGTAACTGGCCCAAGGCCAGGGAGAATGTTAGCTTGGAAAGACTGACTAACCATGATATAATACTCAATATTAAACTTCCAGGCTGTAATCCTATCAGCATGGATTTAGATTAAACATGACATAGAACAGACCAGGTTTAGAGAATAGATACTTAAGTATCACATTATGTTAAGAGAGTATATTTAGAAAATCTGAACAAAATACGCATTTGTCGCAGTTGTAAACACAGTAGGATTTCATTATAAGCGATCTTTAGCAGCAAATCAAAGGCAGATAAGTGTCAGGCTAAGAAATACATAATATCATGAAGTAGACTACAGAAGAGTTCACTGTACTATTTAATTGCAGGATTTTTAATAAGGAGCTTAAACATGTTTTTATGATCAAGGTTGTGTTAAATTTTCTGCCCTTTCTACATTTTGCAATCCTGCAAATATTTGATCAAGTTAGTTTGGAAGATCAGTAGGGAAATACAATTATGATATGTTCATTTGGAAAGTTACACTGTTCAGCTTTCTTAGAAAATCTGACTGTATCATTTAGTTTCATGCTAAGGATATTTTTGCCAAGTGATGTTTGAAAAAAAAAAATCACAATTCTTGAAATGAAGAAGTTATAACAACAGTCTGTTCATACATTTAACAATTAATTCACTTAACATATAGAATTATATATCTTATATGTACAGCACATCACCTCAATAGCCTTTAAAGGGGAAGCAGCCAGATATATATCAGCTTTACAAAAGTTTTCCTGGGGGACCTGTATGATTAAGGTTACTGACTTCACACTGCTGTTTAAGACCTCGTTTTGGGTGTAGAATTGTTTCATGTTAAGAAGTCATTTCACTGGCTTACGAAAGTGGGTGGTTCCGTCCAGGTGCCAGCGATGCCTGAAATATTGTTGGATGGGGCACATGGAGTCTGCCTCCACCATCAAAAGCTGGACAGTCAAGGTATGACCTATAATCATGTGAGTTTAGGTGTTTAACCTAAAAAACCCACAAAAACATAAGTTTTACCTTTTGTTGGTAATTTTAAATCAAAAACATTGTGAAACATTTCTATTACAAGTAAGGTTATTCAGGCAAAACCTTTCATTTGATGTACAACATGAGGCATGCCCCTTTAAGATTTTGTCGTGCCAGATGATTGATCTTTTACCCTGCCTAACTATTGTATAGGGCTTTAATTTTTTTTAATACTAGAGACTTTATATTAATTGACTTGTACAGAATTACTGTTTGTAGGGCCTTTATTATCTTTTTTTTTCTAGATAGTTTATAGTGTGCTTTTGATATAAATCAATTTAAAAAGTTATAATATTTAATTGTATAGTAGTCTATTTGTAAAAAAAATATTACATGCAATTGTTATTTTTGTTTTATAGAAAATCTTGATAAAATTGTAATATAAAATTAAAGTGTATATATTACTGGAATGCCTGTTTATATATGCGTCGTTCTCTTAAAGAGATGAAGTGTTGTATATTTTGGCAAATGTTAAACAGGTTGAGGAAAACCTATTTTGATGTTAGTGAATTTTTGTACATACACGTGTTGTGACAGCTTAAAAGTTGTATCAAACTTGGCATGAATTTTGACATTTTCCAAATAAGTCTAGAGACGGCAACTTGTTGTATATTTTGTATTACATTTATAAGAGAGGGAATATTATTATAAAATAATATGTTCTTCGTAACAGCTCAGCAGGGTTGCATCAGACTTTAAATGGAAGTAGAAATTCCTTCATTTTAGGAAGTCTATTCTATTATTTAAGCACTCGCATACTTTTTGTAACTATCCAACATTGAATAAATTTTGATATTTTCAAAGTGAATCTAAAAGTTTATAATGTAGATATTGCCATATGTAATTGTACTGTGGGAATACTTACATACATCTTCTCATTAAGACAGTTTTGCCGAGTATAATCAGACTTTGAATTTATAGCTAAGGAATAAATTAAGTAATATTAAATCTTTGAGTAGGATCAGAAATTTATTTTTTATGAGCTTAGACAACTAGCAAACACTGCTGTTTCCATTGCACACAATATATACAATTAAAATATTTGGTAATGACTCATATGGTGAAGTATGATCTTAGATGAAGATATTTGATTTTCAAAGTACTTGAATCAAGCTACTTTTCAGAATAATTTGGAAACTTTCTACAGTTAAGTAATTTGTTAGCTCATTTTGACAGCGAAACCGAAAGAGTTTTGTTTTATCGGATTGTTCTAGACTATTACTGTCAGACATACAAGCAAAAAATTGATTTATTCATGTTACATTTTTTGTCCATATAGTAGCTTCTCGATTCATTAAGTGTTACATTTCGGAGACATTGATCAAGGGTTACATCTATTGTAGCTAGGAGACACCAATCATGTGCATTACATTTATAAGACATTTATCAAATGTTATATCTGTGAGACATTTATCAAGCGTTACATATGTGAGACATTATCATGTTTTACATTTATGAGACATTGATCAAGTGTTTCATCTGCGAGGTAAAGATTAAGTGTTGCATCTGTGAGACATTGATTAAGCATTACATCTGTAAGACATGGATAAAGTGTTACATCTGTGAGACATTGATCAAGTGTTACATTTGTGAGACATAGATCAAGCATTATGTCTGTGAGACATTGATTAAGTGTTACACCTGTGAACTACCGATCAAGTGGTACATCTGCGAGACATTAATCAAGTGTTACATCTGTGAGGCAGTGATCAAGCATTATGTCTGAGACATTGATCAAGTGTTACATCTGTGAGTCACTGATCAAGTGTTACATCTGTGAGACATTGATCAAGTGTTAATCTGTGAGACACTGATCAAGTGTTACATCTGTGAGACATTGATCAAGTGTTACACTTGTGAGACATTGATCAAGTGTTACATCTGTGAGACATTGATCAAGTGTTACATCTGTGAGACACTGATCAAGTGTTACATCTGTGAGACATTGATCAAGTGTTACATCTGTGAGACATTGATCAAGTGTTACATCTGTGAGACACTGATCAAGTGTTACATCTGTGAGTAAATGATCAAGTGTTACATCTGTGAGTCATTGATTATTGTTTCAGTTGTATATGCTATTGTTAAACATGTATGTATATGTATGTATCAAGTAGGTAATAAAATATATTTTTGTAATGTCTAATGGTGTTGGTTACATTTAAAAAATGTGTATTCACTTGTTGTAACAATATTAAACATTTAAGGAACTATTTTTTTTCTGGATGAATTCTTTAACAAATTTCTATATATTTTCTATGAACCTTTTTGTTTCTGTACTAATTTAGAAGGGAGACTTCAAAATATTCATTCCATTTCTTTAGCTTTACTGTTTTTATACATCATTGAACATCAGTATGGAACTATTTCTTGCATTTCATCATACTACATGGTATTATATGAGCCGCGCCATGAGAAAACCAACATAGTGGGTTTGCAACCAGCATGGATCCAGACCAGCCTGTGCATCCGCGCAGTCTGGTCAGGATCCATGCTGTTCACTAACAGTTTCTCCAATTCCAGTAGGCTTTAAAAGCGAACAGCATGGATCCTGAATTCAATTTACTAATGGTCACAATGAAATATATGATTTTATTGTATCATTTTACTATACAATGTATTTATGTGATGTGTAATCTTTATTTTTTTTCTCTGGTATTTGATTAATAAGAAACAACAACAGTGTGGCTTATATTTATTATAATTATTTACAGTAACTTATGTTTTAGATATGAGCCGTGCCATGAGAAAACCAACATAGTGGGTGTGCGACCAGCATGGATCCAGACCAGCCTGCGCATCCGCGCAGTCTGGTCAGGATCCATGCTGTTCGCTAACAGTTTTTCCAATTCCAATAGGCTTTAAAAGCGAACAGCATGGAGCCTGACCAGACTGCGCGGATGCGCAGGCTGGTCTGGATCCATGCTGGTCGCAAACCCACTATGTTGATTTTCTCATGGCATGGCTCATATATTTTACAGCATCAAGTCTGCTTCATATGTTATTATTGTGAAACCTGCATCTGAATCAATTGCTTACACAATAATTGTTATAAAATAAAAAAAATCATTGCAGTTTTCTCTTATTTTATATTTTACTGCCTCCACCCATACCTCCACCCAGAACAAGAACCATGCCCAGTAGACAAATGTATCAACTCAAAACAAGCACAAAGTATTTTTGATATGTTCAAGAAACAGGATTTATTTTGGGATCAGCTGCCATCAACTTGTCGATGTCCACAGATGTTGATTGTTCGCCAACAGTACTTGTCCAGTTGTTCTCCAGACTTGTTCAGAATGTTTATGGATATATCTCTGCTAAGCTGATAACTAGCAGGATCATCCCAGTTGCTCAGGAGTTATAGTCCTTAAATTACTCAAAATTTTGATGATATAGTGTAGAGTATTTTCATGGAAATAAACGAATATATTTGAAAAAATTCTAAGTAAATTGAATTGAATTAGCCCCTCAAAGATCATGGTTCTTGAATTGATCAAAATTTGGAAAAGTGATGTTGTTCTCCCAATTTTAAGAGAATTTGTTTCTTTGTCATACAGTGGAACACCTGTAATTCCTCTCTGAGCATTATTGCAAACACTTTGTCTGATCCACATTTCTGTAACAAGGTTTTTATACACCAGAAGGGACATGATATGTTTCCGACGTCGGTGTCCATCCATCTGTTCGTTAGCAATTGCTTGTCCACTCTGTAACTCTTGAATGCCTTAAGGATTTCAAAGACACAAATGTTTACCACATCAAGACGATGTGCAGGGTGCACGTTTTGGATAGCTTACTTCAAGGCCAAGGTCACACTTAAGGGTCAAAGTTCATATGACTGTTTCATGTCTGCTCTGTAACTTTTGAAATGCTTTAAGGATCTTAAAGAAACTTGGCACAAATGTTTACAGCATCGAGACGACGTGCAGAGCGAATGTTCCAGATGGCTCATTTTAAGGTCAAGGTCACACCTTTGGGTGTGTATCGTTCTGCATTGCTGTGCTTGTTTTTCTCGAGCCCGTAAGGGAGTGAAGACATAGTTGTCCAAATGGCTGTTCGGTGTATGTGCGTGCGTCAGTCCGGATTTCTTTGTCTGGACCATAAGTTTGTCATTGAATATGGGATTTTAAAATAACTTGGCACAATTGTTCACCACCATGAGACGGTGTGTGTGGCGCGCAAAACCCATGTCACAATCTTAAAGGTTACGGTCACACTTTGAGTTTAAAGGTCAAATATGGCTACAATTGACCTTGTCCGGACAATAACTTTGTCATAGAATATGGGATTATAAAATAACCTCAGTAAAATTGTTTTATTTGGCACAAATGTTTGTCTCAGTGAGATAGAGTTTAGTGTGCAACTCCCAGTCTTTTTGACAGCTGGCGTGCTCGACATGTTGCCCTTGGGCCCTTAGTTCCTTGATTTCTCTCAAGATTTGTATTCTAATACATCATTTTGTAGAACACCAAGGGTACTCTATAGCCAACACATAGAACCTGCTTCAAGTACAGGAGACTAGGCTTGCTCCCTGGCTATGTTGTATCATACGAGAAAAATGGTGCCTGTAGCTCCTTGCTAGGTGCAAAATATTAAATGAATGAAAACTAACTTCTCTTGTCTAATAACCTGGTGGCGATGGACATCGTCAGGAATGTGATTATTTGCAAGTTGTAGAACTTGTTTCACTGTCAACCTAAAATAAATAATAACTGCGAACTTTTTACCTTTCAGAATGTCTTACAATGTATCAGTTTTATCATCAAAAATTCATTGGGACAGGGTATTTCCAACATAAATCTCAGATATTTTTACTGTAAAATGTTGTACAATTTCAATTTTGACTTTGTTGATTTGAAAAAAATCAAAATTGTCCCAAAGCCAGATTTTTACAAGAGGCAACCATAAAATTGGCATTATGAAAGATACCTTTTAAAACTAAAAGATATCCTACTATCACCCCTGAAACCCTTTTGAATGGTGTATGCTTTAGCCTGTAATGTCTGGACCTTGCAAAATAAAGCAGCAATTTATTAAATATCCCTTTATGAATTTATTAGATCAAAATAGAAATACCCTGTTAGTAGAAGGATGGGCTTTCAAATGTACCTAGATTACCTCCAATATGAAGTGGAAAGAAATGTATAGAGCCAGGCTTGATCTAATTGTAACTGGAAGCCAGCAATTCTATGTAAACCAAACTATTTATGCAAATATTCTTACCCAACACAAAAAAGAGACAGAAAATCCAGTTTGTTCAAGAAAGCATTTTATTTAAAACTGCCTTTTTGTTCCATATAAAGATCTGTATAACAATATTTTATTTTACTATGCATCAAATGTAGAAATATAAAATATACAAACAACAGTATAAAACTAAAAATAGATAAAACACAAATCCAGTAACAATGATATGTCTACAATACAATGATTTTATTTATCAGCCAGCAATAAATGAAGTACTGACAGTTCCTGATTTTTGTAATAATTATCTCCCTTGTAAAAACTGGCTGTCATTTTGGGTGTCAAAATTTTACATTTGTTAAAGATCAGCAAAAAATTATAACTAATGCAACATGCCATATTCATCCACACATATGAATATTACATAATTTTATGGTTGAAAGCAATACTGTTATAACTGAAACAAAATAAAATTAGTTCCAACACTACTGCATTTACCCACCAATATGTGAACAAGAAAATTAGAAATTCTTAATGCAATTTTCTCTGGGATAACCATCAAAATGGCAGCCTGGGGAGATAAATTGTGCTTTAAAGTGTAAAGCATCACTATAACTGCAAAGCAAAAAGCTTATTGTTTAGGAGCATTATCTGACACCTGGTTTTGCCTTATTTGGAATTAAAAATATGACTAAATGCCTAAAATGGTCACGTCGCAAAAACAAGAAAACTTTTTAGCACAACCAATAAAAAAAAAAAAACATAAACATATTCCAAAATGCATTAAAATCATAATACCTGGCCAACTGGTTTAAACTTGAAAAAATTATGGAATGAACAAATTTAAAATCACAGCAAAAAATGTCAGAGGTACATTCCAAACATAAAACATGTTTACATACAACTAGTGCTAAGTCAGTTTTGGCATTCACATTGAGGCAGAGGTTTCCAAATGATGTGCTGAATACCATTTTACCAGAAATTTACATAATACAAATTATTTCAGCTTTTTCCACTCTAATGTAGACATCATTTTATACAAGTAAGCTCTGCAGTATACCTTACCTGATGAACATTAATATACAAAGTCATGGAATGTGTCAGTATAATTATTGTAAATATAAACAATAAAAATATACAGATTTTTGTATACAGTCAAGAAAATGAATACTAACAGAATGGGATGATATTACAGTAAATTATTCCTAAAGTTATAATTAGAAAGTAGAAAACTGTAAAATAACACGGTCATTAATTTTTTTCTGAATAGGTTTATAAAGACAATAATATGTAATGTCAAGTAAGGATACAAAAATAATATAAACACCCTCACATAGTAATTTCCATAAAACATTTAAAACAGCAGTGTTTATGGATTTCCAAAATGTGTCGGAAGACCTCAAACTCAACCTTTCCAGACCAAATTCTATGTGACAAATAGTGCAATCACTACACAGATATTAAGTGGAGAATTACAACCCAGGTAACAGAAAAGAACACAATGATGTAGTAAGCTATATATATGTACAATACTGCTTAAATATTATAAACAAAGTATAAAAACATTTTTTTTCAATATCAATAATCAAGGCCATGCAATATCACAATAAACGTAAATCCTCTCCGATTATCTCACCAGTACAGTTTTCTATATTTCTAGATGCTGAATTCAAGTTATACTAGTAGTGAAAATGTGATTAATCTTTACCCTGCTGAAGTTCTGAAATGAACTGGTCAATCACTCAATTTTGGCAGTACCACTTAGGATTCTGTTCACTGAAAATTTACTGACTGAATAGCAAACAGTGCAACTATGATCAGCCTGCATGCTGCCAGCAGGCTGAAGGTTAAGGAATTAATTGACCAGCAAGTCACTGAACAGGCAACTGCTTTTCAGCATCATGTACCAAATATGATTTTTTTTTATTCAAAATATGAGAAGATTTTTGATGCAGAAAACATTCATTTTCAGTTTCTAAACAAGACAAAGAAATGACTGAACTCGAGTAACTATCTTGTATGGAGTCCTTTAGAATTTTGGGGAAATATAAAACCTTCTTTTAATGTTCTGACAAAAAAAAAAGCCCGTTATCAGCAAATATATACAGTATAACCTTCCTAATGTGACACCGCTAGGAATATTAAAATCTTAGTCAGAGGTAAAGCTACTAAGAAATTGATTTACTGGTAAAGAAAACCTCTGCCTAAGCAAAGAGATATTTTCTTTTTGATGTGTCAACAATTTAGACTGTTTATATTTTGTCAAGTATGTCAAGTTTGCCAGGAATACTTACTAATAGGAGTTTTGCTAATTTCACATATCAATAGCAATTTGAAATTATCCAAAAGTATAACAAAATAATTCAAAATAAATGAAATGCAAGAGGTCCCCTGAAATAGAGGAAATCTTTTTAATGCAAAAACATGAAAGAATTTTAAATGAACTGGATGACAGCCTGGGATTATTCTGCATTTACACAGAATTCTGTATTTTACAAAATGACTCAACTGGTCAGTTAATCACAAAGCAATTACAGTAAGAGTACTAAGACAGGTAACATTTATGTCATAAGCAAATTTCAACAACAACAACAACAACAACAACAACCAATGATTTATGAATATCATAACACTGACACAACAATATAAACAAGAGGGCCAAGATGGCCCTAGGTCGCTCACCTAAGAAACACACCATAACAGTGAAAAACATGTTTGACCTAGTGATTTCATGGAAACAAATATTCTGACCAATTTTCATTAAGATTGGACCAAAAAATTGGTCTCTTGCGATAAAACAAGCATTTTCTTAGATATGACCTAGTTTTTGACCCTGGATAACCCATGTTCAAACTCGACCTAGATTTTATCAAGGCAATCATTCTGACCAAAATTCATGAAGATCAATTGAAAAATACAGCCTCTATCACATACACAAGTTTTTTCTTTGATTTGACCAAGTGACCTAGTTTTTGACCTCAGATGACCCATATTCAAAATCGACCAAGATTTCATTAAGGCAATCATCCTGACCAAATTTCATTAAAATCAATTGAAAAAAAACAGACTCTATCGCATACACAAGATTTTTCTTTAATTTGACCTAGTGACCTAGTTTTTGACCTCAGATAACCCATATTCAAACTCGACCTAGATTTCATCAAGGCAATCATTCTGACCAAATTTCATGAAGATCAATTGAAAACTACATCCTCTATTGCATACACAATGTTTTTCTTCGATTTGACCTAGTGACCTAGTTTTTGAACCCAGATGACCCATTTTCGAACTCCGCCTAGATTTTATCAAGGTAATCATTCTGGCTAAATTTCATGAAGATCAGTTGAAAAATACAGCCTCTATCGCATACACATGGTTTTTCCTTGATTTGACCTAGTGACCTAGTTTTTGAACCCAGATGACCCATTTTCGAACTCGGCCTAGATTTCATCAAGGTAATCATTCTGACCAAAATTCATGAAGATCAATTGAAAAATACTGCCTCTATCGCATACACAAGGTTTTTCTTTGATTTGACCTAGTGACCTAGTTTTTGACCCGAGATGACCCATTTTTGAACTCGGCCTAGATTTCATCAAGGTTATCATTCTGACCAATACTCATGAAAATTAATTGAAAAATACAGCCTCTATCGCATACACAAGCTAAATGTTGACAGACGACAGACAGACAGACGCCGGTCATCGAGCGATCAGAAAAACTCACCTGAGCATTGCTCAGGTGAGCTAAAAAGTAACTTATTGTAAATAAATCTGTATGTGCTTCTGTCTGTATTAAATGAACATTAATAACATTGTAAGGAATTTATCACAAATACTGATAACTGAGATTACAGAACAAACATCTGATTATGCTGGGGTTATATGGCAAGTTGTCAATGCTGGATTTCCTCAACCATCTAGTCTGTAAGTTTGACACCTAGATGTTTTGGGAACAACCATTTTCATACATGTACCACCACTCTCTCTGCATCAGAAAAGCGACCCTGAAAAAAATGTTTTGTCACGAACTGTAAATAGATCAAAAAATGTTTCCAACTATATCAATGCAGAGTAAAAAAATGACCAAGGGAAAATTTCCAGCTTTGTCCTTTTCTCTAGTCAACAGCCGAAATTACCATAATAAATGAGCCTTTCTCATGCCATTCCAACCTGTGCATTATGCCAGAATGTACTTTATTTCACAGGTCTGCTACGACCAAGACCATGCATTTCCTTCTCCATGTATTGCCTCAGGTTCATGCAACTTTTATTCTCCTGAGATTGTTTTTTTTACAGGGATATAAAATGTCAAATCAGGCAGCTCAAAATCTAATGTGATATTTAGGAATAAAGGATATCTGTAAAAATACAGGAATGGACAAATTTGTTGTCTGCATGGCATAATTTACAGAATTAAACAAAAATAGTGTAATGAAAAATCTGTTGTTTGTAACAGCAATAGCAATGTGAATGTTTCCTATGTACTAGATGACGTCTGAACATACCTGTATGTCAATGAGTTGTTGAAGCACTTGTTCCGCTGTCGGTCTGTCGTCAGGTGTGTATCTCCAGCAATTCTTCATTATACGGTACCTATCAAATATATATGTATCATTAATAATAATCCCTTTCCTCAGCGGTCATTACATAAATATTTCTAAAACCTGAATTCCAGCAGTATATCTATGTAAACAGTCTCATTTTAATTAAAGACAGTAAGTTAAACTCTCTCAATAAAATCTCATAAAAGTTTGACTATTCTTGAAGACAACATGCAAGTAAAAATCATTTCATGTGAAAAAGCCAGCTAGCTAGCTTACAAAAAGTTAGTGGTTCTATCCTGGTGCACTCCCTGCCTGAAATAATGCCTGGAGGAGCATCTGGGGTTTTCCTCCTCCATTAAAGCTGTAATGTTGCCATATAACCTACACCATACTGGTGTGACATCAATCTCAGCAAACCTCTTTTACGATGGCATATGTACCTCAAAGTGTAAAAATTTTCTTACTTGGTTAAATGCACTATCTGTGGTTTTGAAGGCCGTATCCCCTCTAGGATCATCTGTTTGTACTCATCTTTATCAACGCCTTCAAAAGGAGTCTTTCCAAAGGAGAATATCTCCCAAAGTGTGACGCCAAAACTCCAGCTGAAAGCACATGTTATATTAAGTTACAATTTCTAATTACTTTGTATATGCAAGTGCTTAATTGATTTAACAAGAGCTGTCAGAAGTCTGAATAAAATTATTTTTGTAATAACACAGATAAGAGTGAAATGCATCAAAATTAACCTTAAATTCTGATTTAAAAAGGGGCATAATTCATGGTGCCAGATTAATGGACATTTTGTGGAACATCTAATAACTTTGAATCAAATACTAATATAGTAACAGAAATAGAGTAAAAATGCACCAAAACTTTAAACAGAAATTCTAAGTAAAATGGGGGGGGGGGGGGGGGGGGGAAAGGGGCAATTCATGAAATATTGGTGTGAATTACATGATGTGGGTAATGATGAGGAATAACTATTTCAAGTTTGAAGCAAATTCATCAGGTAAAAAGCAAAGATAAAGTGAAACAGCATAAAAACTTTAACCAAGGTATGGATGCTGACACCAAGGCAAACTCAACATATACTCCGTGAAGTTGAGCTAAAAATGAATTGTGTGTGTGTGGCTTGTGGAAGGGAAGGGAGTAATGGGTAGGGATGTGGGTTGTGTGGGGGGAAGGGGTATGAGAGATACCAGTACTAGCAAACATTGTCTACACTATTACAAAATTAACAAAAATTAATCTGATCCCAATTACCTTAATCTTTGAGGTACCTCAACATAAACCAAAGTTTGTCTGTCCCTTACTATGATAAATCCTTATGTGAGGTCTGACGATAATATGGACAGCAGTTAACACATAAAGAGAAATTGAAAAGTTTGTCATAAAACTTTGTCCAGCACTATCAAAGTATTTGACTCAAGTGAGGTTGATCCTAAACTAACTGATGTTTGTCCCTCATCAAGACCAACTCTTACTTAAATTCTGATGACAGTATGGGCAGAAGTAAGAAAATATAGTGTAATAGAAAAGCTTGCAATAAGACCTCAGAACTATGTGCTAAGGCGAGTCTAAAATAGATTTTAAAATTTTCACCAAGTTAAGTCCTCAAATTACAAATGTGCAGGAAAGATGTATAATGAAATGTTAGGGAAAAACATCTTACATGTCTGATTGGTATGAGAACTGTTGATATATCAATGCTTCTGGTGATAACCATGGGTAACTATCTTCTGGTAACTCAGTCTATAAAACGTATCAATTTATGAATTAAAATCTTAAGTCTTTCTTAGACATAGTGTTAATTTATATACTTGCAGTTTCAAAATAAGATCATTTTGCCATATTGCTTGGTATCTCAAAAAGAACATACAAACACAGAGGCATTGATAACTTATAGAAAGAGTTATATTAATTAAATATTTGTACATACCAATGCATCGGTTTCTGCAGCACTATTTGCCCAGCAGAAATCTCCCAGTTTGGCTACTAAAGTATCAGATAGATAGACATGCTGGCACTTCACCATTCTGTGTATTATCTGAAAAGAAAATACCCTTTAAAATAATCCACCAATTTTTAAACAAATGGTAAAAAAATTGCTTGTTTATTGTAAAACCATTTTAACTAATGTGCATGAAATTCAAGTTTTTGGTCAGAACAGCAATTTCTGAGAAATTCATAGACCAGTGGGTTGGAGATTTACTTTGATTTTCAATTTGTGGCTTGACATCGCAGCAAAATCCACAAAAATTAGTATGCAGAAAAGTAACTCTGTTTTATTTGTAAAAAATCCTCAGTGAAACTTAAACATGAAAACAAGTATTTTTAATATACAGTCAAACTTCGATGGCTCCAACTCGAGGGTCCCATGGAAATTAGTTCGAGTTTTCAGTTGTTCGAGCCATCCAAATGGCGGCCATTTTGAATTTGGGAATTCGAAGGCATGATGTGTTACAGACCTTACATCGTAATATATTGTCATATTGTACCTAATGTGTGTATGATACGGTGATAAATAAAAAATGAACGCTGAAATATGCTTTATTATTTATTTTCAAACATGACATAGATACGAAAAAACACAGATAAAACACTAATACAATTATAAGAATTTGGTGAAGACAGCATCAAACAGAAAGACATGAAAAGCAAACTTTTATGAATCATAGTCCAGCACAAATATTATCAAATATATTGCGTTCCAGTAGACGACTTAGCTATTCCCCATTTCCGGGTCATTTACTTTGATTAGCTATGCTAAAGCAGTATGAAAGTTGATATCGGATCTCCCGTTTTAACGCAGAAAAAATAAAGACAGACATTGCACAATTATTTCAAATAATTTTATTCGAAGCCCCATTAAAGCATTGCAGTGAACGAAAGTCACTTTGTTTAATTTGTTTGTCGTATACCGACGCTAATTACATAAGCGTGTGAAAATTACACATGCGCCGGTTAAAGGGGAAGCTTGGCGAATGTCAGGCAGAGGTGTGAAAAACTTGGTAAACACAAGCCATTCCGGCGACAAATTGTCTGTTCGACTGAATAGGTGTAATTATCACTGTAATCAGGCCGAGGGGGCCACCAAATGAGTTCGAGAGTTCGAATTTTCGAAGTTCGAGCGATCCGAGGTAGAACTATATAGAATAAAGAAGGCATAAAATCGGGACCGGGCGAAGAGTTCGAGCTATCCCGGGTGTTCGAAAGATCCGAGTTCGAGCCACCGAAGTTCAACTGTATATGTATTATAATTCAAGATTCTGCAATTTCAGTAAGTTTTTCATAATCTCCTTATAAAAGTGTTTACGAGGCGAGAAGCTCCTCTTTCAGACAGATATAAATTTTTCAGACAACACTCAACTACATAGTCTGGTTTATGTATAAGTGTTGCTAACAGCTACATTAATACATTCTTTGTTTGAAAAGCTGTATTTCTAGCAAATTTGAATATATAAATACTCTACCTTCATTTTATGGATATGGCATAAAGCTGAGCAAATATCTATAGCAAACTGCAGCAGTCTACAAATATTGTCTGGTTCCAAGCTGTTATCCACAGATTGTAAGTTCTGTAGATATTGCAGTAAACCAGTCTCTATACTGCTGTCCAGGGCAACACAGTAAACATCTGAAACACACATTAGAAACATATTTAGTATAATATTGCTTCTTTAAAATACATTTGTACATTTCCAATTACCTACTCTGAGAATCTTTTTTTTTCCAGGTTCCAATTACCTACTCTGAGAATCTATTTTTTCCAAGTTCACTTAAATAAAAGCTACATAAATAACAACATGACTTGAACAGTCAAAAACTTCTTCCATTACTTGAAGGCAGTATGTTTTTATCATTGAATCCACATAATAAGATGACCTGTTCCATGTATATCAATGCTATGTGAGCAAACCTTTGACTGAGGTTGAGGACATAACACAACTGGCTGACTTGCAAAGATCTATGACTGCTTGAAAATTTCATTCTTTTTATATGGATTTATCTGTGTTGGTGTCAATTAAAACAATTTCGTCTACATAAAACCTGGCAACAGAAATGCCTGAGCTGCATTCTGATACAATCTGATGAGGTGTAACACATGAATGTGAACTACAGTGTTTTATCTGTGTTCTGAAACAATGTGATAAAGTGTACAGAATAGTGTTTCATAATCAGACCCAAAGTGCTATCGATTATCAAATCGAATCGGAAGGATACAATCGATTGATTATTAATCGAAACACTCATATATTTTATAAATGGTAATGTTAATTGGTTTCACCAGGGTCTACACTCAAGAACAGTAATGACAATATATTGTTCTTTAATCTATTTCAGTTGAAATGTATACAAAATGTACATGTAATATGGCAAGAATAATATTCAAAACAACAAGAATCAATATTTGGCTGTAAAATTGTATTGTCACACATTTCGAACTAACAATTTTCTCCAACCTTGGTATATTGATCTTATTATCTCAGGATAATAATTAAAACGGAAATATGAAATAAAATATATGGTCACCATTCTTGTTTAAGAGCTTTTCCCACTTGAAAATAGCCAAAATCAACAAAATATCTAAAACAAAAAAACCCAAACAAACAAACAAAAAAAAAAAACATCTTGAAGAGGAGATTTTTCCAAAACAAAAACTGATTTGTGATCTTTATTTCATACTTTTATTTTCTATTTCCTCCGAAGCGTTTGTACACACACAAAACAAAAATATTTACAGTAAAATAAACAAAAAAAAAACAACAAAAAAAAAAAACACACACTAGCTGTTGGCACAGGACATATCTACATATATCTCCAGGAATTATATTTCTGCTTGTAAAAACCAACGAGTCCACAATATTTTTTTAAATCACACCACGAGTGGGTGACCTACAGAGATATCTAAAGAATAGTGCATCACATCAGCAGTACATTCATGTCAAAGATCAAAGCGGTACTCTGTTTGAAGTTTAAGAATTTTGATTGACAGGTAGAAGTAATTACATCTGGGAGTGATGTAACACTGTGTATTGCAAATATTACTTTCAGTTAGGGTTATTGGATTAACAGGATGTTTTGACTTTTATAAATTTTTAGAGTAAGAAAATTTTGTTTATGTAATAGTTTGACACGTTTATCTGACTTGTGAAATATCAGTGTAGTTTTATCCTTGGGGCAGACTGAAAAGATTCTGCAGTGAAAAAAGATTGAAACTGAAATTAATATTTGTTTGTATAATTGTGTGTAATAAATTCACGATTGTTACATATGTATACGCAATTGACAGAATGATAGCATCTTAAGACCAGTCAAATAGTTGATTCTAACTATCTTTTGTGATCTGTGACAAATCCATTTAAACAAGAATATTATTTTTGTTACCCCTTGATTTTTCTCACTTTTTTGTTGGTAAACAATTGCTTCACATACTATCCAAACTTACAGGAACAGAAAATTATGCAAGTTCCCAGTATTTCAATGCAAACGAGTGCTCTTCCTTGACCAAAAATTTTGGTAAAATGGCGGAACAACTCCCGTCGCCAGAATCGGGTCTTGAATACGTGTAGCCCTATTCAGCAGGTTAAGTAAATTAATACATGGAAAATAGATCTTTTATTACCCGACAATCGATTGCATCTCACACAATCGATTGTCGCCGACCTGGAAAAATTAACGACGATTATTTGATTGTAGGCGACAATCGGGAAATCACTAGTATAGAACCTGATATAAGAACTAAACAGTAACTTATCTCTGTTTTGATATGACGTGAATTAAAGTGTTTTACATGTGCTCTGATCCAATGTAATGAGATGTACCACACTGATATGTAAACTACACAGTGTCTTACCTGTATTCTGACAAGGTGTAATGAGATGTACCGCACTGATTTGTGAAATACACAGCGTCTTACCTGTATTCTGACATGGTGTGATGAGATGTTCCACACTGATATGTGAACTACACAGCGTCTTACCTGTATTCTGTCATGGTGTAATGAGATGTACCACACTGATATGTGAACTACACAGTGTCTTACCTGTATTCTGACAAGGTGTAATGAGATGTACCACACTGATATGTGAACTACACAGCGTCTTACCTGTATTCTGACATGGTGTGATGAGATGTACCACACTGATATGTGAACTACACAGTGTCTTACCTGTATTCTGACATGGTGTGAATGTACATGTGAGATGTACCACACTGAACTACATAGTGTCTTACCTGTATTTTGATATGAAGTGATGAGGTGTACCACATTGATATGTGAACTACACAGCGTCTTACCTGTATTCTGACATGGTGTGATGAGATGTACCACACTGATATGTGAACTACAAAGTGTCTTACCTGTATTCTGACATGGTGTGATGAGGTGTTCCACATTGATATGTGAACTACACAGTGTCTTACCTATATTCTGATATGACGTGACTGATATAAGAATTATACAGTGTCTTACCTGTATTTTGATATGATGTGATGAGATGTACCACACTGATATGTGAACTACACAGTGTCTTACCTGTATTTTGATATGAAGTGATGAGGTGTACCACATTGATATGTGAACTACACAGTGTCTGCAGCTCAGATTCTTTCATTAGTCTGCTCAAGCCTGCTTTATCCTCTTCTATATCTAAAAACATCAAACAACACAAGTTTATTTCAAAAATATTATAAAATGTGTTGGTAAGTAAAATAAATTTTGTATGTTTGCTTGTTGCCTCTTACAGATTATAGCCTGCCCACTTAGCTCAATAGGGAGAGCGCAGATCTATGGATCACAGAGTCAGGAGTTTGAGCCCTGGGCAAGGTGTATGTTCTCTTTGACGATTTGAAAAAACACATTGTGTCTGAAATCATTCATCCTCCACCTCCGATTCATGTGGGGAAGTTGGCAGTTACTTGCAGAGAACAGGTATGTACTGGTACAGAATCCAGGATTACTGATTAGGTTTACTGCCTGCCATTCTATAACTGAAATACTGTTGAACAAGAGCACCGCCTTGCGGGTGCTGACGCTCATCTGATTTTTTTGTGTAATAGAAATATTGTCCTACCCATGATTTTCTCAGTCTAAAAAGGGCCATCATTCTTGCAAAAAGCAGGATAGAGTTATGTTTCTTGATGTACAGTGTCCACTTATGATGGTGAAAAACTGTTGCAAGTTTTAAAGCAATAGCTTTGATAGTTTATGAGAAAAGTTGACTTAAACATAATACTCAACCAAGAAAATGATTTTCTAAGTCCAAAAGGGGCAATAATTATTGCAAAAAGCAGGATGGAGTTATGTTGCTTGCTGTACAGGGAGGGTCAGCTTATGATGGTGAACAAGTGTTGCAAGTTTCAAAGCAATAGCTTTGATAGTTTAAGAGAAAAACTTGACCTAAACATAAAACTTAACCAAGAAATCTGTTATTTTCTAAGTCCAAAAGGGGCCATAAATCTTGCAAAAAGCAGGACAGAGTTATGTTTCTTGCTATACAGGGTCAACTTATGATGGTGAACAAGTGTTGCAAGTTTTAAAGCAATAGCTTTGATAGTTTAGGATAAAAGCTGACCTAAACATAAAACTTAACCAAGAAAACTGATTTTCTAAGTCCAAAAGGGGCCATAAATCTTGCAAAAAGCAGGACAGAGTTATGTTTCTTGCTATACAGGGTCAACTTATGATGGTGAACAAGTGTTGCAAGTTTTAAAGCAATAGCTTTGATAGTTTAGGATAAAAGCTGACTTAAACATAAAACTTAACCAAGAAAACTGATTTTCTAAGTCCAAAAGGGGCAATAAATCTTGCAAAAAGCAAGATGGAGTTATGTTTCTTGATGTACAGGGTCTGCTTATGATGGTGAACAAGTATTCCAAGTTTCAAAGCAATAGCTTTGATAGTTTAGGAGAAAAGTTGACCTAAACATAAAACTTAACCAAGAAATCTGATATTTTCTAAGTACATAAGGGGCCATAAATCTTGCAAAAAGCAAGATGGAGTTATGTTTCTTGCTATACAGGGTCAGCTTATGATGGTGAACAAGTATTCCAAGTTTCAAAGCAATAGCTTTGATAGTTTAGGAGAAAAGCTGACCTAAACATAAAACTTAACCAGGCAACGCCGACGCAGACGCCGACGCCGACAACCGCTCAAGTGATGACAATAACTCATCATTTTTTTTCAAAAAATCAGATGAGCTAAAAATGGTGTTATACCCAAAACAAACAAAAATCTTACAGATTATTTTCAAATGTAATTCATCGGGCCTCCACAGCGAAGTGATTAAGGTCTTTTGAGATAGTGATCTAGCTAGCAACTGAATGGAAGTAAGAGAACTTAACCACTCAGTCACTGAAGCCCCCTTGGTTCATTCACATAATGTGTTTTTCTTTGTGTAATATAAACACTGACAACCACACAGACCAGTACACTTTATATATTATCACTTTGTAGTGTAATGCACTTCGTACAGAATAACTAAATCTTCATATCTCCTTTTATTGAAAAAAATAAATAATTATGACAATATAATCCAAAACTCTGTAATTCATCCTAAATTATTATGATTTTAAACAAGAGGGCCATGATGGCCCTATATCGCTCACCTGATTTTAATTGCTTTCTTGAAAAAAATTCTTTGCTAAAGCTAAACAAATAACCCCATGGGGTGGGGTAAATTTGACCCCGGAGGTAATGATTTGAACAAATTTTGTAGAAGTCTACTAGGCAATGCTACATGTCAAATATCTAAGATCTAAGCCTTCTGGTTTATTTTTAGAAATTTTTTGAAGATTTTCCTATGTAAAATCAAGTGACCCCTGGGGTGGGGTCAATTTTAACCCCGGGGGTCATGATTTGAACAAATTTTGTAGAGGTCCACTAGGCAATGCTACATATGAAATATCTAAGCTCTAGGCCTTCTGGTTTATTTTGAAGATTTTTCTATGTACAATCAAGTAATCCCATGGGGCGGGGTCAATTTGACCCCTGGGGTCATGATTTGAATAAATTTTGTAGAAGTCTACTAGGCAATGCTACATGTCAAATATCTAAGACCTAGGCCTTCTGGTTTATTTTAAGAAAATTTTTGAAGATTTTCCTATGTAAAATCAAGTGACCCCTGGGGTGGGGTCAATTTTGACCCGGGGGTCATGATTTGAACAAATTTTGTAGAGGTCCACTAGGCAATGCTACATGTCAAATATCTAAGCTCTAAGCCTTCTGGTTTATTTTTAGAAATTTTTTGAAGATTTTCCTATGTAAAATCAAGTGACCCCTGGGGCGAGGTCAATTTTGACCCCGGGGTCATGATTTGAACAATTTTAGTAGAGGTCCACTAGGCAATGCTACAAGTCAAATATCTAAGCTCTAGGGCTTCTGGTTTTTGAGAAGAAGATTTTTTAAGATTTTCCTATGTAAAATCAAGTGACCCCCGGGGCGGGGTCAATTTTGACCCTGGGGTCATGATTTGAACAAACTTGGTAGAGGTCCACTAGGCAATGCTTCACACCAAATATCTAAGCTCTAGGGCTTCTGGTTTTTGAGAAGAAGATTTTTAAAGTTTTTAAATTCAGTTGCCATGGCAACCAGAATTCTGTATGGAATTCAATTCTTTGAACAATTTTTAAAGAAGACCATCCAAGGAACAACCCTGTGAAGTTTCATCAAAATTGGCCTGTTGGTTTAGGAGGAGATGTTGTTTAAAGGAAAGTGTGGACGGACGGACGGACGACGGACGGACAATCGAACGACGGACGGACGGACGACGCATGGTGAGTGATCACAATACCTCAGCCTGAGCGCTTTGTGCTCAGGTGAGCTAAAAAAATGTGATCTTACTATGTTTAACTGTTAGCTCATTCATTACATGCATCAGCCAAAAAAAAAAGAAAAAAAGAAAATAAATTATGAAAAAAAAAAATTAACATGTTCTAAGGCAGTATTGATGGGTCCTTTGGAATCGTTTTTCAGAAGATTTTTAATTTTCTTCGTTTTGTTAATCAAATAAAAGCAACATTCAATTTCAAAGATTGAACTTCAAGAAAATTACTCCTTTTGGTAATGAACTGAAAAAATAATACAAATTTAATTTGATTGCTTTGTGGAAATCATGGGGTAATCAATTTAATGAAATCTTCAATTAATCTTAGACAGATTTAATTTAAAATGCAGAGATATTTTTAACAGGAGATTTTAATTTCATTTCCCCCAACTTTTTAAAGAGAAGATAAAACAAGCAAATTTTGTGAATTTGTGAATTTATAAATAACAAGAGCTGTCGGAGGACAGCAACGCTCGACTATTCAACAGCCTTGTCAATTGAATTAATACAAAAGTTGAAAAAGGGGCATAATTTTGTAAAATGCAAAGTAGATGTATTGAACCTCAGTACTGCATGTCATATCATGACAGTTAACAAGTGTGTGAAGTTTCGATCCTTTCCAATTTGTGGATACTGAGATACCAGCTTAACCAAAAACTGCTAAATCCAAAAAAGGGGCATAATTTTGTAAAAATGCAAAGTAGAGTTATGGGACCTTCACAGTGCATGTTAGAACATGATAGTGAACGAGTGTGTGAAGTTTCAATCCATTCCAGTTAGTGGATACTGAGATATCAGATTACATACAAAAATTTAACCAAAAACTGCTAAGTCGAAAAAGGGGCATTATTTTGAAAAAAAAAAAAGAGTAGAGTTATGGGACTTGCTTAGTGCATGTCAGATCATGACAGTGAACAAGTATGTGAAGTTTCAATCCATTCCCATTATTAAGTACTGAGATACCAGCTTACATACAAAACCTTAACCAAAAATTTCTTAGTCGAAAAAGGGGCATAATTTTATAAAAAAGTAAAATAGAGTTATGGAACCTGTGCAATGTAGGTCAGTTTATCACAGTGAATAAGTGTGTGAAGTTTCAATCCATTTCCACAAGTGGTTACTGAGATACCAGCTTACATACAAAACCTTAACTAAAAATTTCTAAGTCGAAAAAGGGGCATAATTTTGAAAAAAAAAAAAAAAGAGCAGAGTTATGGGCTTGCTTAGTGCATGTCAGATCATGACAGTGAACAAGTATGTGAAGTTTCAATCCATTCCCATTAGTAAGTACTGAGATACCAGCTTACATACAAAACCTTAACCAAAAATTTCTAAGACGAAAAAGGGGCATAATTTTGTAAAATAGAGTTATGAAACCTGTGCAGTGTAGGTCAGTTTATCACAGTGAATAAGTGTGTGAAGTTTCAATCCATTCCCACAAGTGGTTACTGAGATACCAGCTTACATACAAAACCTTAACAAAATCGAGACGCGGATGCGGACGCCGACGCATGGGCGAGTCCAATAGCTCTACTATTCTATAAATAGTCGAGCTAAAAACTAGAAGGGCTCATTAGCAAATATGTATGTCTCCTCTCTCCCCATCATCTCCTGTGTATTTATGCACTGACCTTAAAACAAATAGGGGTCACTTATCAAGACAACTGTTTGCATCAATTAAAAGGCAAGAGATCCTTGTGAAAGATCTGAATGCACCACTGTCCTGTAGTGACTTACACAAATCTTAAATTTCACGGAGATTCATAGATGGATTATTGTGTTATGTGGGAATTCATGGACTGTAGAACAACTGAAGGGCCATAACTCTGAAGATTCTAAAGTGATTATGATGAAAACTGCAAGTTTCATCAATTTCCACCTACCGGCATTTGTATCCAGAGGAGATAGCATTAAAAAAAAAGTGGACAGATAACCGATGGAGAGATGACAGACATATGGACGGTGAGAGATCACAATAGCCCACTTCATGCTCAGGTGAGCTAAAAATAACCCAAAGTTTAATTCTTTATGGTATTTTGCTTTGGATTTTTTTTTCATTTAATATATAAATTAGTTTTTACCAAGTGTTTGAATTATAAGAAGCATCAATAACTAACAAACCTTTCAACTTGACAACTTTCACACAGCAATTCTGTTTTCTACCGCCAGTATTTATCTGTCCTTTATACAAGGTATATATGTTTGTTTTGCTGATCTCCTGTTGAAGGTTTATCTCTAACCGGGAACTGCTATCTCCCAGTAACATCATATCACTGTGTGTACTCTCCCTGCTCCCAGATGTTCCGCAAGATGTGCCAGCACGCTCCTGAAGTCATCCATAAAGAGTTTATAAAACTTCAATATAACCTTTCATTACATGGCATTCAGTAAATTATCAAATTATTAGAGTGATATATATACGATAATTATGCACTGAAAAACAAGAGCTGTCTGATCACAGCGCGCTCGACTATTCGAAGAATTGATTGACGAATGGGGTCAAAATATTACCACAGATATTCAGACAAAAGAAAAAAAAGATTAGACAATGTTCCTGTATTTATGGATTTCGATAAGTCTTGCACTAAATGGCAATGTGTGAACCAATTTCAAAGTCCAAAAAGGGCCATAATTCAGCCAAAATAGTTGTCAGAGTTATGTACTCTTGCCTACAGATTGAAATCCTGATGATAAACAAGTGTTCAAAGTTTAAAAGCAATATGTCAAACAGTTTTGACAAAACGTGGACTTGTATGAAAACAGAACAAATTTCCAAGTCCAAAAGGGGCCATAATTCAGCCAAAATAGATGACAGAGTTATGTACTCTTTCCTACAGATAGAGACTATTATACTGAACAAGTGATAAAAGTTTCAAAGCCATATGTCAAACACTTTACACAAAATATTAACTGGTACGAAAAACTTAACCCAGATTTCTAAGTCAAAAGGGGCCATAATTCAGCCAAAATCCTCGATGGAGTTATGTACTCTTGCCTATAACTGGAAATGGTGATGGTAAACAGGTGTTGAAAATTTCAAAGCTTTATATCAAAAGACTTTGTCAAAATATGAATTGGTACGAAAAAATTAACCAAGATTTCTAAGTCAAAAAGGGCCATAATTCAGCCAAAATCCTGAATGGAGTTATGTTCTCTTGCCTATAACTGGTCATGGTGATGATAAACAAGTGTTGAAAGTTTCAAAGCTTTATCTAAAAAGACTTTGTCAAAATATGAATTGGTACGAAAAACTTAACTGAGATTTTTAAGTCAAAAGGGGCTAAAATTCAGCCAAAATCCTTGATGGAGTTATGTACTTTTGTCTATAACTGGACATGGTTATGGTAAACAAGTGTTGAAAGTTTCAAAGCTTTATCTCAAAAGACTTTGTCAAAATATGAACTGGTACGAAAAACTTAACCATGATTTCTAAGTCAAAAGGGGCCATAATTCAGCCAAAATCCTTGATGGAGTTATGTGCTCTTGCCTATAACTGGTCATGGTGATGGTAAACAAGTGTTGAAAGTTTCAAAGCTTTATCTCAAAAGACTTTGTCAAAATGTGGACTGGTACGAAAAACTTAACCAAGGTGTGACACCGACACCGACGCCATGGTGAGTAGGATAGCTCTACTTATTCTTCGAATAGTCGAGCTAAAAATCAAATACACAGAATTTGCCGAGAATCATTGAAAAACATGAAAAAAGGAGAAACTTGGTTTCTTTTACATGAAAAATCAAATATGTTTCACTAAAGAACATCAGATCTGACAAGTTTTCCTCACAGCTATGCCACTCAAAAAATATAATAAGTAGTGTTTACTAGGTGTCAGCAGGTATAAAGCAGCTGAATTATAATATACTACCAAATCTGTGGGAGACTAATTTTTGTGGAATTACGTGGTTGGATCAATATACAAAATTAAAACACAATGAACACAGAAATACCCCAGTCTACCATCTTAATAATTTGAGAACCACAAAAAAATTCATGGCCACAAAAAACTGCTTTTTTTGGACAAAGCCACAAAATTTATGACCTTTGACCCTAAGAGTGACCTTGACCTTTTAGCTAGCCATCCAGAACATGTGCTCTGCATGTCGTGTCAATGTGGTGAACATCTGTGTCAGGTTTCTTCGAAATCCTTCAAGGGGTTCAAGAGTTACAGAGTGATGACCTTTGACCCCTAAGTGTGACCTTGACCTTGAAGCGAGACACCCAAAACATGGCTATGCAAGTCGTCTCGATGTGGTGAACATTTGTGCCAAGTTCTTTACAATCTTTCAAGCAGTTCAAGATTTACAGAAAGGACACAAAACACACTCATATGACTATTGACCCCTGTGTCCTTGTCCTTGAAGACAGCCATCCGGAACATGAGCTCTGCATGTCGTCTCAATGTGGTGAACATTAACTGTGTCAAGTTTCTTTGAAATCCTTCCAGGGGGTCAAGAGTTACAGAGTGGACACAACCCACACTCATATGACATTTGACCTCTTAGTGTGACCTTGACCTTAAAGCAAGCCATCCAGAACATGAGCTCTGCACATCGTCCTGATGTGGTGAACATTTGTGTCAAGTTTCTTTGAAATCCTTCAAAGGGTTCAAGTTGCAGAGCAGACACAAAATTGCTAACGGACGGACGGACTAGGGGTATAATATAATATGTTCCTTTGGGCGTATAATAAGTTCTAGGACAGTTTGAACCAGGAAGCTTCTACCAATTTCTGATTCTTCAATTCATTTTATTTATTCAAGCATACTGCTTACCAGGATAAACAAGGAGCTGCGTTCAATAAACGTTTGATGCCCCCGGTGGCATCCTTGTCGATACAAAGCAACCTAAGTCCAAAACGAGGTCAAGGTCAAACTGAGGTCAGGTGATATTTGAAGATGAGGAATGGTCACAGGTTACATCTGTATTAGTATCAATTCATTCTTGTAAGCGGTATTGATGCCAGACGAAACAGTCCCATTTGGTTATCCAAGAGATGGCCCATATAAAGCAACCTAAGTCCAAAATGAGGACAAGGTCAAGGTCAAACTGAGGTCAGGTGATGTCTAAAGATGAGGAATGGTCACAGGTTACATCTGTATTAGTATCAAGTCATTCTAGTAAGGGGTATTGATGCTAGACGAAACGGTCCCATTTGGTTAACCTCGTACGGACGGACGAACAAACGGACGGACGGACGATCACTATATGCCTCCCGCATCAGTAGATGCCGGGGGCATAAAAAAGTAACTGTACAATAAAACAGAAGTTCGAAGTAAGATGACTTACAATAGTAACATTGGCATCTCTGTAAACAATTACTGGTTCATCACACTTCTTCTTGGTCTTAGATTTACGTAACTTTAACCAGAAAAATACCACAATAGCAAATATAACAATGACAACAGCAGCAGCAACGGAACAGCCAATCACCAGGTCCATGTTCACTGTCTTTCCAGGTTCCTCAGAACTGTACAGTGCTGAAATAATATGTGAACAACTGTTATTGTTTGTTTTGTTTTGGGTTTATTGCCAATATTCCACAGTATTCAAGATTAATGACTTTGCTATAGTGGAACAATTACTGATGTTATTACATCTAACTGTATTCTTGCAACTTTTTACCAATGCGCACTTTCCTGAAAATTACTGACATTAGGAAAAGCAGTGAATGAATTACAGTTTCCAATCCCATAGTAAGTTTGACCATATATGTATACCTAAAGATGTTAATTGTAAGAAAGTATAAAGCAAGCTGGGAAGTATGTGTGTGTTCAGGTTTAACGTCTTTTTCAACAATTTTTCAGTCATATAAACGACGGTGTCTACTTGTACAGTGAGCACAATGCCCAACTTTATAGTGCTGCCTCACTGGAATATCACGCCTTAGACACGTGACATGATAACCCACCAAGTCACATTATACTGACACCGGGCTGACCAGTCCTAGCACTACCCTCTTAATACTGAGCGCCAAGCGAGGAAGTAACTAGTACCATTTTTTACGTCTTTGGTATGACGCGGCCGGGGATCGAACCCACGACCTCCTGCACTCGAAGCGGACACTTTACCACTAGGCTACTGCAGGAAGTGGGATGACCAAACTGTGTTACTAGCAGAAAGGTTTATTTTCTAGACAGGTACTAACAAGGTATGTTTTGCATAACTTAATTACAAACACTAATATAGCTGAACCTGCTTTAGCAGTTACTTGTAATAAACACCACATGCCTTCAGCAGCCAGTCAGCAAACCTCCAAAACTGACTTTATGTTAAAATTTCTACATACATTTTAAGCAGCCACCTGCATTGAGCAGCCTGATTGTGTTGTTTCCTTGACAAGCTGTTTCAGACAAGTCTGATTGTATAAAATTTGATTTTCTAAATCTTAATGACCCAACAAAAAAGGAATGATTTAGATGAGTGTCCATATTACACAGGTATTAAAGAATGGTCATATATTTCTTGTTGACAATGCAAGAGTAAGCAAAACTATCTTCCTTGCTAAGAAACCAAAACTGAGCATGGGTGGGATGTAAGGATTCTATGAAACGGCATTAACAAACACAAGATGCAAGAAATCAAATGAAAAGCACCTTTTATTCCCTCGGAGGGAGGGATGGAAGGGAGTAGGGCAGAATTGGGTGGATGGCCTAAATAAAACCTCAAAACCCCAGTGCACAATTTCACATGCTGAAAAATATTCCTATGAAGTGTCAGGACTCCAGGTCAAAATTTTTTTGAGACATGTGCATCACAATCTTTTAAGCCTTATATGCATATATTTTGACTATGTCAAGGGCAAAAACTCTGGTCTTCAAAAGTAAAATCCCAAACGAAACTACAGCTGCACAACACACTAAATAACACTTCTATAAACTTTAAAGTCTACTGACTCTAGCCTAGGTAAAATCTGTGCAGTTTGATTATTTTTGATTAAGTCATTGGCCATTACTCTGGTCTTACTAAATGAAATCCCAAATATTCACATACTTGATGAAACACTTATGAAGTTTGATGCTTCTAGTTCAAATACTATATGAGAAATTTCCAACACAAATTTTGTCAGACAGAAGCATATGCAGCTCAACTGACATATCTAAGCACACCCCGAAGGCTTAAAATAGCTCTAGACTGAGATGTTATAACTCGGTCTTCACTTAACTTTTAGCCTGCCAGCAACAAGTGATTCTGCCTTGGCGACCAGTGCAGACCAAGATCAGGCTGCACATCTGTGCAGGCTGATCATGGTCTGCGCTGTTTGCTATTCAGTCAGCAAATTTTCAGTGAACACTCCTTCGAATATTAAATGGTACTGCCCAAATTGAATGATGGACCAGTACATTTCAGAAACAGGCTAAGGGTTAAACCAAGAAGTTTTGATTTCTGATGTTACCTTCTCTACAATTTTCTCCTGTATATCCTATCTCACAGCCAGACCCTGGCAGGCAGTCTCCAGTATATATATTACAAGGTACATTATCTCTGCAATGTCCACAGAAAAAGGCACAATTCTCTCCGTAAGTGCCAGGCTCACAACCTGAAAATCAGATGTTATCAGTCTGTCATGGCTAATAGATGTCTCAAAAATTTCAACAAGAGCACCACCTTGCAGGTGTAGATGCTCATCTGATTTCCCTGTATGATAGAAATAATGTCCTACCCATGATTTTCTATGTCCAAAAGGGCCTATAATTCTTGCAAAAAGCTCTACTTGCTATGTAGTCAGCTATTAATGGCGAATAACTGCTTAAGTTTTAAAGCAATAGCTTTGACCATTAAGAAGAAAAGTTGACCTAAAAGCAAAACTTAACCAAGAAATCTGATATTTTGTAAGTCCAAAAGGGGCCATAATTCTTGCAAAAAGCAGGATGGTTATGTTTCTTGCTGTATAGAGTCAAATTTTGATGATGAACAGGTGTAGCAAGTTTAAAAGTGATAGCTTTGATAGTTTTGGAGAAAAACGGACCTAAACACAAAACTTAACCAAGAAATCTGACTTTGTAAGTTCAAAAGGGGCCATAATTCTTGCAAAAAGCAGACTGGAGTTATGTTTCTTTCTGTACAGAGTCAGCTATTGATGGTTAACAAGTGTTGCAAATTTTAAAGCAATAGCTTTGATAGTTTAGGAGAAAAGCTGACCTAAACATAAAATGTAACCAGGCAACGCCAATATCAACCAAGTGGTGACAATAACTCCTCTTTTTTTTCTCAAAAGATCAGATGAGCTAAAAACATATTATATCATTACATATTTCCAACTTATGTTGGACTTCTGGCATATAACTGACAAAAGAGTGTAGATCATGATCAGCCTGCACATCCGTGCACTCATGCTCTGCACTGTTCGCCATTCAGTCAGTACTTTTTCGGTAAGCACTCCTTTCAACAGTCAATGGTACCATCCAAATTGAAAGATGGACACATTCATTAAAGAAATTTAGCAGGGTATGGGTTAACACAACACGTGGTTTTAATAAAACTTACTTTCATCACACAGGTCGCCACGTTTTCCTTTTCCACATGAATCACACTTGCCTGACAGTCTGTCACAGGTACCATTCTGACACAGTGTTGAGCATGTCTCAGAACATCTGTCACCATGGAATAGTCTTTTACAACCCTTAAGACAGAAACCTAAAACAGAAATCTGTAATCTTGAGACTTAGAATATTTTCCATCTCAGTTTTAGTTACCAACTGAAAGCAGGGAGAATTACATGTCATTGCATAAAAATATATATCAACCATTCCATAAAAAATACCTGTATTAGTGACATGATATAATTATTACATATCATAAATACTTGAAAATAATGGTATTTCTTGTACTTGAAGAAACTAGAAACAAGTATAATTTAAGTTATATGAGACAAATCAAATTGTACCATATTACACAAATAAATGGTATTTCTGTTGTCAGGGCAACCAAAATTCAAAATACCTGTTCACAAAGACAATACAGGGATTTATAATATATAAAACACTCATAATGAAAACAAAATTCATGAGTATTTTTTTAAGAAACATCATTTCAAACTGTCTCTAAATATTAAATGTATGATGTTAAGTTAGAGATATACATGATTTGTTGCATAAATGACAAGAAATGTACAAGCCATAAACAACCACATCACATTGCTTCTACGAAGTTCTTAACGACACATCTCTAAACACCTTTGGTGACTTATTACAAAGCATAGTACATCTAGAAATAGTAAAGATAATTTCTTCAAATTTTCAGATTTGAAAATCAAAGGTCGAAGTATATTTTCATAAAATCAATGACAATAATTACCTGTTGTCTTGTTACAAGCATAATCAATACAGTTCTCACTACAAAGTTGATTACAGCTTGGTCCGTAAAATCCATCAATGCACTGTCCAAGACAGAATCCATCAATCTGTCTACATATACGTCCAATGCATTTATCACTACATATATTCATACATGTTGTTCCGAACCATCCAGTATTACATCCGGATATACACGACTTTGTAACTTTATCACAGTTACCATTCCTGCAGTTGGGACTACAATCGTTTGGGCAATTATTTGCACAAATAATATCACAGTCTTCTCCGGCATAACCAATCTTACACCCGAGAGAACAATCTCCACTGAACTGTTCACACATATCTTCTTTACACCTGTCGCTACACGTCAAATTGCAATACTCTCCATATTTTCCGTTGCGACAACCATCTAAGCATCGTCCATTTAAATCACATGTTCTTAGATATCCTTGTAAAACATATCTACAATTTTCTGGACAAGGAAACTGGCACATTGGACCATAATAGTTTTGTGTACATCCTGACAAACAATGACCTGTAACTCTGTCACACAAATGAGATTCACAATTTGAATTACAAGAAATGTTACAATTTTCACCATATGCTCCATTTAAACAACCGTCTTCACATGCCCCTGTGGTTTTATCACAATAAATATAGCCTCCGTAGTTTCTAGGGCGACAGTTCCTACTACAACGTATTTCGCAATCGGGACCATACCGACCCGGCTCGCAACTTGCACATATTCCATCCTTGTAATTTGGACAATCAGTGCAGTGAACAGGGCATGTTCTATCACAACGATAACCAAACCAGCCTTCCTCACAGTCACAGAAGCCTGTATCTGGATCACAGGTATTATTCAAGCAGTGAGGATTACACGTGTTTTGACACTGATCACCATAGTAACCACTCACACAGCCTCCAATACAGTTAGAACTATGGTCATCACAACTTTGTTGACATGTATTTGGGCATTTTGAACACAATTTATTTTCTACGTAATAATCATCAATACATTTTGAGCAAACGGAATTCCTGTTATAACTGAGAGCACAGGTTTCACAATTTGGTATCGTGCATTGTCTATCACACAGATAACCCTCACCAAACCAGCCTTTCTGGCAGCCGCTAAAACATTCTCCAGTCACGCTGCTACACACACCAAGACAGTGACGATCATCACAAGATCTACAACTGGTTTCATCTTTTCCTGTAATAATGTTCAATTTATTATTTAAATAATCAAATCTATGACTGGTTTCGCCTTTCCATAAAATAATGCTTAACTTATTATCTAAACAGATGAAGGGTTTATTAAATAAATATCTTTCTACTGTTATATTGGTTATGTACTTAAAGCTGCATGCCTCAAGACCTTTGTCAATTTTTTCCAAATTTAGAAAATAATTTTATTAGTATGAGATTAAAACATAAAGAAACTTTAAGTCACTCAGTACATTTTTAGGATGTGTTTATCAATGAAAATACTCTTTCAGTCAATTAAATTATGTAGAAAACTCTAAAGAACATTTGTTATGATACTGAACTGAAAATACTCTTTCAGCCAATAAAACATGAAGAAAACTCTAAAGAATATTTGTCATGATTCTGAACTGAGGAAAGCTAACTGTATTTTATATCAAACACATTAAATGGTTTATCATTTTCTATGTCTCTATTTTGTTTGTTTGCAATTAATGCAACAAGAGCTGTCGGAGGACAGCAATGCTCAACTATTCAACAGCCTTGCCACTTAAGAAAGTTAAATGAATGAACATGAAGTTGGCAAAGAAGCATATCTTTGGAAAAATGCAAAATAGAGTTATGGAACTGCAAGTCATTTCATCATAATGAATAAACAGGTGAAGTTTCACTCAATTCTCACAAATGGCAACTGATATGCCAGCTTCCAAAATAAGCGTAAACAAATCAGTAGGACGACAAATAGACAAGTGCAATAGCTCTATCTATTCTTTAAACAGACAAGCTAAAAGACCACAGCAACTAAATATTATCTCAAAGATGATACCTAAATTACAACAAGAGGACCATGATGGTCCTGAATCGCTCACCTATCCCCACATGACCCAGTGTTGAACTGAGTATGACGTCGTTATTTCTATTATTTGACATAGTGACCTAGTTTTTGAGCACATGTGACCTAGATATCATCAAGATAAAAAATTCTGACCAATTTTCATGAAGATCCATTGAAAAATATGACCTCTAGAGAGGTCACAAGGTTTTTCTATTATTTGACCTAATGACCTAGTTTTTGAAGGCACGTGACGCACTTTTGAACTTGACCTAGATATCATCAAGTGAACATTCTCACCAATTTTCATGAAGATCTCATGAAAAATATGGCCTCTAGAGAAGTCACAAGGTTTTTCTATTTTTCGACCTACTGACCTAGTTTTTGATTGCACACGACCCAGTTATGAACTTGACCTAGATATCATCAAGCTGAACACTCTCACCAATTTTCATGAAGATCCATTGAGAAATATGGCCTCTAGAGACATCACAAGGTTTTTCTATTTTTAGACCTACTGAGCTAGTTTTTGACCGCATGTGACCCAGTTTCGAACTTGACCTAGATATCATCAAGATGAACATTCTGATCAATTTTCACGAAGATCTCTTGAAAAATATGGCCTCTAGAGAGGTCACAAGGTTTTTCTATTTTTAGATCTACCGACCTAGTTATTGACCGCACGTGACCCAGTTTTGAACTTGACTTAGATATCATCAAGGTGAACATTCTGACTCATTTTCATAAAGATCATGTGAAAAATATGGCCTCTAGAGAGGTCACAAAGTTTTTCTATTTTCAGACCTACTGACCTAGTTTTTGACCCCACGTGACCCAGTTTCAAATTTGACCTAGATATCATCAAGGTGAACATTCTGACCAATTTTCATGAAGATCCATTGAGAAATATGGCCTCTAGAGAGGTCACAAGGTTTTTCTATTTTTAGACCTACTGACCTAGTTTTTGACCCCACGTAACCCAGTTTCAAACTTGACCTAGATATCATCAAGGTGAACATTCTGACCAATTTTCATGAAGATCCATTGAGAAATATGGCCTCTAGAGAGGTCACAAGGTTTTTCTATTTTTAGACCTACTGACCTAGTTTTTGACCCCACGTGACCCAGTTTCGAACTTGACCTAGATATCATCAAGGTGAACATTCTGACCAATTTTCATGAAGATCTCAAGAAAAAATTGGCCTCTAGAGAGGTCACAAGGTTTTTCTATTTTTAGACCAACTGACCTAGTTTTTGACCGCACGTGACCCAGTTTCGAACTTGACCTAGATATCATCAAGATGAACATTCTGACCAACTTTCATAAAGATCCCATGAAAAATGTGACCTCTAGAGTGGTCACAAGCAAAAGTTTACGCACGCACGCACGGACGGACGGACGCACGCACGGACGACGGACGACAGACGCCACGCGATCACAAAAGCTCACCTTGTCACTTTGTGACAGGTGAGCTAAAAATTCAAACATGTAAGTTTCTCCAAAAAGATTTGACAAAGGACTCAATTTACAATGGAACATTTACATACTGAACATTTCTACCAGAAATTATCAACCACTAGAAATTACCTGGATACATTCCAGCAACACAGCTTTTACAAACAACTTTTTCTTTCTTGTGTCCACATCTTGCACAGTTTTCAATGTTACATTGGTATATACACTTGTTGCCAAACCAGCCATCTTTACACTCGGGACATGTGCCGGTGAAGGAGTCACAATCTTGCGGTCCGTTCTTACACTTATCACTGCACCGAATGCACTGCTTCCTCTCTTCTTCCCAGTGATATCCTATACAAAATATATTCTTAATTTATTTAGGGGTCAAAAATAATTTTCAAATTGCTGACTCTAAGACATTTTGCAAGCGAAATGTTGTGCTTATATCCTAGACGAAATGAGCACTGCTGTTCAAAACCAATATTAGGGCTTTGCAACCAGCAAGGATCTAGATCCATGCATATGCCATACAGCATGTTATCATGTACTTCTGTCAACTTTGTTACTGCATTATATTTAAATCAGCATGCCTCCAGATCGTTCGACAACAACAACAACAAAAATTGTTTAGATATCTTGAAATAAATGCTATATTTCTTAAGTAGGTTTTAAAACTTAATTACTGACAAACTTTATGTTATGGAAACACATGAGAATTTGTTGTTTTTACTACTTTTTACTATGAAAATCAAAAAGCGTTTGTCACGCCTTTACTCCAGGTAAACTGTCTCAATTATAAATATCTATATTTTGAAGTCATTATTCACTACTTCAGCTACAGCGCTATTGGTTACGACAACGGGAAAATGTCTTTATTGCTGCTGCGGTCCGGGGTTCAATTCCCGACATGGTCATCTTTTTTTCTTGATTTGGAACTTTTAAAATATTTTAGAAACAAAAATTCATATTCTAATGTTCATAATATGACCATACTTCAATTTGAAAGAAAGATTATTGTTTAGCCAAATCTGGAGGCATGCTGCTTTAAAGCAAGGTTCTGTAAAATCAATGAATTATGTGGGCATCTCATGCGTTTAGCCAAAGATAATATTTTTATACTTCTGAAGATAAACTGAACAGGAATATTAATCCTTTATGAATATTAATGTTCACAGTTTATTATTTAAGTAATAATAAATCTGTTCCTATATTTTATCAGTTAATAAAATATGGGCAGGAGTTTGAATGCGTAGTAATTAAATCACGAGTGCGTAGCACAAGTGATTTAATTATTCGCATCCAAACGACTGCCCATGTTTTATTAATTGATAAAATTATTGGGACATATTCATTATTTCGATTCTAACAACGCAAATACTTCGCATTTTACAGTACTACATTTTCAGCGTAATACGTCATTCGGGTCATATGCTGTTACAGTTTACCCCCTATAGTTAGAAAGTGTTGCATAGCCAATGGAACGTACAGATATTTGTTTCTTTTTTATCAGATTTTGGAGAAGTATTTATAAATTAGTAATCTAACAGCTCGGAAACTAATTATGAACAGAATCATCAAATTTGGCGAGTTGACCCTGTGTTACGAGTGACGAGCTTAACTTTTATATTACGTCACATCATTATGACGTAATACTTTATGTCATACATTTATGACGTCACCGCTGAATCTTAATTGAGCTAATTGAATTCGCTCGAAGAGATCAGAACGTGTTTTACGGTCCTACACATAAGTCAATATGACTTTTATCATATTTATGTTTTTGAAATGCTGTTTTCAACCGTTTGGCCATGAAATAATTCGTATGTAATGGAACTGAAGTAGAATCTCTTATGTCACAATCATAGGGGGTGAAATGTAACAGCCAACCATATTTTATCGTAGATTCATGTATAGGCAATTTCGCTATATGTTTATATAGCAATTGCTGCGGATCGTGTTAGAATATATCTATAAATTATGTACGACTCACCAGGCTGACACTGCCAACAGTAGGTATTCCCATTGATATTAACATCACATCTTTTACAGTTGCTAAATGGACAATCCTGTTCCTGGCATCTGGGTCCCATATAGGGCGGCTTACAACCAAACAAGCAGTTACCGAAATGATCACAGGTGTCGAAACCTTTCACTCCATTACAATTGTCACCACATGGTAGATTACATAGCGGTCCATACATACCAGCGCTGCAACTGTATTCGGGATAAACTTAAATACATGTATATTCATCTTTTATTATCCTGTTTTTATTACCTATAGATTTTGCCCGTAAGAATATTCAAATGCTGACAAAACTGAGAGAAAAATGTCTAGGTTTTTGAAAGAGGTTCAACAGAGAAGCAGGTACAATGTATTAAATTTAAAGAGATACAGCTTCTGAATGTCAAGGGCGTAAGTCATAGATTTCCAGTTTAGAAAGCAGTAAGAATGTTTAGTTGAAGCAAGTTTTGAAATATTTCTCTACAGTCAATATAAAACTAATATTTCTCAATGTCGTTTTAACCTGAACTTCTAAAATTATGTGTATAATTATTAAAGAAGCAATGCAATGGACAAACTTACTACAGTATTACAGGTACATCAAATAGAAAACAAAAACAAGAGCTGTCCGTAAGACAGAATGCTCAACTTTTCTCAGTGCTTGACTCTGAATTAGAGTTTGACTATAAAAAAACTCTAACCAAAACATTCTAAGTTAAAAAGGGGCATATCCCTGTCAAAATTCAAACCAGAATTATGGGGATTGTTTCTTCTGGTGTAGACTTTGATAGTAAATAACTGAAGTTTCATTTCAAAAGCTTTCATAGTAACAGAGATATTTGACTTCATCAAAAAATTTAACCAAAAACTTCTAAGTTAAAAAGGGGCATAACTCTGTCAAAATTCAAATCAGAGTTATATGGATTATTTCTTTTGGTGTAGACTTTGATAGTTAATAACTATTATATGTTTCAAGTCAAAAGCTTTGATAGTAACAGAGATATCTAACTTTATCAAAAACTTTAACCAACGGCGATGGAGATGCCGATGCTGGGGCGAGTGCAATATCTCTACTTTTTCTTCGAAAAGTCGAGCTAATAACCAGTAGGTTAGATAAAGTGTCTCACCTTGTACACTGTTCTATAGTGGAGGCGGATATTGTACATTCCTGACAACCATCGAAATTACATCTCATGTCACATTTGTCATTCTTCCAGCCAGGCTTGCACCCGAATGTGCACACACCATTGTCTGGGTGGCAGTAGGCCTCGCCATATAGACAGTTTGAACAATTGCTATCACATTCTACCAACCCTGAAACAGAGAGAGATGTTTTCTGTATTTGTTAAACAGTTTGCTATGGATAAACATGTCTTAGTCTTTGATGCTATTTTTCAACAGTATTTCCATCATGCTAGCAAATGCTTATGAATTTTGTCAAGAGAACATTTTCTCCTCAAGTAACTGAGAATTTTCCCATATAATTCAATGGATATATGACCGAATAGCAGATTTAAGTAGGGGCGGCAGTTGTAGGTAGTGTTGGTGCTGATAGCACAGATTTGTGTAAAACTGAAAAATTAACAAGAGGGCCATGATGGCCCTATATCGCTCACCTGTTATCATTGCACTTGAGGACAAGAAGGTCCTCAGCAAAAATATCTAAGTCCAAAGGACAGTAACAACAAAGGGAAGAAATTTAACCAAAAAGAAAAAAAAAATCTTACAAGGTACAGATATATCAAAATACGCCTAAAAATTGGAGGTACCATCCATGTTGTACCAGACAAAAGTGGTCTCGGTTTTTCCCTACGGCCAATAATAAAAAAGTTACTAAAAATAAGCTATTTATAGTAACGTAAAAGGGAAGTAATTAAAAAAAAAAGATATTGTAAGTGAACAAAGGAAGGACCTGCCAAATAAATCTGTTGACATAAATGAAATTTCAGATCAGTATCTTCATAAGTTACGGAGATATACCAATTTTAATTTGAAATAAAGGGAGGTAATCTGACATAAAATCAGTCCATAGTTATCTACCCTGATTGTCTCAGTTTAGCTAATGACAATAATGAAATTTCAAATAAGTCCTATATACTTACAGATATAAATCCATTTTGATTACAATCAGGGGAGGAAATCAGATATAAAATAACTCTGAACCTACGCTTGGATCTGATTTGTCATGGAATCCAAGAATTATTGTTGTTGAAGTTATTTTGGAAGTTTGTATCAAACAAAACCATAAATGAAGTCTCTATATGGCTGCAAAAGCCAAAATAGCCAATTTTGGACCTTTAAGGGGCCATTACTCTGGAACCCATGATGAAATCTGGCCAGTTCAAGAAAGGAACCAAGATCTTATGGTGATACAAGTTGTGTGCAAGTCTGGTTAAAATCGAATCATAAATGAAGCTGCTATTGTGCAGACAAGGTCAAAATAGCTAAATTTGGCCCTTTCAGGGGCCATAACTCTGGAACCCATTATGGGATCTGGCCGGTTCAACTAAGGAATCAAGATCTTATGGTGACACAAGTTTTGTGCAAGTTTGGTTAAAGTCAAATCATAAATGAAGCTGCTATTGTGCAGACAAGGTCAAAATAGCTAATTCTGGCCCTTTCAGGGGCCATAACTCTGGAACCCATACTGGAATCTGGCCAGTTCAAGAAAGGAACCAAGATCTTATGGTGATACAAGTTGTGTGCAAGTTTGGTAAAAATAAAATCATAAATGAAATCACTATCGTGCAGACAAGAAATTATTGACGGACGCACGCACGCCGCACTGACGACGGACGAAGGGTGATCACAAAAGCTCACCTTGTCACTATGTGACAGGTGAGCTAAAAACAAATCTCAAAAATTAAAACACATCTAAGGCAGACAGAATTCAGATTCAAGTTTTAAGGTAACTATTGATGAAATCTTAAATGGTTCTCCATTTGCAACATAATTCTGATGTAAATAACCCATAATATCTGGAAAAAGGAGGTCTGTACAGGGATGTGGAAATCCCAATATTTTTCACTTGTCCATGGACAAGTGTGACTTAAGTTAAATCCACTTGTCCGCGGTAAATTTCACTGGTCCAGATTTTCAACATTATAACCTGCATGAAATTGCCAATAATTATCTATTTCGGACAATGATCTACAGGGAGTAAAGAAAGCAAACATAATACAGGCTAGGGAACATGTAACAGATACAGTATAACAAAAAGCCATGCCCAAAACATTGCAATAATTTGTCCAGAATTCTACATTTTCGGTTTCTTTTTCTTCAAGTTACTGTGTGCAAATTAACGCAAGACCAAGACCAACAGCCATTTAGAAAACAGAGAAGGATGCTAAATTTATATGCAAGTGCATGGTCTTTCCAAAACTGCAACAATCGAGAGCCCCTCAGCAGCTAAAACATGGATTCACCATAAACTTGAACCAACAGTGTTACTTAATATTCTCCCTTTTTCTTAATTTATACCTAAAAGTCCATGCTTGTCTGTGGACAAAAGGAACTAAGAAAGAAGAGCTGTCCATAAGACAGCTAATGCACGAGCTATTGGAATTGTTGTCCCAGAAGCAGGAATATTACCCTAAATGTTAAAATAATATCTTTAGAGTTTCAATCAAGTATCTGCAAAAGTTTTGGAGATAGTAATTAACATGCAAAACTTTAACCAGACGTTTTTCAGTTCAAAAGGTGACATAATTTTGTAAAAATTCATGTGAGAGTTATGGGATTGATGCTTTGACCTAGTTTTATAAACCCAAAGAAACGTGTGAAGTTTCAATTCAATATTTGCATTAGTTTCTGAGATAGTAACTTGTATGCAAAACTTAAAACCAGGTTTTTTTAAGTCCAAAAAGGGGGCAAAATTTGCCCAAAATACACGTCAGAGTTACGGAACTTGACCCAGTGAGGTTGGTATTTGACCTAGAAAAGGAAAAAATAAGTTTCAAAGCTATACCTTAACATAATAGAGCTCTGTATGTACTTGCATGCAAAACTTTAACCAGGATTTTCTAAGTCTTAAAATGGGGCATAATTTAGCTAAAATGCATGCTAGAGTTATGGGACTTTTGTTGGGTTTAACGCTGCACTGACACAATTATAAGTCATATGGTGACTTCCCAGCTTTGATGGTGGAGGAAGACCCGAGATGCCCTTCCATGCATTATTTCATCTACCTGTGTAGAACCACTGACCTTCCGTAAGCCAGCTGGATGGCTTCCTCACATGAAGAATTCAACGCCCCGAGTAAGGCTCGACACACATCAGTGAGGAGCAGTTGGTTTGAAGTCAACAACACTAACCACTCGGCAACGGAGGCCTCTAAGTTTTTTTTATTATAAGATTTATATAGCGCCCTTTTCAGATCAATTTTCATTAAAAGGGGTGTTTAAGGGTTAAAATGCCCCACCAGGGCGCTAATTCATCCTTACTAGTACAGACACAGAGCGATTGCCCGGGGGGCCCAGAGTGAGACAAAGCCCCCCCAAAAGAGATCAGAAAAACAGATACGGCTTGTTTGGCTAACTTTGCCTGCTCGTTGCGAATAGACAGCCGTTTCTTTAACGTGCCCAGTGTATGCATGATACAGCAAGGATTGCCCGGGTCTTGCCGTAACTCAAGTTGGGTGGGACTGAAAAAGGGTTTCCGAAAATTCCCCATAGCGCCGGGGGTCGAAACCCCAGGTTGGAAGGCCAGGTGCAAAACCCCTGAGTATCCCTCCACCTTGTTTGGGATTTATGCTATCAATAGTGTTTTATAACCCCCAAAGAAATGTGAAGTTTTTAATTTAATAACTGAAATAGTTTTGGAGATAATAACTCGCATGCAAAACTTTAACAAAGATTTTTCGAAGTCCAAAAATGGGATTTAATTTGGCTAAAATGCATGTCAGAGTTATGGGACTTGACCCAGTGAGGTTGGTAATGACCTAGAAAAAGAAACAAGAGCTGTCAGTGGACAGCGCGCTCGACTATTCTTAGTGCTTGATAGTATAATATAAGCTATGAGTAAAACTTTAACATTACAATTAGCATATTCTAAGTCAAAAAGTGGCCATAATTCAGTCAAAATGCTGGGTAGAGTTGCCTCCTCCTTTTTACAGACTGGGGTCATGATGGTAAACAAGTATGCAAAATATGAAAGCAATATCTCAATGGACTTTGAAAATATTTGGGGTGGTACGCAAACTTTAGCATTTATTTTAAGTCGAAAAGGGGCCATAATTCAGTCAAAATGCTGGGTAGAGTTGCCTCCTCCTTTTTACAGACTGGGGTCATGATGGTAAACAAGTATGCAAAATATGAAAGCAATATCTCAATGGACTTTGAAATATTTGGGGTGGTACGCAAACTTTAACATTTGTGTGACGCTAACGCTCACGCCGACGTCGGGGCGAGTAGGATAGCTCCCCTATTCTTTGAATAGTCAAGCTAAAAATAAGTTTCAAAGCTACATGCCTTTAAATGACAGCTGTATGTACTTGCATGCAAAACTTTAACCGGAGTGTGACGCCGACACTAGGGTGAGTAGAATCGCCCGAACAAATCGAATAGTCAAGTTAATAAAACAAACTTGTCTGACATCTATATAGGAATTCCACACCCTTGCTGTACTACTAGACCATCCCTTACAGGCTTTGTCGGGCCTCTGTGGCTTACGCGAAGTTGGTGGTTTTATCCAGGTGCCCACGCGTGATGAAATAATGCACGGTTGGGCATCCGGGGTCTCCCTCACCATCAAAGCTGAAATGTCGCCATATGACCTACAAATCAGGGATCATCCTACAAGGCGATTTGAGCGATATCGTCGCTTTAAAGTCGGCCACTTCGCCTAATTATCGCCTCTGGGCGAAATCCGAATCGCCGAGTTTTTCAGCGAGTGATTATCTGTTTGTAAAACTTTATGCATATTCTAGATTAAATTATCGATAAATCCATAGTCAAGCCCGCCTACTCGCCTATCAAACTTCAGCCAATCGTAGCGTTAATATCCCACAGTGCCAATCAATAATATTATAAGCCGCCGCCATTTTGAAAATTTTCAATCGGCGTGTAAAAAGCCGATAAACTTAATGAGAGCATGATCTTATGCAACACTTGTATATTATTCTTTCATTTTATTAAAGATTACTTCAAAATCTATTTCAATTACCATGATTACGGTCAATTTCTGTAAATGAATTGCTTGGGTACTGCGGATAAAAAATTATTTCGCGGACGTCAGAACTGCCGTGCAAAATATTGTAAAAAGATCGCCATTACCTACGAGTTTGGTGTTATTTTCGCCAAAAATAAATAAATGAATGAATTAAATGTATAAATCTGAACAAGTTGATGCAAAAATCAGGCATTATAAAAGCACGAAAATCGAAATATGAATGAAAAATTTCATGGCGTTTTGATCGTGCACCTGTTAAATTATGAGTTTCGGACATGTAAATTTCGTATAAAAATTTAAAGGCGACTTTTTCATAGCTAAGTTTATACTTTATTTAGAAATTCATGAAAATGATAATGCAAAAATCAATTTCCTTAAATAATTACTGTTTATAAGTTACAGCTACACCCATAGAAAGTGTAGTGTTTCCTGCAGGCCTTTTTAACATGGCGCAGCGCCATGCCCCGTTTGAAGTGCCGCCAAGCTGCCCTTCAAACCGCCCGTTTGCGCCACGTGCCCTTTTATTCTATGAAGCTTGTATATTTATCTTGACAAGTGCCCTTTCAAAACCGGTCTGGAAAGCCAATGTCCGCGGGCCATGTTCCGTGTATTGTACCGTCAATTAGCAGCTGTGATCAACAGGTCGACACGTGGGTGCATCAACCGTGAATGACCCTGATTAAGAACTGACAGGATTATGCAATCAATTACAGTTTTATGATAGTTTAAAGGCAAAGAAAATCTCCTTATAAGTGACCCCCCCCCCTCCAAATACCAGACTTTTTAATCTCCAATATACAAGATCCTGTCTGGTCCAGTCTGATAAGGGTCCATAAAACCCCTGTAGACTTGATATGTAGCCTAATTATTGTCAGAGAATCAATACAATACAATACAATATCATTTTATTGCATTAAACATATTACAATGCTTATAGCACAATACATTTTAAACATAAGCAGATGAAAACATATCCAAAAGAGATAGAAAAGGACATTCGTAGATTCATATTTCTACTTATAACAGTGAACCATTGATTTTATATATACATATTTCTTACTCTATTCGTTTTAAAACAACAAAAAAATAATTATAATTATGCAATTCGGATTTTATTTGCAAAGAAGATGAATTTAGCTAATTGATTTATTGACTTTTTAGATTTACAATTCATAATCGAATCGAACTTATTCAAAGTTGGCCATCGGCAGTAATAGGGTTTAAGGTATTTTTTTCTAAGTTCGCGGTAGTTGGGACACACTAGCAAGAAATGATATTTTTTTTCTAATGTATTCATATTACAAGATTTACAAATACGTTGATTGCATTCAGTGTTATCATAGCGACCTGTTTCAATAAATAAGTTGTGCGAGGATGTTCTAAATTTCGACAGTGCAATTTTGTATTTATTTTCCGATATACAATTTAAATACTGTTCAGTTTCAAAGTTGTGTTTAAAGATACAGTATGATTGCAGGCGGGCCGAGTTATTAATATCAGTGTACCAACGTTGTAAGTATACATCAAAAATACGCTGTTTAATAACTTGAAATGGAATATCTATAATAAATTGATGATTCCAAATGTAATTTAATCCATGTGTATCTAGTATTGTTTTTACCTGACTAGCCCAGTTTTTACCTCTATAGTCTATACCGTTGTCAACGTCTGACTTAAGGAACATATATGTTTGTTTAACTATTGAATTATCGGGATGCTTTAGGATTTTAATCCAATATTTTATAATGTTGATTTTTCTAACAACAGATAGTGGCATACATCCAAGCTCACCATATAGAGCGGATAGATTTGTAGAGCGTTTTACGCATAATACTCGACGCAAAAATTTAGTATGAACTAATTCAATATCTGTTGCTTCGTGCATTCCCCATATTTCAGAGCCGAAGTGGAGGATTGAACCTACAAGACTGTCAAACAAATAAAGTATCTGTTTAACTGGTAATTCGATGTTATTTAGAATTGAGAACAGGCTATATAAAGCCCGCGACGCATGTTGTGCAATACATTTTTGACTGCGGTACCAATTACCATTTTTAAATAATGTGATACCAAGGTATTTAAAGGATGTTACGGTTTCCACTGGGGTGTTATAAATATAAAAGTTATGATAGGTGTGTCGGCCTTTCTCGAATATCATTGCCTGAGTTTTTGATACATTTATTTTTAATCCCCATCTCTGACAATAGTTTACAAGATCGTCAAGCATCGATTGGAGGGTCTCTGGTGATTTTGCGAAAAGCACTTGATCGTCAGCATAAAGTAACAAGAAATATTGAAGTTCATTTACAGTAAAAATATCTGCCATATTTGACTTAATATGCTGAGAAATGTCGTTTACGAAAAACATAAAGAGGAGAGGGGAACTCGGGTCCCCTTGTTTTAACCCGATATTTGAGGCGAAAAAGTTGGACGTCTGGGAATTGAACCATACACAGGACCTAAAAACCGTGTACATTGATTTCAAGGCTTGTACTAACTTTCTGCTGACGTTTTCTTTCAACAGTTTTTGAAAAAGAAATGATCTATCTATTTTATCAAAGCACTGCATGTAATCGATAAAGATACCGTATAGTTTTTGTCCCGAAGCCAGAACCTTGCTTATCACTGAATGCAGAATAAAAATACAGTCTATTATTGATTTACCTTTTTGAAAACCAAATTGCCTTTTATCAAGTTTTTCATATTTATTGGACCATATTGTTAACCTATTTAAAAGTAACTGAGAGTATATTTTGGCAAGAACGTTAATTAAGGTGATACCGTGATAATTTTTTGCGTCGTTTATATCTCCTTTTTTGAAGATCGGTGTGATGATACCGTTTCCCCAGGAAGTAGGGTATTCGCCACTACTCAACAACCTATTGTAAAGTGTAATCAAGAAAGGTGAGATTAAATCGTAACTTGCCTTAAATATTTCGCTTGTTAAGTTGTCTAAGCCGGGCATTTTATTATTATTTTGTGAAAAAACCGCTGTCCGTACTTCCGCATCTGTAAATGCACAATCTAAATCTTGGTCAATTTGGTCATTGTTTAATTCCGGGCCTGCATTTTCGGTGTCTGAGTGCTCATTACCAAACATCGATTTAAAATGATCAAAAAGGCTGCTTATGTTAAGATTATCAGCCTTGGGTGAATTACTTTTCAAGGACTTTTTTATTTTCTCCAGAACAATCGAGGTTGGGATTTGGCCAAATTACCTATTTTTTGCCCTTCTTACAATTTGTATTTATGCTGCGATTTTTTCTTAGTCCTATTATACTTTGTTCTTGCTTGAGTAAATAATATCCTATTATTGTCACTTTTGTTTCTATTAAAATTATTTCTTGCTCTTTTAAAATTCAATTTTGCAGATTGACAATTTTCGTCGAACCATTTCTTATTCGGCTTTCTCGGCGTTTTGGATTTATGGGAATGAAAGTCAGTATTTTTTCCAAAAGATGCGAAAGCGCAGTCATGTAACACACTAGTGAACCTGTCTACCACGTGATCAATTGGTGACGTTGATATACTGTCTGTTAAGTTACTTATAATATCCCGATTGTTTGTAAGCTGTAATCGGAAAAACGGAACTTTCTCACTGTCCCAAATTATTTTTCTGTTCAATTTTATTGCCTACAGATAAATTACTTATTTCCTGTGTGTTTGCATTTCATTGATTGAAATGCTTTTTTTCGGAATGTACAAAAAATTATTTTAATTGATAATATACTAATTTTGATTGCTCAGTCATGCTGAGTAACGTCCTGGCCAATTAAATTATAACTCTTATAGCAAAGCAATTCTAACTTCTTCACAATAAAATAATTATTTAAAACTTAATAAGAGAAATTACAAGTTTGTTTGTTCAATGATTATGATCTTTTTATCAAAAGTAACAAAATAAAACCAGAAAAAAATGATAATTGCTGGATTTTATTAGAAATTAAAGAAGCGTTCAGTTGCATTTTTAACAGATAAAAAAGGAATATGGACAGAAGGATTTTATATATTAAAAATGCATAACACCCCTTGTGTTGTCTAAATAAAGTTTCTTTATGTATAATAGAATCCAGCAATAAAGATATATTGTTCAAAATACACATAATTTATTATTTCTAAAAGCTATGTGCCTGAATGCTTTTTTTTAATATTTTTGATAAAAAACAGCAATAATGAGATGTAATTGTTAAGAGACTTGATTTATTAAAAATATGATAAAACACTGTTGTATCTTATCACTTAGCCCAAATTTAATCAAGCTTTCTAAACTCGTAATAAAGGTGAGAACTGATTTGCTATAAAGGTGAGAAATATCACCTGTAATTTATTTACTGCACAGTAGCTATACAGTAGCTTATTATGATAAACAGAAGCAAGTCTATCAATGGTCCAGACTTGTGTACTGGCCCTTACCGCCAATACGCAGACCTTATCATCCCCATAGGCCACATACCAGACATACCAGAATCAGTGTCTTTAATTGGGAATAGTAGATGAAAATTTGTTTGTTTTTAGCACGTCGACGGTGAAGCAACATGTAGCCTTTTTACGGAAGATATGATTGAAACGGTCAATTAAACAATAATTATTTTAAAAGGTTGTAATCATTTAAAATGTAGATTGATTATCGCACATTTTCGATGCGCTAATTAGGCCTTTAAAAATAAAATATTGAAGGTTTGCCGATCGCCGACCAACCCATGAAAATTGACCAGACTCAAAATATTTTATATCGATTTTATCTACAAGATTTATTTTATTCCTTTACGGATATCATTTATAAAAATAATAAGATAAACGTTTAAGCTTTAGAATGATACCAAATTCATTAAAATCGACCGATGTCTTGATTTGTAATATTACGAAGCACATTCATGACCCGCTGATGCAGAAGTCGTCGCCATCTTGAAAATTTGAAAACGTACATCGGTATGAAAATAACCGATAACTTAGCGATTAAGTTATAAAAACTGATCGAGATTTAAATGAATAAACTAAAAATGCAAGGCCCTAGTTTTGTTTTCATAAATAATTTGTCAAAATGATTTCATAAGGCCGAAATTTAAAATGAAAGTGCACAGCCGCATGCGTCAAGCAAGCCGAAATTTTGAGTTATTACTCGCAATGAACCATTGGTATTCACATTTATGTTTATATTACTGAATAATGTGTGATTAGACGAAAAAACATCAACAGATTCATAGTCAGTCACTGTATGTATCGCAAAAACATCCGAGCAACGGGGGAGTGATAAAAATAGTGGCAGACGATCTAATCTAGCAAATTTCACAGCATATACTTTTTACATCGCATTCTACTTTCGTTTTCGCATGCCCAGAACACTAGCAAAATATAACTTTCCGACTCGACCTGTCGTCTAAATCTTACTGGCAAGTAAGAACAATGGGTTTAATCACCAATATAGGTACAAAGTCATTGATTACGTGTAGATTTGACGAACTGCCTATTCTCTTAACGTAAATCAGTGGTGAAATGATATGATTGAGTCATCGACAAAATAAAGTTGCGCACTGATAGTTGTTCAATAAAACTTGTTGCTTATTAATTATCACCTGAAATCTGTCTCTGAAAATGCAAGCTAACACTTCATAAGGGTAACAGAATAAGAATGTTTGAAAGTATGAATCATCAGTGTCATCTTTAAACAAAAGAAAGGAAAGCACTTTCACAACATGCCATGGTAGGCATTATAAAGAATACTACAAAATATCTATCCCATATCTGAGATATGAAAGATTCTCAAATTCAATGAGAAAATAGTATGTAAAATGACGCCGACAAGCGTTCTAGGATGAATGCCCTTTCAATGCCAAACCGCGCGTTAAAAGTGCCCCTTTTCAAGGGAAGCACCATGCCCCTTTAAGAGTCTGCAGGAAACACTAAAGTGGATATATGATATATAGGCAGGAAACTGAATGCTATGCCGATTCTTCTCCTTAAATTCCTCAACTTCTCCCTAAATTCTGCGGAGAGAGAAGTCACTTCTCCCTAAAATTTTGACCTAGGACGACCCCTGCAAATATGGACGCATTGGTTGAGAGGGCTAAGACGCTTTCCTAGGGAGGTGAAGGCCCCTGGTTCGAATCCTGGCTACTCCCAATGCGGTGTGTCCTTGAGCAAGGCACTTTATCATGATTGCCTCAGTCGACCCAGCTGTAAATGGGTACTGGTCAGCAAATTGCTGGGGGTGACTCACCCCGGGTGAGGTATAATTGGTTTTAACTGTTCTTAATATAGGGTCGCAGAAAAGCTCTATAGAGCTTATGATAATTGTTTCACCAAGCGACGGTAAATAGAACTTACCTTTTACCTTTAAATGTGTCTCAACAAAAACAAAACAAAACTGACAGGCTTGTCCAAACGTAGAGATCCATACCTCTAGAATCAGTATATATTCAGATTCTAGAATTTCAAATTCATACACATAAACACAGACTCTTGGAGGTCAGGACCCCACACTCCCTTTAAACCTGTTGACTTTGGCTGGGGTAGAGACAGGAGGTGGGCCTTCCCTCCATGGCAGTGTCTGTTTTATGGGTCTAAAAATAACTCTAAATTCAGCATAATTTGTTTGTTAAATTAGCTAAAAGCGACGTTAAATAAAGTTTATCTTATCTTGTCTAGAATGCGGACTAAGATATCAGACGGAATAGCCATTTCCCCAGGGCTTGATAAATTATGATACCCGGATGTTTTCATACCAGTCCGAGTACCGATCTACATATGACAAACAATCAATACTTTAGCTTTCCTCACCAAAAGTAAAAGCTAACACAAGTAGTCCGATGGGAGACAGTTTTCCAGCTATTGAACATAACATCATCCTCTCTTAAAGTCTTTATTTATCCATCTAAAATGTGGTTTTTCAACGTTTGACATTTCGACGAAAATAGGCGGTGATTCGATTAACTAACACTAACGTGATAATCGCTAAGCGCGTTTCCAGCAAAAATGTATGACGTACCATTTGGGTCAAAAGTCTGAAATCGCTCGAGCGGTACCATAATACACGGTAAGCGTGTAAATTTACACGCTCACCGTGTAAATTTATACGTTAAGCGTGTTTTTTTACACGGTTAGCGTATAAAATACACGCTAAGCGCGTAAATTTACACGCTTACCGTGTAAATTTACACGCTCAACGTGTATTTTCGTTGACCCGATTCCTAATTTAGAATTCGAGCGAATAGACCAATCAAAATTTAGTTTAGAACTGCAAAAATGACTGCATTCACAGCGGACCAGTAGTATGGTCGTCTTCTGTATCAACATGAAAAGAATGCATACAGCAGTAGTTTCTTAAACGAGTGTATATTATTAAATGGGAAATAATGTACAACTAAAAACAAATGGAGAATAATTTCATAGAAGAAATTGATAATATTTATTTCCGGGTAGCCAACGACTGGCTGCGCGAAGTCCCAGTTATGTATATGATGCGTACCTGTAACTAACAAAGTAACACTGAAATGGATAATAATTTATAACTACAGCGAAATGGAGAATTATTTCATTGGCGAAATGGATAATATTTATTTCTGGGTAGCCAACGACTGGCTACGCGAAGTCCCGGTTATTTATTTGATGCATAACTGTTACTAACAAACTTAAATAAAATTGATAATAATTTATAACTACAACGAAATGGAGAATAATTTCATTGACGAAATGGATAATATTTATTTCTGGGTAGCCGACGACCGGCCGCGCGAGCATCCTGTAATATTTATCATGCGTACCTGTAACTAACAAAGTTATTACTGAAATGAATAATAATTTATAACTAAAACGAAATAGAGAATAACTTCATTCACGAAATGGATAATATTTATTTCTGGGTAGCCGGCAACCGGCCGCGCGAAGCCTAGAAAATGTATATTATGCGTTTAGTTCCCCCCCCCCCCCCCCGAGTTAAATCATATTTTATTGCTTATTACTGTTTACATTTATACTAACAAACATCAAAAATGTACATGTACAGCCAAGAAAATCATGAAACATGGTCGGGCCACAAGTACATGTAACTAACAAACTTATTACTAAAATCGATAATAAATACAACGAAATGGAGAATATTTTTTCATTGCCGAAATGGCTAAAATTTGTATTACCTAAATGGAAAATAATTATATATGGAACATTTAAAGATCAATTATTTATACCAAAGTATTTGTCTTATTTCCTTGCTCGACCTCGCAGAACTTACAACCTGCCGCAATAAGCTTGCATGATACTTGTAATATAATTAAAAAGTTGGAAATGAAATATTCAATTAAGTCCAGCCTTTCATATTGTATCCACTTATACTAAAGTGAGGATGAATTCATTCCGTATTCAAAAATAGTAATCATCTTAAAATTGTTATCATTTCTATTGATTCTTCGAATTGAAAGTTTTTATTTGAAAATATGAAATGGCAGTGGTCAGATTTAAGAGAGAGAGAGATAGAGAGAGAGAGAGAGAGAGAGGGAGGAGGGTGGGGGCGTGTAGCAGCAGGGAAGAGTGTTCTAGACTTGAAATCTTGTTCTATTTTTTTGCGGAATTCAGCTTTATCATAATTATTCTATTAAATTACGGATAATGACTTTGCGCACGATACAGTTTCAGTATGAAAATGATCCAGCATGTAAATTAAAAAATAGATAATTATAGATTTATATTAGCAGGAAGGTCTAATACGTATCAGTTGTTCCAGATATTAGGTATTTCCCATCAGTAGTAGTTTAAGTCCTTGATTCATATCTAACGAAATTACATTTTTTGTTACTACACGTTCATCGTTTTAAAAATAAATGTCCATTAAATTTCCAAATATATTCTTACAGATTTTAGAATACTAGATATCCGTGAAATTTTTATTTTCGTTTCACAAGACAGCTCCGCCACGTGATATATTAATCCGTGTTCGTGGCATTGATGACCGAAGGCATTTAATTATATCATATCAAAGCCATCTTATATGCTTCAGTAAATTTTATGATCCGCTCTAATTAGTGAACCTCGAAAGGATTTTCTGTTCTGATAACCTAGGTGACATATGTTTTATCATGTCATTTTGCATAAAAGTTACGTAATGATTTCCGGTAGATCACTGAAAACAGCAACTTCAGTGACATGGAGCCGCTCGATTCCCCCACCCCTCCCCAATTATGTACATGTCATTAAAGTCGGAGAAAAATAAATACTATTATTATTTATATATATATTATTTGAAGTTGTAGAAAAATAGATATATGATAACAAATGACATTTTAAAATGTAAAGTACAAGTTTTATATGTGTATGATGTGTGGAATTAGACTTGAAATGCTTGTTCCTTTCTGACGAAAATAAGAATAAAGCAGGCTTTTCAGGTAAGATATAATAAAAAATATACATGTCTTTAATCAAAGCATATATACAGTAGAATAAATTACTTGACTGAAATCATCTTTACAGTGGCAAAACATTTCGTAATATAATGAAAATATTATGTATGTTTCCTTAAAAGTAATAATTCAATCATAAACTTTATAAATATCTTCCTTTGTAACATGTATTTTGATTGGCTAATTTATTTAAAAGTGTAATTCAAGCGAGCGATACGCGCTAAACGTATAAATTTGTACGCTAAGCGTATATTTTACCCGGTAAACGCGTAAAAATACACGGTGAGCGTGTACTTTTATAGATCTACCGATTGAAATACACGGTAAGCGTGTAAATTTACACGCTAACCGTGTATTATGGTATCGCTCGAGCGATTTCAGACTTTTGACCCAAACGGTACGTCATAAAAATGCACGTGCATGGGCGTAGGAGCGACTTTAACTTTGGGTGGGGGGCCAAACCTTTTCGACCGGTGGTTTGTGGAGGGGAGGGGGTGGGGGTTAGCGGCAAGGTATCCTCGGTGCATTATTCGTGACAAAGCCTCAAAGCCTTGTACAGGGATTAATTGGGCCATAGGCCCCTCAAACCTTTATGTTTTAGCAATTATTGAGTTATTCTGATGATACACATACGACTAGGCACTGAACTGTCTTAATCAGTCATGAATATTATGTATTGTTCTAATTAAGTGTGCCATTTTTTTACATTCTTCTGTTGAAGCCCTGGACATACAAATTAAAATTTTTCACTGCACATGCCCCAGATGATGCTACAAACAACAAAACTTTGAAGTTCCATTGAAATATAATATCAATTTGATACCTTCATTTTAGTTAAAAGTTTGAGATTTTACACAGGGAGTCTATGATAAAGTCAGAGTAAAATGTAATCAATACCCAAGTGAAATAAGTATCATTCCACAATGTTTTGGACATGTTAAAATTATGAATTAGCACTGCATTTGTCTAATTGTGGTATAAAGTTGTGGAAATATCATTTCCCTTGAATGGACAATGAAAAACAAAAAAATACATAACGTTTACATACGAAAACAGGCTTAATAGTTAGGCCTACATTGATTTTGCAGACGCTCAAACCGGAACTGTAGTGATTGCGCTGAATGATATATTATTTTTATAAAATGTAAACAATTCTTGGCGTGGCGCGTACAGATTTCAGTACTCACACTACGGAAAGAGACATTTTTAGTCAGAATACAAGGGAAGGCCAAATGCAAATCAGAAATCAGGTTGAAAAGAATTATATGATGCTAAGTAAATGTTATATTAGACTGCAATTTATATCTCTTTTCCAAAATATTCGGGGGGCCAAACTATACTTTGGCCCCCCCCTCTCCTAGCTTTGGGGGGGGGGGGGGGCTGGCCCCCCCTGCCCCCCCCCCCACTGCTCCTACGCCTATGACGTGCTAAGCAAACTGATAGTTACATTCTCAGAAAATAGATTTTCTTGCGTAAAACTCCCGTTTTTTGTCGTTTCAGAGGATATTTTAAAGGTGTTTAATCAGATTTTGAACAAATCAAGGATTTGTTTGAAACTCTAACATCTGCTTGTCTTGCGATAAACACGTTTAGGGAAAACATTTTGAAATTTGATTTTTCCTATCGTGTTCATAGGCACCCAATTTTTTGGGCTACGCTCCTGCACCACAGAGCGCGCGCGCGCCGACATAAATCGTACCATGACATGCACTGTAATTCAACCTACCTATATAAAAGGTGAAAAGTCCACAAATCTCCCGTTTAAGAAATGGCATATTTTCTCCTGTTAGATCTACATAAAAAAAACTAGTTGTAACAGGAGAAAATATGCCATTTCTTAAACGGGAGATTTGTGGACTTTTCACCTTTTATATAGGTAGGTTGAATTACAGTGCATGACATGGTACGATATATGTCAGCGCGCGCGCGCTCTGCGGTGCAGGAGCGTAGCCCAAAAAATCGGGTGTCTATGATCCTGGTTCCCCAAACAAGATAGCATTAGCATGTGGACATATTTTTCTTAAAGAATCATAGGAATGTAAGATTTATTATCTTATATTTGTTGAAAATTTCCATTTGACAATATAGCTAGATTTATGCAAAGGACGTAGGAGCTGGGGCGGCAGGGGCGGCGCCCCAATAATTCGAGGAGCGGCGAAATGCCGAACTCGTAATTTTTGGAAAATGAGAATAATACAGCGGTATTCCCTTGTCAATTTATCATGAAGTGCATCGGCGACTGATATGTACATAGAATCTTGTATCGCTGACACCTTGCTAGATCACCATGGTGACAGTGTATTGTACCAAGGTTGCTGTATTTTCACACCCCACTGACTCGGACTATAGGCGATAAGCTACATTATTTAATGAAAGTCAAGCGTATTTAACATACTGCCGAACAGATTATAGACGTGTCTCAAATTCTGCCGACTGAGTAAAACACAAACGCAAATCGGCATCTTTAGATGTCTTTTCATAAAACCAGTCATAAAATCTACGCATCAAATGTAGAAAAATCCTCGTAGATTTTACAGATCTAGTTACATTAACAAGTATTACAGCTTCAATATAAAAATGGAAAAGCCCAATTAGCCACGCAATTTTGCGTTTCCAAAGCGATCATTCGGTAAAAAGAACCCTGAACTCCGTTCATTCAACCCTCAATGGTTTCAGCATATCTCCATGTATTCACTATGATGAGTCTTCTGCTCGATCCCCTACTTAGACAGTACTGGTTCTACCCTGACAATGTCCGTATCTAACATAGTACCGCCATTTCAGTGTTTGAACACAGTTAAACTGTAAATAGGGGTGAACACTCGAAAAGAAACGAGTATGTTCAACAGCTACTGAGCAGTTCAAGAAGTCGCCAGATTGCACTATTTATTCTAGTTATATGCAAAATGTTCAAAAGGCCAACCTTGACTCACCTACCAACCTCCGCCGCCCCAATGCTCAAATCGTCCCTATGCCCCTGCTATGGAAGTAGAATCTATCCCTTTTGCCTGTTTTTGTTGCGCAACAAAGGGAAGACTTTGGTAAGCTGTGACGAATTTAGAAGCTACAGGCAGTTAAAGGTTTGCTTTTTGGTTCAGATTATTGAAATATCCCGATATATCTATATAGGCCTATCATATGCAAATGTAAAGTTCTTAGGATAGATCTACTGAATTCTTAGAATCCTCTAAAAACCATGAAATAAATCTAAAGCTGTGTGTTATTATGCATTTTAACATGGATAGATTTGGTCGCCACTTTAAACAAAGAAAAAGGACAAGCTATGCTAGGTCTCTCCCCCACGCCCCACCAAAGCTAGGATGGGGGTGGGGGGAACTATAGTTTGGCCCCTGCAATATTTTGGAAAAGAGATATAACTTGCACTCTAATAACATTTATTTAGTATCATATAGGTCTAATTCTTTTCAACCTGATTTCTGATTTGCATTTGACCTATCTTTGCATTCGGGCTTGTCTCTGTAAGGCGAGTATTGAAACCTCGTAGGCGTCTAGGATTTTTCGATTATATTTTATAAAATGAGTATAACTAGATATGATATCTAGCGCATCACTACAGTTCTGAATTGAGCGTCTGCAAAAACGTTGTAAGTATTCTGTAAACGTTATGTATTTACATTTTTCATGGTCTATTCAAGGGAAATAATATTTCAACAACTTTATATCACAAACAGACAAATACAGTGCTATTCGTTTATATCTGCAGGGCTTCAACCGAAGACAGTGAAAAATGACACTCTTTGATTTAGAACAATACATATTTTGACCGATATCGATTAAGTTACACTATTGTGTGGTTCATTAGAAATGCATCAGAATGACTCAATGGCTGGGGCTTGAGGGGCCTATGGCCCATTTGGCCCTTGGACAAGGTTTTGTCATGAATGCACCGGGGATCCCTTGCCAGACCCTGGTCCCTGTCGAAAAGGTTTGCCCTCCTCTCCCCCCTTCCCCACAAAGTTAAACTCGCTCGTACGCCTATGTTATGCCCCCTTCGAAGAAGAAAGGGTATATTGTTTTGCAGCATACCCAGAAATCTAAGCCAATTTGCTGGCTTATTGACGAAATTGTCTCCCTTGAAAACAGCATATCGAGTGTATCGATTAGCCATTATCGGTCAATTTACGCCTATTGAAATATAGAAGGGGAAAAAACTTTAACACGTCAAATGACATCAAAAGCATTATCTGACAATATTTGTTAAGTTATTGAAGTAAACTGCAATATTTGCACTTTCTTTCAATATAATTTTTAATAAAATAAAATATGATCTTCTTGCTTCCCTAAGCGTTTGAAATAAGTAACTAAGTTTGATCCCGAGTCTCACTGATTTCTGTGGGAAAAGACAGATTTTAAGATGATGTCGGTCGGTCTGTCTGTCGGTCCGTATGTAGACCAATCGGTTTCCGGACTCTCTGCCCTAGGATCATGAAAGTTAACAAAGGAGGTTGGTCATGACCAGCAGATGACCCCTATTGATTTTGAGATTAGTAGGTAAAATTTTAGGTCAAGGTCACTGTGACCCGGAACAGTTAAACGGTTTCCGGCTGATAACTCAAGAACGCTTAGGCCTGGGATTATGAAAGTTTACAAGGAGGTTGTTCCTTACCAGCAGATGATCCCAATTTATTTTAAGATCAGTAAATCAAAGGTCAAGGTTACAGTGACCTGGAACAGTTAAACTGTTTCTGTACGATAACCTGAGAATGCTTGGGCCTAGACTCATGAAACTTAATAGGGAGGTTGATCATGACTAGCAGATAGCATCTATTTATTTTCAGGTCAGTAGGTAAAAGGTCAAGGTCACAGTGACCCGGAACAGTTAAACCGTTTCCGGACGATTACTTGAGAAAACGCTCTTGTCCAGGATCACGAAGCTTAATAGGGAGATTGGTCATAACCAGATGACCTTTATCGATTTTAAGGTCAGTAGGTCAAAGGTCAAGGTCACAGTGACCCAGAACAGTAGAACTTTTGGCCCTATAACTAGAGAATGCTTTGGTCTAAGATCACATTTGATACGGAGGTCATTTATGACTGGTAAATGATCCATAATTATTGATTTTAGTTCAGTACGTCAAACGTTCAGTGCATGTATTGGAGGGTGTGCATTTCGTGTTTTACGAGCTTTTGTTCATTCTTGCTTTTTATGCCCCCGAAGGGAGGCATATTAGTTTTCAACTGTCCGTCCGTTAGTTCGTTCGTTTGTTCGTTCGTTCGTTAGTCACAACGTTAACTTTTTGCATGAAGGCACTTTACTCGCGAACCACTGACCCATGACCTTTAAACTTCACATGCTGATAGTACTTATTGAGTACACCACCCCTACTGACTTTGGGGTCACCAGGTCAAAGGTCAAGGTCACAGGGGCCAACGTTAACTTTTTGCATGAAGGCATTTTACTCGCGAACCACTTCACCCAGGACCTTCAAACTTCACATGCTAATAGTACTTATTGAGTACACTACCCCTATTGACCTTGGGGTCACCAGGTCAAAGGTCAAGGTCACAGGAGCCAACGTTAACTTTTTGCATGAAGGCACATTACTCGCGAACCACTGCACCCAGGACCTTCAATCTTCATATGCTGATAGTACTTATTGAGTACACCACCCCTACTGACTTTGGAGTCAGCAGGTTAAAGGTCAAGGTCACAGGAGCCAATGTTAACTTTTTGCATGAAGGCACTTTACTCGCGAACCACTGCACCCAGGACCTTCAAACTTCACGTGCTAATAGCACATATTGAGTACACCACTCCTACTGACTTTGGGGTCACCAGGTCAAAGGTCAAGGTCACAGGGTCCAACGTTAACTATTTGCATGAAGGCACTTTACTCGCGAACCACTGCACCCAGGACCTTCAAACTTCACGTGCTGATAGGACTTATTGAGTACACCACTCCAACTGACTTTGGGATCACCAGATCAAAGGTCAAGGTCACAGGGGCCAACGTTAACTTTTTGCATGAAGACACTTTACTCGCGAACCACTGCACCCAGGACCTTCAAACTTCACGTGCTAATAGCACATATTGAGTACACCACTCCTACTGACTTTGGGGTCACCAGGTCAAAGGTCAAGGTCACAGGGTCCAACGTTAACTATTTGCATGAAGGCACTTTACTCGCGAACCACTGCACCCAGGACCTTCAAACTTCACATGCTGATAGTACTTATTGAGTACACCACTCCTACTGACTTTGGGGTCACCAGATCAAAGGTCAAGGTCACAGGGGCCAACGTTAACTTTTTGCATGAAGACACTTTACTCGCGAACCAATGCACCCAGAACCTTCAAACTTCGCATGCTGATAGTACTTATTGAGTACACCACCCTTACTGACTTTGGGGTCGCCAGGTCAAAGGTCAAGGCGCTGTGGGGGCATTTGTCACCATTAGTGACAGTTCTTGTTTGAATATGTTACTTATCTTATCGATTTTTAAACCTTTAATTTTCATGGCACAAAATATCGGTTCTTGAATCATTTTACAACTGTTTGGAGAGGAAAACTTCACTGAAAACAAACCGCAAAAACGATTTATGGACATCATTTTGCTTTTAATAATAACTAATTGTTTTCTTAGATGTCAGAAAGCTTTGTTCTTCTAGGGGAATTTACATTAATTTTTCTTCATATTTCTGTGATAAAATATAATATGATGCACTGACATAATAAAGTTTCTGAAATGCTGATTTATATGGCAGGTGTTTTTCAATACAATTGTTTTCCGGAAAAACGAGGGATCGAAGTAGTCCAACTTTTATATTATTGTATTATAACTAGAATGTGTTCAATTTTGGGGACTATTTCAGTCTTTACCATTAACACTTATCCTGCTAAATTTCTTTCATGAACTCGTCCACCTTTCAATTTGGACAGTACCATTAAGTGTTTTAAAAGGGATGCTTACCAAAAAATACTGACAGAATGGCGAACAGTGCAGATCATGATCAGACTGGACGGATCTACACTGGTCGCAAAGACAAAATCAGTCGTGTTTTGCATGATAAGGGTTAAGGTGTTTACATGTGTAACCCCGCAGCCTGTTTTACTAGTTTTTTTGTAGTACGTTTCTTCCAATTTTTAAGGAAACGGTAAACAAGGATTATTTTTTATTCAGAACTTACCTTCTGATATTTAGCTAACCAAATTTGATAAGTAGTGTTCATAGTCTGTATGTTTTGTATAAGGGTCACATGTTGCTTAGATATTATTATCCAAAAAAATCCTTTTAATTAATACAAGATTTTTCTAGCCCGCCCGCTTAGCTCAACAGGGAGAGCGCAGATCTACGGATCACGGGGTCGTGAGTTAGAGCCCTGGGCGAGGCGTTTGTTCTCCGTGACGATTTGATAAAAGACATTTTGTCCGAAATCATTCGTCCCCCACATCTGATTAATGTGGGGAAGGTGGCAGTTACTTGCGGAGAACAGATTTGTACTTGCACAGAATCCAGGAACACTGGTTAGGCTAACTGCCCGCCGTTACATAACTGAAATACTGTTGAAAAACGGCGTTAAACCCCAAAACAAACAAACAAACAAGATTTTTCTAAGGAAGAAGCGTTGAATGTAATTATGATACGTTAGTAATAAAAAAAAACAACCGTTGATTTTTGGTGAAAAGGACTTTTTTCAATTCTGCCGCGACGGTACACGTATTAATTTGGCAAAGCAGTTATGTATTGTTGAAAGCAGATTTCGTTATGTACTCGTATTTTATGTTGTCATGCACACCGATCTGCAGCTTTAACTATACTAGTATTTTCATATTTTCTTACAAATTCCAAGCAAGAAACTTTTGAACAGTGAAAAATATATAATAGGAAATAACCGAAAGCTGTGAAAGTTATTTCTTCTCTTTCCTTTAATTAAACAGAGTGACCTACTACTTTGTCGGTAAATCGAAATGAGAAGCATGACCGTATGTGAATGTCAGCATGTCAGGATACTGGTTATATGACCCAGGGAAGTGCCTACGCCTTTAGTATCTTGAACAATGGTTTGGGTCCAATCGCTAAGGTGACTATGTCTTAGACTAGCTGACAAACGATGTAGATTGTCCTTTGTTAAAACGTAGAGCTGGTGAGACCAAATATCTCATATATAGAATTTTCCCTCTGGCTACCTTGCCTAAATGATTCGTGTACCAATGATTCGTAAATGATTTCTTATTATGAGCTAGACAATTTCAGGGATCAGGCAAATCACTAAATGTTTCAAACTAACAATCTTTAATTAAAAATGATTAGCTCAAACTCCTATAGGCTGGAGACTCTATACTTGACTAGTCTTTTTGTTGAAGTTCCCGTCAGACAATGTCTTTGAATCAACAACATACGAGTCCTATCGCATAGATGCTCGGCCTCTGTCCTCTCAAACTCTATATAATTGCCCTGACTCCTGGATGCTCAGCGCCTATATGCTATCATATATAGCATTCAACTACCATATAGGTATTATCCCCGATGCCTTGGCTGTATTTCGCCAATAATGCTGAACCGTCTATAAGCTGGAACTCTCCTACTATCTCAGTAGATTACCAAACTCTGGGTCTCTGTCTCAGCTTCCCGATGCTCAGCCTATATATGCTATCGTCTATAGCATTCAATTACCTTTAAGGTAAAGCTCCTATGCGCTGGCCCTATAGCTCGAAACCTTATCGAAATTCTGCTACTCTTCTTTAGTCTAAGAACTTCCAAAGTTTTCTTTTTAATAATTCATCCGCCCTGACAGGGTGACTGCAATAGTCTCCTTCTCAAGGTACTGGGATAAATTATTAGTTGAATCCTCGATGTGTCTTCTTCAACCGCTGGATACCGAATGAGCTCTCTTTGTTTTGTTTTGTTTTATTCATTCTTATTTGTTTACGCTGCGCTGCGTAGTTATGACTGTTTCCAGTCTAACTAATCAATCGTAGGCCCAGCGAGATTTGAATTTTGAGACCCGTTGCCAGATACAGGTCGGCGCCTGGATCGATTCCAAAGAATTAGATTCATATGATATAGTTAAAAAGGGACCTTAATTCAAGGCCCGGGTGTTATTTTGAACATGTCTGGGTCTTGGCTGGAGTATTTATTGTTATTATATTGTTTTTAAATGTTATACCCCCCTAAACTGTGTCATAATTTCCGAAATAATAAATATGTTATAAAAGTATTTAAATTTATTAAATTTTGTCATCCAGGGTAAGAGCCGCGACTACCTTACTAACACTCCTGAAGCGCCTGAGAAAAACTGCCACTGACCATGAACTACATCTATACTCTTAAGCTTTATTTTATTAATATCAAAACTTTAAAAACATTAAAACTTTAAAAATACGTTTAAAACATAGCCTCTATATACGTCCGATTGTTGACAGTACACAGGTTATTTATAGATTACACGCCACGCCTACTGCATAAATGTGTCATATCGATAAATATGCTTATTTTATATTCTCGTAAACATTCAATGTGCTTCACCGATACCGTTTTACTATATTTTTAAAACGCTGTCATTTTGTCATTTTTTAATGTTTTTCAGTTCAGTTTTTTGCACTTTATAGTCCAAAGTCTAAATTTAATGATTATATCGGTATTAGTTACTTTACATATTATATGTAAAAGATATTTACGATCGCGCTGTATGAAATTTTGCGGTTGTTTTTATCAAAATTCGACCGTTTCTACGTGATTTTGGTCATTTTAATGAACTTATCTTCCTAAAAATGGTTCTAGCAATATAGCTCTATGTGTTCTTTAGCGATTCTGCAAATTTAAAGATAAAATATATATTAATAAATGTTTTACACGCGAATCCTGTGTACCCGTCGCCTAAATTACGCGTAAGAATTTTTACTTAAAATTTACCTGTTTACCTGTTGTTTGTTTACCGTTGTGTGTCGACGTCTGTATGTTTCCGGATCATCATCACTACTGGATTTTCCTATGGTGGGTCTTTCTCGGACTGGGTCATGCTTATGCATGCCACCATAGGTCCCTATCACATATATACAGTGCTGACCAATACTTTATATTATTTTATAGCTTTATTTGATATTGGTTGCTTATGGTTTTATGATTTTATTACTGTTATTATAGAATTTGTATAAAAAAGTTAAAATTGAATAAAAGTTGGTTAAAAAGCTAGCTAAAATTTGATAAAATTTGATAAAATCAGAGTCGACCTTTGCCGAAAAACGAAAACACAAAGACTCTTATTTCTGATTTTTATTTTGCCTAAAGTTTTTAATAAAATTAAGTTATAAAAATATATTTAAAACTAATTTAGTAAAAACAGGTGACCATCCTTGCCGAAATGTAAAGTGTTTGCAAGGATGTGTCTCCTAGTTTTAAAATCATTGTCTAAAATTAGCCTAGTCATGGCTTAAAATTACGTATATGTTTAAAATTATAACAATTTAAAAGATACTGGTTGCTAAAAGAGTATTTGGCCTTTTGATTATTATAAAACAATAAAAATAACATATGTATATATACATTTTAACAACTAAAAGTAAAATACTATAATATAAATTATAATATTAAAACCTCTTTCGGGCTTATTTTGGTATGCTTCATATACAGTCGGCTCCTGTTACTATGTTATTCTTGGATTTATTTCTAGCTGTTCATAGTTGAGGCCCGACCCTAGCAACTTTAATAGATAGCGCCTTTCACCCTGAGGACATATCGCCTGTATTGACCGCACCAGTGCCGTTAAGCCTTACATGGTACCCCCAGACGGGGTGCATATACAAGCTCAGCCCCCTGGTTATTGACGCCATCTTTTTTGAACGAAGTTTAGGATTTTAACATGTTTATACACGTTTCCCCTGAGATTATATTATCTCTATTGACCGCACCAGTGCCGTTAAGCCTTACATGGTACCCCCAGACGGGGTGCATATAGAGATTCAAACCCCCTGGTACTTTGTGATATTAAATTAAGGCCAAAGTTATAAAATTCATTGTTAGGTCGGTCCCCTCCTATGTAATGTTTATGTTTTGTTTATATTCTGTTCAAGTAGCCTATTTTGGTGATGAAATGTATTAGGAGGCTGTAGACCTGCTGCTCGACTTCCTTCGGAGGGAAGAGGAGTGTCTTTCTGTCTATACAGACCAACCCGAGTTTCAGGAGTCCACATTCAAGTTCCAATCTGTGTTCTGCATTTCGTGTACACTCTTTGTGTATGTCAAAGAATACGTGGTTGAATGTTTCGTATTCTGTACAGTGTGGGCATAGATGTTTATCTGAGTAGTTCTCCCAGCCCAGACCGTTCCGCCCAGCCTTAATCTGGTAATGATCTTATCATGGCCGGTGTTTGTGCTATAAATTTGCATTTTACTGGGGATATGTTCTGAGAGGGCGCAGCGCATTGTGTCTTGTTGTAGCCATCTCTGTCTAAAAAACTCCTTTGATTTGGCCTTTATTATGCTATTAACCTCAGATACTGCTAATTTGACCTGTTTTGGGGCTCCATTTTCGGACCCTTGCTTTGCTAGTTGATCGACCCTTTCGTTTCCCATAATGCCAACATGACTCGGGACCCATATTAGGGAAACATGTATACCTATTTTACTGAGATGGCTGATTTTATGAATAATGTCAACTATTATATCAGATCTTGATTGTGACCTGCCTGTATTATTGATTGTAATACAGACAAACTATCTGTAAATATAGCTACGTTTCTGGGCATGTTTTCGGGTATCCATTTCAGTGCATGTGGATGGCTGTTGCCTCACACGTGAATATGGAGACCTAGGGTCTAATTTGAAAGCGACGAGCAAATTTCTTTGCTATAGGGATCAAAGACAACAAAGGCCGCGCCCGCTTTATTTTCGCTGGGATTTTTGCTACCGTCTGTATATATATGGTAATGTGACCTATAATGCTTCATTATATGCATTTCTGTTATATGTTTGGCCTGGGTGGTATCTTCTGTTTTATTAATGAAGCATTTAAGGCTTAAGTCGGGGGTTGTGACCATGATCCAGCATTATATGAAAACACCGGCTCTTGTATATTTACTTCACTTAATTGGTATTTATCTAGTAACCTATTAACCTCTCGAGTGTACGGCTGGGTTCTAAGCTCTTTCCTACCAGTGTGACCGTTTCTAACCCTTTCGATGGTACTGGGGCATTCTTTCAGTGCTTTGATTGTATTATTTATGGGCAGATTTTCACCTAGGCGGCTGGATCTGGCCCAATATTTGAGCATATTGACCTCTCTTGTTATACTAATGGTAGCTGGGCCGTTTCTACTAATACTGCCATTTTATTAGTTGTTTTATATGCTCCAGTGACTACTCTTAGGGCCTTACTTTGTATTACATCTAGCCTTTTTAACTGTGATTTGCAGGCTGACGCATATGCTGTGCTACCATAATTAATTTTGCTCATAATTAGGAGTTATATAACATGAGTTTAGTTTTCTTATTAGCTCCCCAGTTTGTTCCAGATATTAGTCTCAAGAGGTTAATATCTTTTTCACACCTATTAACTAGATTATTTATATGATGGTGCCACGTTAAATATTGATCAAAATACATTCCTAAGAATTTGGCGGTCGGTGCTATTTCAAGGGCTTTACCACATAATTTAAGTTCCGGCGTTACTTTATTCGATTTTGCTAGGACTTTAAGATATGGTTGCCGGCACACCATTAGCACTTGTGTTTTATTAGGGTTGATGGTGAATCCCCATTCATTACTCCATTTTTCTATTACTCAAGGACCTTTTGGCCTTTTAGTAATGCACTATGTGGGTTTGGTGATGTTACCCATGTGGCTCCATCATCTACAAATTGGGCAAGTTCGGTCCGGTCACCGGGAGGGGACTGTTTGTTGTGTGCATCTATAGCCGTGTTTAGAGTGTTCATAATGAGATTAAAGATCAGTGGACTAATCACACTTCCCTGGGGTGTGCCATTGTCAGGTTCTACTGTATCTGACAAATGGCCATTGACCTTTACCTTAATTTTTCTGCCTTCCAGGAAATTAGCGATCCATGTAAGCATTCTCCCCTTAATGCCTAGAGATATTAAATTCAAGAGAGACCCTTTATTCCAATGCCTATCAAATGCATTACTTAGATCTAAAAATATGCCTAGTAGGTAATAACCTTTCGATGGGCCTCTTTACAGTCTGATTCGAAGCGAAGGAGGTGATCTTCGCACGAATGGGCTTTCCTACATCCTGACTGATATGGGGAGAACAGATTATTATTTTCAATATAAGTTTCAAGTCTTGGTTTATCATTCTTTGCATGACCTTGGTGAGGGTTGACGTTAGGGAGATGGGGGCGGTATGAAGCAGGGTTTGTTTTTTCCTTATTGGGCTTAAGTATTGGTACTATAATGGCCTCGCCCCAGCTTTCTGGGGTAGAGCCTTCTTTCCAAGACTGATTATATAGCTTTAAGAGTTTTTCTTTGGCATGTATTGGTAAATTTTTAATCATTCATAATGGATCGCATCTTCGCCTGGGGCAGAACTATTACATTGATCAAGGGCCATGTTTAATTCAAGGAGGGAGAATGGTTTATTATACTCAATATCGTCATGTGGGGCTGTGTTATTTTCATTGTAGAGATCGTATTCTTGCTCTTTATATTGTTTATTTGCCAAAAATTCAGCACTGTAATTGTCATTACTGCTGATTTTCTTATAGTGTTGCACCAGAAAATTTGCCTTATCTTTTTCCATAACCACCGGATCGTTGTCGTTCAGAAGTGTACCAATAGAGCTAGATGATTTGCCTCTAAATTTATTGACAACGTCCCATACTTCTTTTGATGTTGTTTTATGGTTTATTTGTGTTATGTACTTTTCAAGGCTGGTGCGTTTTGCTTTTTTAATGATCTCTACAGCCTTATTACGGAGTGACCTGTATTTTTGCAGATTTTCATCATTCTTATTTCTGCTATAATTTTTCCTAGCATTCTCCCTTTGTTTAACTGCATTTGCGCATTCCTCAGTCCACCAGGGTATAACCTTTTTCCTGTTGTTCTTGCCTTTGACCATTGGTATACTCTTTTTACTAATACTATAGATATCATTTATAAATTGTGTGTGATTTTCATCCACTGTCTTGCCCTCAGTGTTATAATGGAAATGCCTGATTGCGAAGTCATGATATTGGTCCCAGTCTGCTTTACCTATCTTATATTTGCGGGTGGTATGAATCGCCTCTGTTTTTATTGAAAATTCTAATCCCAGCAATATTGGAAAATGGTCACTGCCAAAAGTATTATTGATAACTCCAAAGAATGCATATTGTGCCATGTATGAGAAACTATTGCCAAATCTATTGCTGAGTCTTTTTGATTTGGTAAATCACTTAGCCTTGTTATATTTCCATCATTTAATACAACTAGATTTTTCTGTGATAATAGATTTAACATAGTCTCAGAGGCCGAGTCACACCTTGGATCGCCCGGGGGATTCCAGAGTGGGTTTTTAATGTTGAAATCTCCAGAATTACTGAGTGGTTTCGTATGTTAGAGAACATTTTTTGATAGTGTTCTTCGGTGTTATGTTTTTCATATGCTACATAACAATTATAAATTGTTATGTTTTTGCTGTGACCATATATAGTTATGCCGTTAATTTCATATTCATTGTGAATATTGACCTTTCAACTGTGAATTTGATGCCCTGTTTGACATATATTATTGTACCGCCTCTTCTTGATCTGTGCGTTTTTGATATGTTGCAATTTCATAGTCATAAAGCTTTGGTGGTGTTATTTTTTTTCCATATCTAAACGCTTCCTGAATACACACGGCATGTATTGTATCTGTGGATGACTTAAGGAAGCTGTTTAATTCGGTGACCTTTGTATTTTTGTCCCCTGCAAACCCCGGGCGTTCCAAGACATTATATTAAAGTTACGATTACATGCCGTCTTGGAATCTACACCGGACATTATTAATTAATTAATTGTATGGGGTTATTGTTAATTAATTTACAGGGAGTTAGATCGATGTCACCTAATAGGGACCATATCCGGCATACCACTGGGGTGGTGGTGGGGGGTGGTGAGGTACCCACCGAGGGCGTCTGTGGCCCATTGTACCATGTGGCCTTGCATGTCTATTGAACCTATTGTGTTGGCGGGGTCCAGATAACCTTCTGTTATGGTATCTGGGTGCATTGCCTGTATGTGATGAAGTGGGTGGGGTGGGGGTTTTCCTTGCCCCCGCGGTTTGTGTTTCTTCTTGCTGTTCTGGTGCGCTATTGCCCTGTGATATGGCTTCATCTATCATTTGTTCAAGTGCCTGGTCATTTATTTGTTGACCTTGTATCTTAGGTGCTATGTTTTTGATTATTTCCATAACCTTGGTCTTATGTATATATTCTTTATTGTTGTGTAGTGTTTGTGTTGGTGTGTTTGCACGTGTTGTTTGACCAGATGTAAGGCCAGCATTTCTCATTCTGGCCTCATATTCTGTTTTGATTGCGTCATTTTTCTTGTGAATGTTTTGTAAATAGTTTGTGTATGCCAAACACCCTTTGAATGCTGCACTGTGTAAACCGTTGCAATTTGCGCATTTTTTGATGTTTCGGTATTGGCATTCATAATGCGAGTGTGGCCCTGCACAATGTGGGCAAATTGTTTTACCTGTGCACTTGTTTGCTGAGTGTCCGTGCTTTTGGCATTTGTTACACCTTAGGGGAGATAACAAGGATGGATATACTGGTACTTGGGTGCCATCATTTAGTTTCACCTTCAATGGTGCTTTTTCAGAACTAAACGTGAGTTTTATTGTTGATGAAGGCACCTTTCTTCCATTGACTATTTCGTAGCCCCGGTGGTAGACTTTTATGTTGTTCTCTTGTGCGAATGTGTTAACGTTATCATTATAGTTGATGTCCTTTATGTAAATGACCCCTTTAGACTCTATTTTCTTATTCGGACTAGAGCGTTTGTCTGTGTTTAGTGGCTCTAGAACGAAGTCATATTTTTGATAAGTAAATTGCTTGGCCAGGTCCAATTTGTCTTTGCGAATCATGAAAGTGGGACATCCCCCCTCGGTGGATGGGTCCTTGACAAATGATCCGCCTACATAGGCTATGAAAGCCGAGGATATCTCTTGAATCCTCTGCTTCGGGAACACACATGACACTGTACGCAGTGTCATTGCCACAAAGCACAGAGAGGATGTGTTGGCCGCTGGCGATGCCCCCTTTGATCTCTTAGAGCTCTTAGTCTCCCATGTGCCTTCAGTGTCAGCCTGCACCGACATGTTTGTCGACTGCTCACTATTGGCGCCGGTGGTACAGGGTGGTACACCGGTATATGGTGGTACCTGTTCACCCTGGTGTTGATCGGCATTGTTCATTAGCCGTGGCAATGATGGGGTGGCTGGTGTAACTGGGATGCCAAGCTCTGGATAGTTGACATCATCTAGTGCCGGTGCACCAGGGGGGCTTTGCCTGTTGTACAGGGTGGTGCTTCTGTCTCATTAAATGAGACAGGGTCTTGGTCCTGCCTTGGGTTTAACCTTGGTAGGCTAGGGATCGGGGGTGTTTCGATGTTACCATCACACTTGGGTGACGGTACACCGGTGTGGCATTCACTAGGTGGTGTTGGCGGATCACTATCAATAGTGAGCCTCCCAGGACTTAAACTTGAGTCCGTGTCATTAGGGTTGGCTACCGGACTAGGGACAGGATATGTCACGTTACTCAAAGGGTGTAACCTAGTGGCAGACAGATCAAGGGATCCGTCGGCCGAGTCCGATATTGCCTGGGCCTTGTTCGCAGGACTTCCTGAAGAAGAGTTGAGAGAAGTTTCTCTCGTTCTTTTCTTCCCCTTTACCTTCCCCAGGGATTGCATATTACTAACTGGTGTCGAGCCGCCCGCCGGGGCGAAGTCGGCACACAGAAGCTTTCTAGCTGTCCCCTTGGCCTTTACTATGGGGGTTGTACCGGGTGATCCCCCATGTGACTTGGACTTTTTCCCTGATGATTTACCCATTGTTGTTATGTCTGCTTGATTAATTTAATTTATTCCTATTAAGTAACTAATTTTAGATTTACGAATATATTCTTATACAGAATTTATGAATTTATCCGTTAAGTTTTATCTGCCAAAATCGTCTACTTTGATTAATTTGTTTTTATTGACTGTTTTAACTATCCGTAATAACCTATAATATATATATATTATCGCTCTATGCAGTTATTTACTATATGCACTAATTGCCTTATTAATTAGCTTGTTTGTAATTGTACAATATATATCAAACCGTCAATTTTCTATATTGTACAAATATGTCCTAGATACTGACTCTCTATAAGTCAGTATAAACCTTGTAATTTATTTTACACTAACAGTAAAGTGCAGTGGTGTTAGTTAATCCTATTGTACCTATACGATCAGTTAATCTTATAACGCCTGCGGCCTAACAATGTAAAGCGACGCGCACGATTTTTATGTGAAAGTTATGAATTTAACCTATTTTAAGTGTTAGTTAAAGTGCTTTACGATCAAGTATTTTGATCAAGATCAAAATACCTTCACGTAGATAAATAGACCCTAAATACCTTAAAAGTGGCGGTTGTCCGGTGTCCAACGTAGATTTCCAACGACGGCCAATTAATCGAGTGGTTCTATGAGCATACCGTTGTGAGGAATAAGTCACAGGACGAGCCTATTTGCCCTACTCGAGCACCTACCGAAGCTAAGTATGACACTTGTCGATACTTTGCTATACCATACGTACGGTCAACGCACCGATAAAAATAACGTCTTATCGCTACGTAGCCAATATGGTTTTTGAAGATGAATGAGCTCTCTATCATTCATCTACCTATTTATACCCCAGCAGACGTGCTATTTATAGAACTTGTTTCTGATTGGTCCAGATTTATACATAGTGTCTTACAACGAGTACCTGCTCTATCAACTATCTGGTTTCCTTTACCTTTTGTATATAACAAAATGTGTGATGCTGGGATCCAGCCATCAACATAATGAACCCAAATCAGCCACAAATGACCCAAATCCTATTATTTACAGCAATTCAACAATAATTATAGCAATGACAACATGAAAAGGGAGTCAAGCACTATCTGTGCTTATATGTTACGTTAGCAATACATCAAATATACAAATTATTCTGACACAGCATTTCTGTCAAAATCCTAAAGATTCCCGAAAAGCTTCTGTCTACGGCACTTTAAAGCTCTCGGGAGGTTAATGGAAGTTTATTTTTTCTTCATCTTGACCGGATCAGCAGACGACACGGAGCAAAATACACCAGAAAGAAACGATGATAAGTAATTCAAAGATTAATAAAACGGTAAGTTTCTAGCCAAAGACCGATGGAATCTTAATGGAATTTCATAACTTCACAATTCACAGCTTCATATTTCTTTTAGAAAATTAAAACGTGAAATATTGAACTTCACAATTTCTTACTTCACGACTTCACCATTCCTAAAACTTCATAAAACTTCACACTTTACGACTTCGTGATTTATAGAATTTCAATAAATGTGAAATAGTGTTGCATGAAATCGTGAAGTTCATTAATTATTCATCAAGATTTCATGTTTTACGAAAAAAAAGTCTTGAAATCTTTGTGTGACACGTGAAGATCATAATTCATACTTCACGATTTCACTTTTTGTTAAAAAAATCATGATTTGTGAAGTGTGAAATCGTTAAATTTATGATTTTGTACTTCACAAAGTTTTAAATTGTGAAGTGTTAACTCATGAAGACAATACGGCCTTTCGTATGTATGTGGTGACTGCGCATATGCTTCATTAGGATATCTTTTTTTATTATACCTCACATAAATGTCCAATGCAAATTTCCCATTAGTTTAACTTGAATAATATATCATATTCCCCAGTGATTTTATATCACATGCGCAAAAGCGTTATTTTCAATTTCTGCGCAGGTGATATGATCCATAATTTCATATCACATGCGCAACAGCGTTATTTTGTTTTTATGCGCATGTGATATTATTTTTTCATATCACCCGTTGAGAGACTGATTTCAGACGAGACGCTTATATAATTATACGTTAGGATTAAATTACCCTTTTCTGGTGCTCTTGCATGTGCGAACACGGCCGATTTTTCTTTTTTATGCTACGTGCAAAATATTTCTAAAACAAGTTTTCATCAAATATTGAATCGAAACTACCACAATAAGTTTGGAAATGATCTAACTAAAAAATGAGTGCTCACACTGGTATGTTTCGTTTAGAAAAAAGAAAGTTATCGCCGTTTTTCGAATGCTACTGATTGACGCAATGTTGAAATATTAGAATAAATATAGGGGTCAGCGATATGTAAACGTCTCGACTAAATCTATCAAAAAAAGTCTTATTTCACAGCAAAGTCGCCACAAATTATGAGTGCTAACAAGTAAAGACCCTTTAAATCTGTCTTCATTATTTGGTTAGTAATTACTTTTTTATGTTAAATTATTATGTTGATTTTCCAGTAAATGCTTTGACCCTTATAAGCTTTCGGTATAATAAAATAAATATTGCATTCCTGAGAGGGTGATATCGAGGGCTTGGTGCAAAACTATTGTAAATGTATATAAATAAAGAACAAGATACAATAGTTTTGCGCCAAGCCCTCGATATGAAAAATGTTCACACCTCGAAATATGAATATAGACCTCGCCTGGCGCCTCGGTCAATATTCATATATCTCGCGGTGAACAATTTTCATATCACCCTCTCAGGAATGCAATATTTATATAATATCTTTTATATCAAGTTATGCGTGCGTGTTTTAACTTTTATTACATTTCCAAATGTGTATACGGATACACCAGGTGGGATATTTACATTGTCCTGTATTCAAGTAAAGGTTTGTCCACAAAAATCCAGTTTATACTCCAAAATGGTGTTTTAAGTGCCCCGCTTTGTTCCGCTATTTTTTTTCTTTGTTGTTTTCCTCGTTTTCAATGTTTACCCTATGTATTTTTTGTACTAATCTAGTCATGTATACATACATATTATATACACTGTTTTACGGTTTGAGATGGGTGGGGAACGGGGTGGAGGGGGTAGGCGTGACTGTTAAATAATTACCCGTATTCTTTTTCTTTTTTTTGAATTCATAATTGTTAGACCTCGTTATCATAGCTGTGAGAGCACTTGCTTCTTTGATGATCAGATACCTACATAGCTCTTTGGGAAACTTATTTCTGCAGTTTATTCTAAAATAGTGACCGTGTTACGTTGAGTATTTGGCAGCTTATTTGAAAAATAAAGCAAAGACTCACAAAACTATGGGTAGAATCATATGCTTTGATAAAGATGTATTGGATACGTAATAAAACATAACTTATGTTGCAGTGATAGATCAGACAGTAATTTGTTACCTTCACTCTCAAGGGAAATTTCTCTGGAAAGATTAAATGCTGACATTTAACCGGTTTGGGAAATGATGACTTACTGCGATAATGGCAGGTTTCTTACAATGTATTTTCTCTACTACCTGACAGTTTGATTTAATGTAGTGAATTTCTTCCTACTAGTGCAAAAGCAAAAAACGACGGAAGGTCCCCAAAAGAGATATAATATGAAAGTTAGACATATTCTTGAGCCTCCAAGGCTGTCAGGTTATGGTCGCTGACTTTAGATTACTTGCCCCTCGTCATGCGAGTTCGACACCTCGCTTTGGGTGTATTTTTTTTTATATGAGGAAGCCATCCAGTTGGCTTACGGAAGGTCGATGGTTCTACCCAGATGACCGCCCGTGCCTGAATTAATGTTGGGGGGTGGGGGTGGGAGTAGGGGGGAGCACCTGGGGTCTTCCTAGGAAATATGATATGAATTGTGTCGGCGTGACTCTAAACCAAACAAATAGTAAACATATTCTGAAATTCTGAAATCTCTGAAGTCGTTTTCATTTAATAGCAAAAATATGTTTGCGGTAAAATATACTACCCACATGTAAAATTAATGTTTGGGCCACGAAATTCAGACAATTCAAATTTTGCAATATTTAACATAATTATGTTTGATTATGTCAACTCGTAACAGCCAAAACTGTAATTTTTTCGCAAACAGGCTGAATTTTATATAAACGTTACATACGAAACCAACCAAGTACAATAGAAAAGTGTACCCGAAGTCTTATAAAAAATAATAACATTAATGTATTCTGTCAGTTCCTTTTATAAATTATATTTTGTGAATGCTGATATTCTATGCCATACGGAGTTATAAAGACTGAAACAGCAGACAGAATACAAAAAAAGATAAAAATTACTTCAAGAATATTGTTACAGATTGAAACTGAAAATCAATGTTAAGAAAACTAAATTTATTGTTTTCAGAAAATCGGTATGAATGTTACCTATGAACTTGAATTTTGTTTTTTTCTCTTTTTCCCTTTTTCCCTTTTTTGGGTACCTTACTGATAAACTCGTATTATTTCTTAATTAACAAACAATTAAATGTAAATGAGCCGTGCCATGAGAAAACCAACATAGTGGGTTTGCGACCAGCATGGATCCAGACCAGCCTGCGCATCCGCGCAGTCTGGTCAGGCTCCATGCTGTTCGCTTTTAAAGTCTATTGGAATTGGAGAAACTGTTAGCGAACAGCATGGATCCTGACCAGACTGCGCGGATGCGCAGGCTGGTCTGGATCCATGCTGGTCGCAAACCCACTATGTTGGTTTTCTCATGGCACGGCTCAAATGGTTTCGTAAATATGCATTGTATACTACTACTCTGACTGGAAAGAAAAGTTTCATCCTTATGCTTTAAGGTACGTCAGACCCGTATAGACCTAATTGTTTTCTTTGTGACGACAATATGCTTGATACCTAATTCCTCTGGGAAATTTACTTTCTGAACTTTTTGTGATAAATTGAAATACGATATGCTGACATTATAAGGTTTCTGAAATTGTGAATTATAGAGATGCAAGCAAAAATAGTTTTCTGTCAATACAAGACATTTTCCTATGAAAAGATGATTAAAGAGGATTTACTAAGAGCATTGTATTGTAGATTTTAACCTATACTACAGTCACCTTTATAGTGCTAAATAACTTTCTTGCATACCAGACTGGTCTCAAACGATTTCACCTGTTCCGTTGTAACTGAACGGAGTTATTAAATAATTATGTAATAAAACGAATTATCACATGTTGGAGTGGAATAAAGCCATTACATTTTGGTATTACACTAAGCGTAATAAATGTTGAGAAAAATTTACATATGATAAAAGAATGTTACATTGTGTGAATTTATTAAACTCTTTGAATAAAATATATCAGTTGCTCGATAGAGCCTTGCATTTTTTGTTTTATTCAATTTAATTAATTCAATATGAAAAGGCCGCCCGGATAGACCGTCAGGGGAGGTAACTAGAGCCACGGATTAGGACTATACTTATACATACGATCGGGTATTTATAAAGTAAAACAAAATTTAGTTTTTAAAGTAAAATTTTCATGTTTTTTTATGTAGAACACATTTTACAGAACACATATCTTAAATCATAATAATATTAATCATAATCTAGGAAACTTTGACCAAATAATAAGACTAAATAGGAGGGGCCGAAAAGTGGGGGACGAAATGACCATTTTTGAAATTGTCAAGGGATACGAAAGGACGAGTTGACTAGGGGATGAGGTGACTGTAAATCGTTTGTAGTAAATCACTCCGTATCAGAGTGACAGGTTCGTAGTCGAACTCTGCCGCAGTTTTACTACCGATTGGTTTCAGGTTTATGCCGTAAGCTATTTCCACAGGAGTTTTACAACGGATTATACTGTCTAAAATACAGCTCAGAGCACCTGCACGTACACCCCTTAAGAAAATGTTATCTATTCCATTCGAAAATCTGTGGAATTTTTTATCCATAAATCAAAATGTACACGGTTTTAATCAGCTATTTAATGACTTTCACCCCAGATATTTACAGGAAGTAAAAGTGAAATCAATACCGGATTGCGGCAGAAAAAAAACAACAATCTACCACTGATGGTAGATGCTTGTTTGTTTGTTAGTTTTGGGTTTAACGACGTTTTCCAACAGTATTTCAGTCATGTAACGGCGGGCAGTTAACCTAATCAGTGTTCCTGGATTCTGTACCAGTACAAACCTGTTCTCCGCAAGTAACTGCCAACTTCTCCACATGAATCAGTGGTGGCGGACTAATGAATTCAATGTCGTTTATGAAATAGTCACGGAGAACATACGCCCCGCCCTAGGATCGAACTCACGACCCCCGAGATCCGTTGACAAAAATCTGTGGAATTTTTTATCCACAAATCAAAATGTACACGCTTTTAATCAGCTATTTAATGACTTCCACCCCAGATATTTACAGGAAGTAAAAGTGAAATCAATACCGGATTGCGGCAGAAAAAAAAACATCAATCTACCACTGATGGTAGATGCTTGTTTGTTTGTTAGTTTTGGGTTTAACGACGTTTTCCAACAGTATTTCAGTCATGTAACGGCGGGCAGTTAACCTAATCAGTGTTCCTGGATTCTGTACCAGTACAAACCTGTTCTCCGCAAGTAACTGCCAACTTCTCCACATGAATCAGTGGTGGCGGACTAATAAATTCAATGTCGTTTATGAAATAGTCACGGAGAACATACGCCCCGCCCTAGGATCGAACTCACGACCCCCGAGATCCGTAGACAAACGCTCTAACCTACTGAGCTAAGCGGGCGGGCGGTGGTAGATGCTGCTGTCGGGTATCTGTTTTGGTGATAACTCGGCAAAGTCTCATTACCGCCAAAAATAGTTATCTGGCTTCCAATCGGGTATTCCCATCTGTATCAACAGCCAATGGCAGATTGTTATAAAATTATACTGATATGAACTATCCTGACGAAGGCGTTAGTCGAAATGTTGATGTTATAAAAGTCTACAGGTGTTTCGTTGAAATACCTGCCAAGTTAAGAAAGAATGAAGCTCTAACTCTATACATTTTGAAAGTTTGTAACCAAATAAAACAAAAGTAATCAAAACGATAGAGATCAACTCTGTTATTAATGGTTGCGGATATTCGGTTTTTGACGTGTGGCAAAGGTGAATCGTTTACATACGTAATGGTTAGAAAAGTAACAATATGTAAAACACAAAAAGGCTCGTATAAAATATATATGTTAAAATATATAAAAAGAAAACGTAAAAAGCCATATACACATACATGTATTCAATGTCTGTAGAAAGCAGGTACACAATCAAGGATCCGACAAAACAAATTTATAAGCATTCCCAGTTGGCTATCATGGAATGTTCCAACTTTCCAGTCAGACACAATCATAGACCTTTGTGTACACTTCTCTCAATCTATGGAACTTTCCTCGGTGAAAGTGCAATGACTAGGACATATAAAAGTGTCTTAAAACCCCTACGGTTAATTACCCTTAGCAAACGGACCGAGACATCTTAGTATATAAAGATTTCAAACACTATTTTATTTAGTAAGTCTTATAATCTTTTTACAGACTATGCTAATTTTCTTTTAGTCCTTTGGTACCACAGAGTCCATTGAATATTGCCAAATTACAGATTCCCGCATTAAGCCGGGGCTATGGTGTGCGAACGGTGTTGCAAATTTTATTACGTCTCTCAAACCAAGTCAGCGATTCTTTTGTTTGATTGCTTTCTTTGCTTCTAATGAATAATTATACATGTACAAATCCATTTGTCTTGTGTCTATGTGCATTTTTATGTTCATAGGTAGTTTATTGATATACAGTGCTTTAGGGTATAGCGGATAGCTAACTAATTTTTCCTGCATTCCAATTCAAAGAAATGACAATAATAGTCTTTTTTTAGTATATCAGACAGAAAACATCTATTCTTCATAAAACAGTCTGCTTTTCATAGAAATTCATGTATTTTTTCTCTCCACGCCATTGTTTACATATGAGCTGATTTAGGGTGTACAGGATAGCTTTGGTCATTTTTTTCCATTATTAGTTTAAAATCCACATCTTAACAAACTTTCCAAGACTTCTTTACTATAAATCAGAATAATAATGTATTCTCTTTTCAAAAACATTCAGCTTTTTAAATTTCTATCAAATACTTTTCATTCACTGACGTTTTTTACATATGCACTGATTTAGTCTATAGGGGATAGCTTTATTTTACATTTGATGACATATGAAAAATAACACAATGAGCAAATATTTAAAATGTATGTCAGAATGTCTGTTTGCATGCCAGTAAAAGAATGATATGAAAATTTATACAATTATTCAAGTCTAAATGTAAAATTTATCAACCTATCCTCTATACCCTAAAATCCGCTATACCCTAAAGCACTGTAACAGAATTCAGATTTGTAATCATTTGTATTTTTGGAATGTATTTTGTTAAGCACTTTAAAAATGTTTATATGAATATGAAAAGAGTGCTATAATGTGTTATGGTAATGATAAAACTTAAAAATTCCTGTTATAAATTGATCAAAAAAACACCACAATAAACAGGGGTCAAATGCCACCCAACGTAATTAGGTAACAAGAGTTTTTATCTTTCCAATGACTTTAAAGTCTGTGAAAAGATCCACTGGCAGAAAAAAAAAGAAAGAAAAAAGAAACGCAACCCAGTAACATACAAACCTCTTTCAAAACTGTCAGCGAACTTTCAACGTCCTTTTCATGTGCATACAATAATCATTTGTTGTTGTCGTGGCAGTGAATCTACTAACATTTACACCGTAGGCAATGCAGTTAATTGATATTCCAATAAGTCGTTTAGAATTTTACGTAATCGCTTTAAACAAGCCTACATTCACTAATACCTTCATTTTAAGTATTTGCAGTTCAGTGCCACATGTTGATAAAGAATATATTAATGTGGTTTTCAGAGTTCTCTGTCACATATCTTTTGCTTTTGCTCAGTGAAGCCGCGCGTACTTCCATTGTAAGATATAGTAATCTGGAATAATTTAGACCTGTTTATATAGCCTTGACAGTAACAAAAGTAGTTCCTACCACTTCCAATAATCGTCAAACAGAAAAAGGTCTTTTCAAGAGAAAAACAGAGAACATAAAATAGAAAAAAAAAATGACAAGCTTCATTTGAATATGGTATTAAACAGTAATAGCAGGAATCCTTCATAGGTAAACGCATATTTATCATTTTGTTAAATCGTCACCGTACTTTCTCCTGTCGTCTGCTGATCCGATAAAATAGTTACACATTCCGCATTAACCTCTTGAAAGCTTTTAAATGTACCGCAGACAGAAGTTTTTCGGGAATCCTCAGAATTTTGACATAAATGTTGACGAATATTTCATTTTAATGGAAACCTAACACTTTCTCAATACCACCATTGTTTACTGTGCGTGTGTTTTAATGGCTGCCAGAAATGGAGAGAAAGAACTTGCTCTTTTCTGAAACATTTTTGAAATTTAGTAGAATCTCAATGTTAGTTCAGAAATCCCCATAGAAATTTTTTACATAAATGTTGACATATATTTCTTATAAATGGAAATCTAACATCTTCTGAACACTATCATTTTTATTGTGCGTATGTTTTAATGGCAGATAGAAATGAAGAGGAAGACCTTTTCTTTTCTGAATTATTTTTTAATTTTGCCGTTGTTGCATTCGTATTTCTAATTCATGCATCCCAATCATGACAACTATATTTAACCATGAATTCTAAAATGTATTTTTGGTGTATTCCTTCTTTCATAAATTTATCACTGGATGTTGATATTGTTCCTGGAATTTGGAATCTATTTAATAGTTTATTAGAAATTTTAGAGCGGCTAAAGCCGCAGTTATGATCCGAAACCGAACATTTAACGTCTGTCGCTAGTTCTCGTAAGCACTTAGATGGGAGCCATGATTTTTTTAGATAGTTAAGTAAATTCAGTGAATATTTTTTTGTCATCGCAGAATTCGATTAAACACCTTTTTAAGCATCATGATGTATTTAGAAACGCCAGGGCATAAAACTGATAGAGTCGTGTTTTTGAGTTTTTGCTGATCTAATTTGAAGAAAGGACACCAAAGAAGTGTTTGACTTCAGAAAAGTCTAAGTGATATTTTCGCGAACAGGAAAAAGACTTCAACGTAGGCTTTTATGAAACTTCTCACAGTTGTAAATTTAATCCGTATGTACGTTTGGTTTTGAAAGATTTGCTCTTGATCAAAGGGAAATTGATTTGATAACATTTTTAAATAATGTCATTTGCAAGCGCTTTATTATTACATTTAGCTAAGTTAAACAGTAAAACGCTGATAGCAGAAAATACAAAATTTGGTTCATCCTTGTTTTTTGCACATTCTTTTCGGGTTTCTTGTTTCCGTATGTCGGACCAAGGTTTTACTTTTAAAAAAGTTTTTGAATATATGACTTTTAGCAATTGCTTTCTCAGATGATGCAGAACTACCATCACCACAAAAAACAGCATGTCTTAAATCAGTTTTCGTCATCCCTGGTTTATATGGAAGAGTTGTCAGCTACTTTCTTTCACAGTGCTAGTTTGGAGACGCTGCTTGAAAATACTATTGAAGCATTCGTGAAGAGCGTCGCATGTTCGGGTTTTTGTGGATGGTAAGAAAATAACAATATAATCCAGTACGATAGTGAAGCACTGAATATAAAGCTTTGAACAAAACAAACTTAAACAAACGCTGAAAGTACCGACAAAGGTAAGTTTACCATGATGGAGAATTAAATATGGAGACTTCAAATTAACCGCGTGACAAAGAAACGTCAGTCTTATTGTTACCCTTAGACGTAACAGATAGTACTGATCCTGTAATAGTTAATCATATCTGTAAGGTGATCATTTGGAAGCATATAACGCAACCATACAAATTAATACAAACTCATGTTGACCTTTTAAATCTTTTAAGTATTCAGCATATCACGCATAACAAAAGATGCACTTCATAAAATAACTGATATGTTATATAATGTTGCTTGTATTATTCCATAACTGATGTAGACAATCTCCACGGAGTTTCATGTTACGTCTGTGAACTTTCAAAAGTAAGAGATATATTTATAAAAATAATTCAATGAAGCACGACTTTACGAAGTAGCTAGTTATTTTTTTGTGATTATCATATCTAAACTCCGAGTTGTTCTTGTTAAGTGCGTTGGTAAAACGAGTTGCGTATATTTGTACAAGTTGTTTTAATATTTGAACTGTATATTGAAGTGCAACAAGACGGATGAGATTGCGAAAGGTTATTATAGAAGAAACAAGACACAAATACCAGATATCCATCTGTCATGATCTGAACAGTAATACAAATATATCCTGGCAAAGCATTTAAAACATAAAAATCATGTATTAATAACGTCAAAAATAAATAAATAAATAATACCAGAGGCAACACGAGGCAGCAAAGGTGTCCCGTAGTCGATATAGCAATAAATAATCGTTCTCCCAAAGTCGGTTAAATGTCAGAGTCTGATCTTTCTAGACAAAGCGGGGAAGTAAATTTCTCTGAGGAGCGAGGATAAACATTTACTGTGTGATCTATACATCCTGAGCTATATAAATAGCAGACTTTGTTTTATTGTGTACTGAGGCAACACATATTTATTCGCGATTGACAAATTATGCCTTCTGTTATTGAAACAGTAGTAAAATATTTCAAGATACAACCTTTTGTCTGATTGGTCGTAGTGTTATCAGGTCATTGAATTCTGATTGGTGATGATTACACAGAGCGAGTGCGCAAAGATATGTCAGAAACACAACAAAATAATTGCTTACCATCCATAAGTAAATAAAACTATATAAAACAGAAACAAAAAATAAGATGAGTCCGTTTCTCAGTTCAGTTTTTTTTTACTCGTGTGTTCATTTAACCAAAATCTTTATCAATTTCAAACGCTTATGTACACTTCGGGAGTCTGTTTGCAATTACCAGCTGTATTTTATAGACATTTAGAAGGTTTCGTTAAAATGATTATGACCCAACTTTATTGAGACATATGGTTTGTATTCATCCGACCCCTTTAACATACAGACGCTACGCTTTCCTCTTTGATTGTGTCTGTTTGAGGACTCTATGATAGGCAGTTCCCACCGTGACTAAGCTGCTTTGATACCTGTCTTCTGTCCTGTTGAGTCGGTGCATTCTTAGATATTAATTCTTGTTGTTTTTTTTCTTTGGATTTCAAATAATCTGTGATTAAAAAGGAAAACGAAAGGGAAAATAAAACAAAAGCAAAATAAAAAATGCAATGTTATTCTGGTTGGAATTCTACACAATGCATTAAAGTTTACACAATTTTATTTATCTCTTTACAAAAGTAATTTCTTATTAAGAAGTCATATCGTGTTGTTGGGAAAAAAAACTGTTGCAAATTGTTCCGCTATAAATCACCCCTTTTCAGAAAATTTTATAACATCAGCTTCCATTTCATAGAGAAAGAATTCAACTCCTCGATCAGTAATATTTGCATGGTAATGTTTGAAATATAACCAAATTATGTGCAATATTATCGAGATATTTTGGATCTTTTACTATTTTAACGCCTCTTCGTTATAATATTTTGTGTTGGAATGGAACTCTTGCTTGCTCTGTCTCCATAACTCGCAATTACAGAAGCATTTTAGATATAAGCGTTTCTTTATACATCTCATCAGAGACAAAATAAGAAAAGATTTTTTTTTTGTTTAACGCCTTTTTTCAACAGTATTTCAGTCATGTAAGGGCGGGCAGTTAACCTAACCAGTGTTCCTGGATTCTGTACCAGTACAAACCTGTTCTCCGCAAGTAACTGCCAATTTCCCCACATGAATCAGAGGTGAAGGACTAATGATTTCAGACACAATGTTGTTTATCAAATACATGTAGTCACGGAGAACATACGCCCCACCCGAGGATTGAACTCACGACCCCGCGATCCGTAGACCAACGCTCTACCTACTGAGCTAAGCGGGCGGGCTAAAATAAGAAAAGAATGCAAAAGTAGAGTCACTGTGTAGAACTATGCCGTCATCTGATCACCAAAGAAAATAAGTAGATATGGTGTATTTAAATTATTACCCAACCTACATGTGACCATTACATTTCATCATTACTTTAGATATTGTAATGCGTACAGCCATCCATGGCAACAGCTGTTCTATATTCTGTCGGCATTTTACTTAGTGCAAGGATTTTCGCGAGTTTAGACAAAATAATTGTTGTAACTGAAAAAATCGTTTCTATTTGAACACTTACTTTTCATTTATTCGCCTTTTCATTGTTTCTCATGAACATAAACAGAATTGAAAACAAATATAAAATGTGAAAAAACACAGGTCGCCCAACACGACAGAAATGAAAATGTTGCAGGCTTGGTTTGATTGAGCTTGTTCATGGACCGTAATGGAAATGCAAGCTACCATCCACGCCCTCTAGCCCCGAGCTGAGCAGAACTCAATATTTACACATATTACCAGTACCGAAATGGAATTTAAAGCGAATATATTATTATTATGTACCCATTGCATCTTCAGGTAGATTTGATTCTCAGTCATGATTTGTAAGAGAAATAATTCTCGTATGAAAAGAACATTGCTATATAAATCAGCATCTCTTTCACCACATCATCATTATATATCATTTTGTCGCAAAAATATAGAGCTATAAGGACATGGTATTTCCTGGAAGAACAAGGCATCTTGGCATCAAAGGAAGTGATTATATGGCATGGTTACCTCAGGGTTAGACCAAGATAACGCCTCACTAAGTGGTAAACATAATAACATATTGTGCAAACTGTAACATACATTTTAGTTTATTTATTATCACTACTGGATGCCGATATGGGCACCTCCTCAGATCGAATATCAATCATTCAATGTGTTGATAACAGGGCAACGACCTAATGCTAGAAGCTTACACTTGTCAGTAGGCATGTATTGAACAACCAGCCTGTAGTGGGGATCAAATCCGTGATTCCACTTGTATAGCCTCGTATTCAACCGCTGAAATAAAGATGACTCCCTATATTAACATGGCCATTCTAAGTTCTAAACAAAATGAGGAAATATCATCTTATAAGGTAGGACAAGTTCTAAGAACGCATCATCGTAAACCTTTAGCGGTGGATGTAAAGATGTGTACTTGATTAACGTTACACACACGTACATAAAGTAAAACATTAAAGACAACGAGAATGGAACTACCTGATATAGGAGCATGATACGACACCATCTTGGAACAGTCAGCAACGTAAACACCACTTGGGATATAAACCAGTTAATTGTGCACAACCCTTACTTTTTAATCCTATGTTTCACATAAAAAAGGATAATCCCCGTCGGGCGAATATTAAACAAAAAGGCAAGACATGTAAACCACAAAAATGAGCGTGTAAGAAATCCAAACGAACCATATAGGCAGCAACCAACAAATTGCCTTTTGCAGAACACAGAACAACTACATGGTTCTAACTGATCATTCTGCTTTGATTATTTTATTTGTTGAACTTGTCAAATAAGGTCAGAAGTACATTAGACATATTACGAGTACATTCTGTCAAGTTGATGTATGATGCATTTATTTAATTGTTTATTATATCAAACCCACACGTTTTATACGTCAAATTGTCAGACAGTGCATATAACTGATGTTAGAGAATTGCTATCCATTGCTGTTTTAGATATCTCGAATAGTCAGAAAGGGTCTGGGACAGTCCAGGTGTGAATCTGGAGTCCGAAGCTAAGACCTAGGAAATGGGTCTCGTAGATATTAAGTTAGGTTTTAGATATGACACTTGTTAAGCTCAGACTTAAGAAGTTACAAAATTAATTATGAAAGTTATGTACGAAATATTTTACTGTGTAAATAAACATCAAAAACATTCAGACTCGTGTTGTGTTACGTTACACTGCACAAATGTACAAAACTGTATAGACTGTTTAGGAACCTAACAAGGAAAAATTGAATAAGAAATAAACATGAAAAATAAAAATATGCCAACAACAATTTGTATTTTCTGTTTTCTATGTTTTTGCTATTAAGTCAGCATGGGCAAGTTGTTTTTCCTTGGTATATTGCATCATCTGTTTTTTTTTGTACTTTCAGAGATGTCGTTGCATAAAATTTTTGCACAACCAGCTAACATGTACACTTTATGCCATATTGTTCACTGTTAACTGTGCTATAAAAATTACATACGCCCACACCTTCGTTTAAAATACCTGCAACGTAGAGTCGCATGATGATTAAGAAGATTTCAAATCAATGTGTATTTTAGTGTTTTCTCTCATCATTTCAGTGAAGCTATAAGCACTGTCAGGGTAAATATTGTAACTCCGCAATGATTTTGACATAGTGGTATTACCAAGGGAGTAAGTAAATTATTTCACACAGACAAAAGTCAAAAAAGTGTCTTTCGAAGAAAATATATTATAAGTTATCAAAAAGGTGTTATTCGAAGAGAACTAAAAGTTATGTAACGTTATGAACTGGTTGAATGTGATATTTTAACGGTAACAGCAGTATTCTCTCATCTTTTCTGTATTTTAAAGCTGCATTTCACGCAGAATGTAGCTTACATGTTTTGCTAATTATAGTGACCTTTTAAATACTTCCCACTCTCTGTGGCTTTTCCCTGAAGTATCTTTCTCCATGTCGTCCACTGATCCGATCAAAAGGACACACATCCGCCATTAACCTCTGGAGAGAAGTAAAAGTGTTGTAGACAGAAGAAGTTTTTCATGATTCTCAAGAACTTTGACATAAATGTTGAAATACTTCTCTTGATACTGAATATCTAATTCCCGAATGAAAGAAATGAAACATCCGTAAATATTTTCTACCTCTCTCGAACACATTTAAAATGATTCTTAAGTTACATTTGCTTTTAAAAGCGTAGGAATAACTTCACTCCTCTTAAAGAAAGAGATAGAATAGAAGATGCATTTAAGAAAATAGATGATTATGGAACATCTTTACTACCTCGTGTTTCCCCTTGTGTTGTTGCCCTATGTTGGCAGCATTATATAATGTACACATGTATTCATAGTGTGTACAAACATTGTTATACTGAGTACAAATGTACTGTAGGCAATCGTTGTTATTTTGTGTTTAAATATATTTGTATTGTGTAAAAATGTCTTTATATTGCGTACACACGTTTTTATATTGTATGTTCTAACCTTTTTCAATATTATGTACAGATGAGTTTATAGTGGAAACAGACGTTGTGTACAAACATCTTAACACTTTTGTATTTTGTGCAAATGTATCTATATCATATGGATACTATACTTGTTTTGTGTAATAACGCTTGCAGAAGTCTGCGGGAATGTCCCAAGAGGAATGCCCAATGTTCCAAGGGCTTCTGCAGACGTCAGTACAGGAAGCAAACGTGTGTTGTCGTTTATCTTGCTTGAAAAAAAGATACGAAGACTAAATGTATTGTTTTCATATGTGATGACTTAACGATACCAGTACAATTTTAAATTCCAATCTTTTGTTCTTGGAAACGGTCAACATGTATTAGAAATCCACAAATTAACAACACTACCAAATGATTGTATTGGAGGTTTTTAAACCATTGCTTTTTCATTTCTCGTCATTACAAACAGCACATACCCATGATTTTGCATATTACATAAAAATTCGGTAAACAAGAACACGATTTCAAGAAATATGATTAACACATCCGAGTTATTTTGAGTTCGAGTGAGTGAGTGAGGAGTTGGTTTTAACGGCGAATCGACACAAAATGGTCATATATCGCCGAGAAGAAGTCATATTGCAAACGCCAACTGTAAAGCATAAACATTGATGTAAAAATGTAAAGCATACCCAAAAACATTCATGTAAAAATGTAAAGAATACTATGAGTAAGGTAAAACATATCTAAAAACATCCGTTGAGTTCGAACACTTAATACACTTATATAGTGCGCGGATTAGTGCGACAAGCTCTCACGATTTACATGAATTCTGTGAGAAAGTAAAATACCGACTGATAATCCCCAAAATCATTGCTACGGTTTGTGAAAAGAAAAATCAATCGCTTATACACGCGATTAACGGTTATCAACAAAAACTTCAACCTCCGGTCAAACAATCATCCCTGCCTTCAAGCAAATCACGTGACGAAGGTACAAACATGTGATCCTAAAATGGCGACACGTTTGGAAATGCCTGGTAAATCAAATACTTGCCATAATCTACACGCAAATTGACCATTAAGAACATAATGAAAGTATTTAATGTATCTATATTTTGCAGTATGCCATTCTCTTACTGTAATCAGAATACCTTCAAGTAATTTCATTGTTTACATTTTAGCAGGTGCGCGTAACAACACCAGAAAAAGAAGTCATATTATTTTTAAATGTCTCCTCGTTTTTCAAGCAAAACACATAATACTTAACTACTGAGATAAAAACTTTGTACAACAAAATTAAAATACTGCAAAATATAACTCGGCTGAAATTCAGCCTAATTTATACGTGGTGGCAGTGTCTACTGTACTAATAAGGGGAAGTAACACTGTGTTGGAGTTTGCAAAAACTGAAACTAATGTTGTGTTCAAAAGGGAGTAAACAGTGGGAGACGCACATTGTTGACTGCGAAGGGGAGAGGGCAGTGCTTTTTGGGTTAATAACTGATACAGCAAAACATACTGTGGATGGGATTGAATCTTTTTTGCTACAGAAAGATGTTATTATAAGAGAATCAAGACGCAAATACCAGATATCCATCTGTCGTGATCTGAACAGTAATACAAATATGCCCCTGGTAAAACATTAAGAAATAAAGATCATGTCTTTATAACGTCAAAAATAAATAAATAAATAATACCAGAGGCGAAACGATGCAGCAAAGGTGTTCTGTAGTCGATATAGCAATAAATAATCGTTCCCAAATTCGATTAAATTCGATGTCAGAGTTTGATCTTTCTATACAAAGCGGGGAAATAAATTTCCCTGAGGAGCGAGGATAAACATTTACTGTGTGATATATATACTCTATTTTATTTCCACAGCAGACTTTGTTTTACTGTGTACTGAGGCAACACCTTTTTATTCGCGACTGACAAATTATGCCTTCTGTTATTGAAACAGTAGTGAAATATTTCAAGATGCAACATTTTGTCATTTGAAGAACCTGATTCTTGGCTCAGGTGTTCATTTAACCAAATCTTTAGGATTTACCTGAAGGGGGTACTTTTTATTTACACTAATCTGTAATTTTGTCTCTATGTTTCAGTTTGTTTTTAGGTTGTTTGTATTTTTGTGTATATCTTCATCATGTATACATCCTTAATTATAGCACTATGGATTGAGTAGGTGCTTTCTTAAAACGTAAATGTACCTGTTAGATATTAATTCTTGTTTTTTCCCTTTAGATTTCAAATAATGTGATTAAAAAGGAAAACGCGAGGGAAAATAAAACAAAAGCAAAATAAAAATCCGCAGTGTTATTCTGAATGGCTTCCTACACAATGCATTAAAGTTTACACGGTTTTATTTCTCACTTTACAAACTTAATTTGTCATTAAGAAGTCATCGTGTTGTTGAAAAATTGGGAATTGTTCCGCTATAAATCACGCCTTTTCAGACAATTTTATAACATCAGCTTCCATTTCTAGAGAAAGAATTCAACTCCTCGATGAGTAAAATTTGCATGGTAATGTTTGAAATATAACCAAATTATGTGCCATATTATCAAGATATCTTGGATCTTTTACCATTCATTCTAACGCCTCTTCGTTATAACAATTTATGTATACCGAAACTCTTGCTTGTTCGGTCTCCATAACTCGCAATTACAGAAGTATTTTAGGTATTTATAAGCGTTCTTTTTTATACATCTCATCAGAGACAAAATAAGAAAAGAATGCAGAAAGTAAATCCCCTGTGTTGAACTATGCCGTCATTTGGTTACCAAGGAAAATAAGTAGATATGGTGTGTTTAAATTATTACCCAACCTACGTGTGACCATTTCATTTCATCAATACTTTAGAAATTGTAACAACACATTCATGTAATGCCTACAGCCATCCATGGCAACAGCTGTTCTATATTCTGTCGGCATTTTACTTAGTGCAAGGATTTTCGCGAGTTTAGACAAAATAATTGTTGTAACTGAAATAATCGTTTTAATTTGAACACTTACTTTTCATTTATTCGCCTTTTCAATGTATCTCATGAACATAAACAGAATTGAAAACAAATATAAAATGTGGAAAACAACAGGTCGCCCAACAGGACAAAATGAAAATGTCGCAGGCTCGGTTTGACTAAGCTTGTTCATGTACCATAGTGGAAATACAAGCTACCATTCCACGGGCTGTAAACACTGGCTCCCACTCTTTATGGAGGTGAGTTGAAAAAAGACCCATACTGGGTTCGGGTTTGATTAAAACATATAGACAACGAGAATGGAACGAACTGATACAGGAGCATGGTGCGACACTACCTTGGAACAGTCAGCAACGTAAACTGATCGTGTAAAATATCCAAACGAACCATATAGACAGCAACCAATATAAAGCCTCTTGCAGAAGACAGAACGACTACATAGCTCTAACTGATCATTCTCCACAAATGTACAAAACTGTATAGACTGTTTAGGAACCTAATATGGAACAATTGAATAAGAAACTAGAGCTGCTCTTGAGAAAAGCACATGTTTCCCATAACTGCCTAACCATGCACCAAGACCTCAACAGCCTTATCAGACTTTGAGTGTTTTGATTATCAGAAACAAGTTTCAAAGGCATTAATTCGAAAGTGCTTGGGCCGATTTGGCTATTTATCTAACTTGGCCGAGGATTTTCTGGCAAACACATTTTGTTCAAGTTTGGTGAAGATCAGATGAGAAATGTTCGACTTAGAAAGCTGACACTCTTTGTGATAGACAGACACACGGACAGGAGTAAATCAATATGTCTCCCACACCAATTTGTGGTGGGAGACACAATAAAACATGAAAAAATATTCCAACAACAATTTGCGTTTTCTGTTTTCTATGCTTTTTTTCTGTTTTTTTTTTTTTTCTTTTCTTTTTTTTTTTTTTGCTATTAAATCCGCATGTGCAAGTTGTTTACATTTTTCTTTGGTACATTGCATTTAGTACGTTAACAATTTAATATATTTATTCTTTTGGTACTTTCAGAGATGTCGTTGCATTAGTTCTATGCACAATTTATCATTTTCTTAATTTCATATAATTAGACTTTATTATACCAGCTCGCCGACATTGATTATGTACACTTTAGGCTATGTTAATCACTGATAGCAGTAAGTAAAGCGTTAACTATGCTTTAAAAATTAAATATTTTCACACATTGTGTAGATTTGCATGTTGATAAATAAGATAAGATTAAGAAGATTTCAAATCAATGTGTATTTTAGAGTTTTCTCTCATATATCAGTAAAACTATAAGCATTGCCAGGGTAAATAATGATTTTGACATACTGATATTGCCATGGGAGTAAGCAATTTTTTTTTATGAAAGCTCCTATGTCTTGTGGTACATACACCTATGGGCTTTGTTTGATGAGCTCTTCTTAATGAAGACTAAAGCAGTGTTGATTGAATTTACACAGATAAATGTCAAAGAATTGTATTTCGAAGGAAAGTTATCATAAGTTATCAAATCAAAAAGGTGTAATTCGAAGAAAACTAAACATTATGTAACGTTATGAGCTGGTTGAATGTGATATGTTAACGGTAACAGCAGTATTCTCTCATCAATGTGTTCTTTTATCATTTTCTGTAAGTTGCATTTCACGCAGAATGTAGCTTACATGTTTTGCTAATTATACTGACCTTTCAAATACTTCCCACTGTCTGTTGCTTTTTCCTGGAGTATCTTTCTCCATGTCGTCTGCTGATCCGATCAAAATGACACATATCCGTCATTAACCACTGGAGAGAAGTAAAAAGTGCCGTAGATAGAAGAAGTTTTTCATGATTCTCGAAAATTTTGGCATAAATGTTGAAATACATCTCTTCATACTGAAAATCCCGAATGAAAGGAGAGAGTATAAATAATTTAATTGCGCAAATGTTTTAAATGACTGTGGGATAGAAGGCGAGAAATACATTCGTTTCTCAAATATTTGCCAGTCTTATTACTATCTTATGCCGTTATTGGTACCGTCTTTCTTATTCGTGTATCATCAACATACTTTAAATGTATCATTTTTCATAGACTAATTACCGTTTATACTGATGCTAGATATTCTTTTGTTGTTGGCATTGTTCTTCCAGTCAAAATGCTATATATATATATATATCAAAATGACCGTGGTTATTTATCTTGCTTTATCTTCCTAATGAAAATACGTCATCAACCTTCCGTGTGACAAGATTCATAAAAAAATATGTCAGCAATTAATAAATGCTAAAAGTTAGTTCACGTAAAAGACATTGCTAAATCACGTACTTCCACGATAAAAAGCTATTGATTTGTACAGTAAATGAGAAGTAACGTCATGACGTCTATGACGTCATTTTAAAGCAGTTCTGATTTGTAGCGTTCCTTCAATACTTTCTTCATAATTTCAGTATAATTTAAGTACTTAGCAAATCAGACACAGACAAATAATATTTCAAAATTTCTCCATCAAGCAAAGAAATAATATTTAGCTGACTAGGTTTAATTGAGTCATTCACGAGAGGTAATGAAATATGCAACACTCCTCACGCCCCTAGCAACGGTTGAAGAGGAAGTCTGTTATAGTAAAATTGAATTTTCTCCATGATTCCAAGGAAAAGAAAATTTGCAACACTAAATCCAATCACCTTTTACAGCCCTCACACGGATCTTAAAAGCTGATTTTGTGACAGTGTATAAGCTCTGTAAGATGACCTTTTGGAAGCACAGAGCAAAACTAAGAAATAGAATTGAAGAGATCTATATTAACCTTTCCCACCGTTTCTGTATTATATGTACATAAAAGTCATCAGCAGATCATTTCAATTATTCACCTCATCTTGATTCGATCGTGTTTTTGTTATTCCCATAAATCAGGTGCACAAATTCCATCGAGCATCGTGTTACGTCTGCGGACTTTCTAAAATAAGAGATATCTCTATAAAAGAAAAACAATTTTGTAAAATATTTTATGAAAATAAATGTTATGCGCTTTATTTAGTTACAAAAAAATTCACCGTTGAATCGCTTATTAATATAGATGCATGCTGTACAATTTGCTGTAGGCCCTACAAAAGATTATGGCGATAGCCAAATATTTCTAAAACTTGAGAAACTGAAAATTACTAGCATTCTCATGTATTATGCTACAAGTTTGTTCTATACAAAGAAACATGTGTTAATCGCAAACACATACGGACGCATACATCGAATCTTCTTAATAAAATCACTAAGAAAATTCTTAGGGAACATAGAACACGAAATAGCAAAATAATAGCAGACAAAGTCTCTTTGTGTTAAGTACTTGCGTTAAATTGCGCAGCCCTCTAACACCATTAGCTAGACTCAAGCGTAACTTTAGTATACAAATGCATTAAGAAAAAAGACTCGGAGTCCTTGTGCTGGTAAATATTTTACGGCCGCATTAAGGCGCTTAAAAATCTGAAATAGGATTTTCTATATGCATAGAATGCAACCAAGCAAAACAATAGCCGAGACTTGGTGTTCCTCGTAAGTATTGAAATTTTTAATACAGTTCATCCCCCCTCACCCACCCCACCAACCCTGACAATAAGTTAAAAGTGTACTCTGTAATCCAGAACTAGAATATGACCTCCAATGTTTATTGAATACTGCTGTTATGACAATCGGAAGAAGACCCTTTGAAAGCAAAGAACGCAACCAAACAACTTGATAGCAGAGACATATAAACTTTTTCAACCTGTCCAATGTTTATTGTACAAATTCAATAGCCTAGAAAATTCTGCAGGCTTATGTTGTGTAATATTTGATATGTTTTCATTCTGTTATAAATCATGTAAACATATGTCATCAATCATCATCTTGCGTCTTTCAATAATAAATGGTATCTTTATGAAATGAAGAAATATAGTGAAAGCATACCCTACGTACTTCTTTTTATCTTTTTAGTAACATATTCCCCCTCTGTATAATGCTCGCATAGGGTGTACTGACACTTTCAACACCCTCACAGCCCCTATCACTGTAACACGGTTAGCTGGAAATACTTTTAATGAGCTGCATCAATTTTCAATTACATTCGCTGTGAATCTGGTCAAAATAAATAGTTTATATTTCTTTAGTCTATGTATCTTTTTTTTTTGTCTTGCATTATTACTTCACACCATTAATACTGAGCGATTTTAATACGTTTTCAATATTTTGCTTGTAGTACAGATAGCGTATGTTGCTTGGTCTGTGTTAATTGTCCAATGAAGTAAGCAATATGGAAAATAAAAAAATCTAATGCCAATTTAAACTTGCAACTTCAAATAAATTGAATAACCAAAGACAACTGATGTAATTGTTGAACGTTTCGCTTTATCTTTGCTACGGATATTGTCTTTCAACTTTTTGATCAAGCTAAGTACATCCGCTTCCAAGCATAAAGCCACGAGAAAAGATTGCAAAAAACAGTGAAACATTTTCAATTTATCTGATGTTTTTAAAACTATGACGAAGCATAAGATATTGATATATCTACATTAAGATGATCATTTTATATGCTTTCTTAATACTCATAGGAAGGAAAGAATTTTATCTCAAGCTACATAAAATTGTAAACATAGCCTCCTTGTACCAATTATCGAACGCTACCATCTCTCGATTGATTTCAATATATCATCGAATTACCGCTCTTTGCAAAGGTGCTTTACTAATCTATTGGCATTTTCCTTGTTTTTTTTTGCCAGTTTTGAGCAAAGTATTGGTAAGTGTTTTATAGAATAATTTTATTCATATCCTTTTCTAACTGACAAAGTACACTGACCTCATAAAATTTACAAGAAAATCTAATTATTTATGTTTTGATATGTTTCCCGTCTGTCAGATCTAACACATACATGACAGATCTAACACATACATGTGTACAAAGTTTCTCATTTTGATGAGACTATATATAAACTTATGGACTATTTAAATAAATGCATTAAATTTTATTGCTGAAATATTTGTCTGATTTGGGTCATGACACCGTAAAGGCAGTACTGGTGAAAGGTCGAGAATTGGTTCTTTGTAGAATGTGATTATCGATCAAACTTACCTACATGTACATACTTGTATTACGTCATGTAGTAGAAGTGAACATCCCAAAATAGAATACACAGCTTTGAAAAGGGTCAGTCTACCAATCAATGTCAATATCTTATATTTGATTATTTTTTAACCTATATGATTACCTCAAAATAGTGTAAAACTGGGTCGAGAGATGGTACGTGGAGGCTATGGATTGCATGTTACGTGTTTGTGCGTTTAGACGATTATGAACCACATGGAGATTTTTGACAAATCCTCCAATTATCGCTAGCACAATTCATGGATTTGCAGGAAATCCAAATGTCGTTTATATCCGTCTTGACGAACACAACTAACATCAGTCCTCAAGAATAAGATAATATTAGAATATTTTAAGGCATTTGAAGGACTTTGAAGAAACAAGCTGTTCAATATTTTGCTTATTTCTTTCCGACTTCAAATATCAATGTGTTGTCTTTATAAAAAAGCAAGAAAAAGAGAATTTTTTCTCAATGTCAAACAGAAATCTCTTTCACGAAATGAATACTAAATGCTATATTTCTTGTAAAAATAACATATGGTGCTCATAATTAAAAGATACCTCAATTTATCGTAATTTTACCTGTTTTATGTACCAGCAAAAATGTTGTTGACATTTAATTCTGTTAGCACCAGACATATACATTTGTTTAATATTCCGATAATTCTATTTTAAATATGTAATAAAGCTTATCTTTATGTTTGAACATCGTGTATTACATTTTACTACATCTTTTAGAAATGATCTTTGAAATGTAATATACATTAATATTAGAAATATATACAGACAAATAATATGATGTGTTAAGTCGAACTCGGATAATGCAATATTGGAGTAAGACGGGGAGAAAATTTATGTCATCTCTTATTGTGTCTTTTCTGGATCGATTTACACGATTAACGCTCAGAGTAAAACAATGTCCATAGCTCTAAATGGCTTGAAAAGAGCCCTTGAAAAGAGCCGTTGACAGAAGCTCTTCAATGAACTGCAAAATTCTGACATAAATGTTGACATTTTTCTCTTCTTTATGGATACGTTACACATTCAAGAGAACGTAATTATATGTTCTTCACGAGTTGACAGGAAATTGAGGAAGACATTCTTTTTTTTTCAAACATCTGCGGTACACAAAAATATAATAACAATCTATACTCCCTCACGCCTACCAGATCATTCTGCTCTAGTGGCCGAAACAATACTGTGACACATTATGATAAAACAGAGAGCGGGGTGCACTTTGAGTTGCGAAAAAATACCACCAGGTTTTATGAATAGTGAAATATCGAGACATTAATTCTCCCTTGGAGAAAACAAGATTTATCAGAAACTTTGCACAGCGGTGACTGACGATATGTCTCTTAAAATACGATATTATATCCCATCTAAACAAACGACTTAACACCTAAAACACTCCAAACTATTTTGTTATGACGATTTACAAATATTATGAAATGTAACGTAACAAAACACGAGTCTGAACGTTTTTGATGTTTATTTACACAGTAGAATATTTTGTACATAACTTTCATAATTCATTTTGTGACTTCTTAAGTCTAATGTTAACAAGTGTCATATTTAAAATCTAACTTAATATCTACTAGACCCATTTCCTAGGTCTTCGCTTCGGACTGTCCTATACCCTTTCTGATTATCCGAAATATCTAAAACATCAATATATAGCAATTCTCTAGCATCAGTTATATGCACTGTCTGACAATTTGACGTATAAAACGTGTGGGTTTGATATCATAAACAATTACATAAATGCATCATATATCAACTTGACAGAATGTACTGGTCATAATTATGTCCAAGCTGGTGTACTGTCTAACCTTATATAATAATTTAAAACAAATCAAATAATCTTTGATTATTTTATAGAAATGATACTCGTATGAGAGATAAAGAGAAAATTTTTCTTTTATGTTTTTCATGTTTTACTTATAAACATAACACATTTAAGAAAAAAGATCGAAAGAAAATATAAAGAGAAACTATTTGACAATTTTGTTTTTGTTTGATTACAAGATAACTTATCAAAGGCCAAAGCCTCCACTGGCTTATGGATACGTTTTTTTTATATAACATTTATGTCTTCCTTGATGATGACAACGTTACCGTCCGATCAACCCTTAACAAGTACCATCAAATGGGTAGTAGTCTTTGGACCCCAGAATCATGAGAGAGTTATACATTTAATTTCATTTTATCAGTAACATAAAATATTGAAAAGGGCACGTTATTTATTCCGACTAAGATTGTGAGTTATAGCACATGAACACGACAGAGGCTTAAATAGAAGCAAAGACCACCAGGCAACAGTTTTGAACAACGTTTCACAGGTACTATTCGTTATACAGTACCTTGGAAACGTATACTTGTAATGCAAAAATATGCTTTGTGTCTTTGTAATTATTTCGATTCTAACATGTTGTCAATGAATATTATCTACATCTTCGAAGATATTCATTAAATATTTTCCAGTTATGTGTGGGTTTCTTTCCCAGCGAATCGCTTTGACTATTAATGCTATGACGTACAAACACTGCATGTGTTGCATGATAACACACAGTTTCAGTGTTCTTTGTGAAAAAGGGAAATAAATCGGATCGTATTAGAATTATAAATACTTGTATTTTAATAGCATTTTACGATTGGCATAACTGGCAAGAGTCAATCATTCATTCCACGTAAGCCTTGCGTGACAAAATTGACGGATTGGTGAATAATTACACAGTCAGCAATATTGTGACAGGAAAGGCCGTACCGGCGACAGTAACCATCATAACAAATCAACACCCTTTACAATATTTACAAATTTATTTACATAAGATGATTATTAACAATGAATAGATATGAAAAGAAAAAAAAACTGATTATAAGAAAGAAAAAAAAGAAAGTTTAGTATCTCTAGATACAAAAGTTCTTATAGTCCATTCTAATCTGACGTGACACAGGTCTTTAATGTAATTGTGAACTTTAAGTAGCACAAACAAAACAGCTTCTAAATTCAAAATACAGTCCCTTTAAACCGTGAATACGTTGATTCCGTATTGGCTCCCTATGGTGGTAGGTGATTGCATCCCTGAGCTGACTTCAGAGGATAACAAAAATCATCGTCTTTGCGGTTTACGGCACAACCATGGGACGAAAGCTCTGCGCTGGGAATATCACATCCAGGCGAGTGAAGACAAGTGAACCTCGGGCATTGTACTTCCGGGTTATGACATCACCAGGTAAAATCGTCTGGCGGAAGAAGCTAAAATATATAACATATGGTAAGCACCATAGCAAAACAAATAAGTCAGGGCATAAAACTGCTCCTTTGGGTATACCATACCTCCGTAGGCTCCCATAAATAATACGTGCTACTTATACAAAATATATGTGCTACTAAGTTCAGACGTCACATGATTAAAATACGTCACTTATTACTTCCATTATTACAAAAATTACTTACTTAAAAGACTAAAGTTAAAGTATGAGAAAAATATGAAAAGTATATGATGAAACATTATAGATACGGACATGATAAACTGCAGCCATTATTTTCAACTACAAATTAACAAAATTCAATGTAAATCAAACGTTATATGATAGTTGACATCCATATAATATCTAATGCCATACACTAAAACGGACATTGTATGTGTATGCAATAGACTGTCACACAATTTCATATTACAATAATATATTACAAACATGGCACTAGACTTGCCATATAGATTTATACATAACAATACAATGCAGTAATGGCGTTCCATAATTAACAAAATGTTTGACATAAGTTTTTGAAACAGTGCTTTATAAATATCATGTTACAAATTTCAGTATAAATCTAACATCTTATATAAATGAAACATTTTAGATTCCTCTTTCGAAATAATTTACAAAAGTCTGAAAAATTTAATAAATCATCCTGACATACCGAAACTAGCAAAAATCATATGCCGAAAAGTAAATGTTACAGAATTCTGTAGAATGAACAAAAATTTATCAAATAAAAATCGTAATGCAAAAATCATACAAAAATCTAACAAATAAATTTCTTACCTCGATCGAGCATAAATTTCTAGCAAGAAAATAATTCAGACATAGATTCGTCTATAATGTCGGAAGGTGGTGTGCGCAAGGCATATCTAGTCCAGTCTATTTAAAGGATAATGTCCCGCCAAATACTAAATTTCATGGGATTCACGGTTAAGCCGTGAGCTATGACTATTGTCATTTTCACGGGATTCACGATATAGCCGGGAAATCTAACTACTTTGGCGAGAATTTAAATTGACAATTTGAGGCCCATTATAGTGGTTTTGGGGATAAAAACATAAATTACTGAAGTTTATAAAATATCAACTTTCTTATTACTGAACAGAATTTAATGAAATTTACATGGAAATTTATGTTATGAAATACAGAAAAATATAAGAGGTATTTCATGCGTGAAATCTGACATTTACCTCAATAACTCAAAAATTTACAAAAAGATGATGCAATACCTGCATTTACACTACAGATAAAATAAGGCCCGTATGTCAATTTGTGACAAATATGTTGTTTTTTTTTTATTTCATTTGCCACAAACATTGTCAATATTCTTTTTACTAACCTTTAAGTAAATGGAATGAAAAAGAATGAAGAATTTAAATTGTGACACAAGATACGTGTTGACCAGATCGGTTACCAATACTTAAAATTCGGAATGTAACTGTTTTGTGAATACATAAGTAATGGAATTAATATCAAATATTCATTAAACGGATGCAATATATTTTTCAGAATCGTTGAGTGAACAAGAACACGACATCTGTTGGTTTACATGCAATTTTAATATTTGTTTTAAATGAATACATTCTTCGTCAAAATCTTACAATAACTATCGCTTTTATGATCATTTTGTGAGAACTCCTTAGATTTATTTGTATTTTAATTGCAGTCAGTTTTTAAAGTTATGTAGAAAGTGCAAGATTCATGATTTAATTTCTAATCTCACGAAACAACTTGACATTAATTAAACTGATACAACTCTTATTTAGGGGAAATTAATTAAGTTTTATCTGATATAGTCAACATTCGAAATGAATACATGTATTTTCAATGCCACCATGGACAGAATAAACATCTACTTGCTCTGAAAACAACACTGTCATGTTAGTTACAAAAGTTTGCACAGCAAGTCACTGTAACTAGCATTTGTTTGTTTTGATATATCATTGGTAAAAAAGCAGTATTTGAAAATTAGTAGTGAAGTGTAATTGTAAGAAATCGTATAAAAAGGTAGTTTAATTTTTACATGCTTTTTATCATAAATGGTCTGAAGAGCAATTTCTTTAACATAGCGTATCTAGTAATAACATATCTTACAACATAGAAACATTTTCTTGATAACTACTTTCTGAACAGCCAACAATAGACCAAGAGGAATTTCAAATGCTTACAATGTCTGAGCTTACTTGCCAAAATGAGTTCAAATTTACATTTGTTTACATTTTTTAGCAGAAAACGATTTCGCATGACATTACGCTAACAAACAAAAATTAGTTGACAGTTATTTGTTTCTTATCAGCTATTAAACATATTCTTAAAACGTATTTGATGTTACCATATTCAAAATATACAGAGAATATTAGGTAACTGTCTGATAAATTTTAATTTATTAGGCGTGTTGAAGAAACTATATTAGGCGAGACTGCTGCCGAGCCTTATATTTTTTTCATAGACGGCCTAATAAATTTTAATTTTCAGACAGTAATCTAATATTCTATTTATCCTACCTGTTCAGAAAATTGGGAGAAAGTCGCTGGAAAGAGCAACAGCGTGCAGACTTGGCGTTCATATATATAACGTTTGCAAGTGCAATTCAATTTGCGGATTAAATTGAAAAATAGCATTAACTTTTTTGTTTCTGGATAAAAACTTTTGATATTACCACTTATTTTCTTAGTTAGAACATTTCCAATACAATGATAACGGCTTCATTGAAAAATCCGGGAAAAAACTGTTTTCAAAATTTCCAGCTGTAGTGCATAAAAGTGAAAAATATCAATAACTCTTGTTTCTGGATAAAAACCTATAATTTGACCACTCATTTTCTAAGTTCAAACATTTCCAGTACAATGGTATGGATTTCAATTAAAAATTTTGATAAAATATTTGATCTCAAAAGTTCCCGCAAAAGTGATAATTTGACACTGACTGAATAAAGCAAAGTTTATTAAGCAGGCCGATTTTGTGCTATATCTTGTATCAGAGTAGGATAAAAGTTGAATAAAGGGAGGGGGGTGGTGGGGGCGTATATCAGTGAAAAAAGATAATGAGCGCGCTCGAAACTCAAAGCTGTTTACAACGCAAGCAAATGGTCACAACCTGAGTCTGACCTTCCTGAAAACCTATGTGAAGCACAGTGTAATACCATTTGCTGATCTACCTATACCAACTGAGAGATCTTAACCCTTACCATGCTAAATTTCTATAATGGACTGGTCCATCTTTCAATTTGGGCAGTACCATTTATCATTTGAAGGGGAGTTTACTGAAATTTACTGACTGAGTAGCGAACAGTGCAGACCATGATCAGACTGCACGGATGTGCAGGCTGATCTTAGTCTGCACTGGTCGCAAAGGCAGAATCTTCTGCCGCCAGCAGGCTAAAGGTTAAATGTCATATATAGCTGTTATTGCACCAATTGCTACTACTATTAATATTGCTCTGTAGAAATAACCAGATATACGTTACTCTTTGATTCTCTATCGCATTCTGTAATCAAAACTGTGTCTAAATTGATCGTTGAGACAATTATTGTTTTTTACTAATTTAATTGTTTAAGCTTGTTTCTGAAAGACGTGGTTTTAATTATTTACATTAACTGCCTCGATAGCCTAGTAGTAGAGCGTCCGCTTCGAGTGCGGGAGGTCGTGGGTTTGATCCCCGGCCGCGTCATACCAGAGACGTGAAAATTGGTACCAGTAGCTGCCTTGCTTGGCGCTCAGCATTAAAAGGGAAACTAGCCTCTTCTATCATACCCTCGTGGCGATGGATTCCACCAGGAATGAGGTGTCGAGAGTGATTAATATGAATTGTAGAACTTCCTTCACAGTCGATCTAAAATAAATTCTGTATAAACTATAAACTAATTATTTACATTTTTATGCAGTAAATCTGACTTAGATAGTCATATTATGATGTCAGGCACGTTACTCAATACCTGAGGTATTGATGGGTGCGCTCATAGTGCACTATTTCATATCATGTATAAGTGAATTTGAACTGGGATAAATAATGATATTACATATCATTTTTAGGTGCTACCAGTGTTTACAATCCAAAATTGATATTACTGTATTAAATGACAGACATGACAACCTTATTTGACCTGTAGTAGGCTTTGATATTTTTATTCTTCCCTTTAATATGAGAGCTTAGTAAACACAATTTAGTTAGAAATGGAAAATAAAGACATGCTTCCACAGCAATAATATTTATAATAGGACAAATAAAATGTTTTATTTCATTAATATATGATATTCAAAATAAATGCGCTGTATCGCGAAGACCTTGATAGTTACATATCTGGATTTGGAGTTTTCCGAACCATAACAGTCATAATACCGTTTTAAAATGTAATTTCAACTAGCACAGTGCGCCTATGTAGATTTTTACCTCTAAGAGACTTTGTTCTTTCAAAACGATACACTTACATTAAACTAGATAAAAGTTTATTTTTCACCACAATGCAATTAGACAGTCTTACGTGGAATCAATGCAATATTGCCTATTCAAATAAACGCTGGAACTGCTAAATATATAATATAACCAGATAAATCTGAAATATATCTGAACGGTTTAAATATAAATTGTGTGTAAATAAATTGTGTGTAATAATTACCAATGGTCTTTGAAACTGTCGCAAAGCCTCGTATCAAACAAGTTTGGAAACAGGTAAAGCTGTACATTTAAATTAAAAATACTTAATACTTTGTAATCGTCTTTCTATCTTTAATCATTTAGTTGTTGGTTTACCTTTTAGAGATATAATTGTTAGAAATAGAATATGTCATACTGTTGTAAATACTGTGAAATCATGTAATTTTCTTGGCACAATGTCTTGCGTTTTTTTCACAAAACGGTAATTTCATAGGGGTATGTATTCGTGAATATCAACTTTTAAATGAATGAGAAATTAACGTGTTCATTTTGGATTAATGTTCATGGATTGTTTCAACCGCGACGAAAAGTAGTCCCCTACGAATGTTACTTATTTCACAGTGAGGCAAATAGATGATGCTTCTTACTAATTTGAGAGAGAAATACGAGCATGCGTCATGTACGTCGATAAATTGATAAATTTCGTTAGATATATATCACGTTTCATTATATTATTTTTGAAAAGTCAATACACAGATTGTGAAGAATAACAATGTCTCATATGTATCGCTATGCTCGTTGTTACATACGTTATAACATGACATCTCATCTCCTTGATATATCGTCTGTTGACCGCAAGAAGGTGCTATCAGTCTTCTTATTTCATATGCAGATAGCACCTTCTGGCGGTCAACAGACGATATGTTTAAATCGGTGCTGTTACATATCTGTTGAGAAACATGAATGTCTTTTATGTTGCTACATATGAATTTACAGCTTCTGCTCAATATAGTATTGGTATATCAATGTGTTTTGCAATATGTATGTGCTTTTAGTCCAACTACAGCAATATTTGCGTATCGTACATCTCTTCTGCTATCCTATCTGATCATGTCTGCGGGAACAGGTCGAAGACTCCAGCCCAGTTGGTTTAAGATCAGCAAAAAATCTTTTGCATGTATAACATATAAAAAAGTTCAGTTGCCAGGAAAACAAAACAACAGCAGACTTCCGCTTGCGCTTTCCATGTTAATATTAATGTCATAGCAATAAGATACGGAAAAAGTCGTAAATAGGCGTTGCGGCAAACATCACATGGACGTTGAAAATCACGTGCCAGGGAAAGAAACTCATGTGTGACGTCACATTATTTCTGACAAGGATTTTTCCCTTGGGAAAGACAGGATATATATCATTGGCACGCAGTCGGGCAGAACAATATTTTTTTCCGACAGGTAGGCAAGAAAACCCTAAGGTGAAAGTTTTTTCAACATGTACATTTACACCAAGTTTGGCGTAGAATGTATAAATAACATTGTAAAATGATTAAATTGAGCGAAAATAACTCTACTAGACATTGGTAGAAAAGCAAGAAGAATGTTGATTTTCTCCGTTATGTAAAACAAATCGTTACAATATTCTTGGTAATGTCTTAAGCTCTGTTGTAAAATTCATTTTTCGGTAAATTTGTCATTTATTCACTTTTCACAGAACAGACAAAACAGAACATATTCATGACTTGTACAGAATATACCAGCAAACATTTATGCAAATGCTAAAAACATAAACAGAATTTAATCACATTGAAAGGTATATTTACATGTATATACAACAAACATAAATGTTTGCCTAAGACGTGTAAACGAGCCGCTTCAAAATGAAAAAGAAACGACAGGCAAGAATCCATTTCTCTCTGACTTGTAACGAAAACCTTCCCACACAGAAAGAATATGTTGTGCCGATCCTTTTATCGGTCAACAGCTTTTAACCTTTAGCTAAAATGGGAAATTGGAATCGTGATAAATATTCTTGATGATGTGACTACGTCTTTTGAGAAATTATTCTCGTAGATAGGGGAATTAAGACAAAAGCTATATTCATTTAAGACATCGTCAAAGTTGCATGAAAAAAATATCTTAATACATAAAAGCATAATAAAATAGTCAGTATTATAACAATGGATTCCAGTACAATTTTTGTGAAAATCTTTGCCTTCTCTCATAGAAAGTCTCCAACATTCTTAAAAGCAAACATTTAATTTCTTGAATATTTTATTGTTTCATTCAATTTTGCAGTGATTGTTTAACTAAGAATGAAATGGTTGTTTTCTATGTTTGATTTCTGTATTCGATGAAAGCTTTTAAAATCATCAGAAGCACTTTATTTGTTCTAATCAATAAAAAAGCCATTGAATGGAAAGAACAAACCATATTGCAAATACACTCGCTTATAATCTCAATAACCAATCATAATTCGTATCGACTTACTGTCAATTTTGAGCCTAGCAATTGATTCACTTTAATATTTTATTGTAGCTAGAACAGAGAGACAATGTGCCGCGGGAAACTCTACTAGGAATTTGTCGTCTGATTTTCCTGAGAGTAGCAGACGAGAGTGGAACGCGACCGAAATATTGGATCAACAGCCAATGGCGCACAGTAGCATTACTATGTCGTATTGTGTGAAGGTGTCGGCGTTTTCCCGATATTCATATAAATTGGAACGTAACTGACAATTTGGTAATAAGATAATTGCTTGATTGAAGTAAATTTTACACGAACATTATTCCGGATAATTAACCACATAAATAAAATGGCAGCATCGGGTCGGGCCGTAAGGTCTAACTCCAAGACAACAGGAATGAACGTGGACGTTGACGTTTGGCAGCCACGAGAAAAAGTATGTATAAACAATACATTCCTAGTTAGGACTATATCTGCTTTTGTCAATATTCGCATTGTCGTCTTTGAATTATTCATGACATGTTGATTCTTGTCTTTTTCTTGACATCGCCATGTTGTTATACATGGGCTTGACTCGAGAGGAAATTTTAGTAGCTGATTTCTCTGTGATATTCAATGCTTGCCGGATTTGTGATGAATTGCCGTATAAAGTTCGCAATATCTGAAAAATATCAGGGAAAAGTGAGATATTTGTGTTGCTGATTTATTAAAAGCTTCTGGAAAAGTCATTCCCCGACAAATTTTCTTTTGATTCTTGTTTTGTACATTGTATAGACAATAATGACAAAATAAATTATGTTCTTTAATACATTCTTGAAATTAATTATAGTATGTCTTTCAGACTTTTATGGTTCCAAGGGTTTACATGACGACACTGTGTTTCATTTTGACGGTTAAACCATTGTGAATTATATGTCGTATTGATGTATTCCAAATATACACTTTAAAACCGCATCCCTAACCTTTTACACCGAGGAAATTGTGACATCCTGGGTATTGCATAAGGTACCATATATTCATTTATAAGGACATTCTGATTATTACAGTGGACGCAATGTATACATTTGTTATGACATCCTGAATATTGCAATTGGGTCTATGTATATATTCATTTTGACACTCTCGGTATTACAGTTGGCCCCATGTATACATTTATTATGACATCCTGGTACTGCAGTTTACAGTCATTACCATCCTCATATTTTCGTATCCATATTGCTTTGCATGAACAATATGAAATTAGTAATGTATATACTCATAAAAGTCCGGAATCTTTCATTGCTTAAAAGGTGAAAAAGTAAGCCAGTTAGAATAATGTTTATAGTACTGCATAACAGAATAACAGCAAATTGTGAAACTGTGCAACAGTATAACACCAAACGTTTCTCTGGTATTAGTAATGTGCAGAACTATTGAATGAGACTTTCACTTTATTTTTATTCATTATCACGGAGCACCAATACTGCTATTTATAAGTATGATAACATTGATTTGTATACTTCAAGTAACGTATGTATTTGATAATTCAAACCATTGGAAAAAATTATTGGATATATAATAACCAATTGCAAAAATACAGCCAAATGATGCCTCCTTTAATAAGAAGTTAGTCAGTTCATCAATTTAAGACATAAATAACCTTATATAAGTAGAAAACCTTATTTATACAACTTCACAAAATATAAACTATTCAAGAGCGGAAAACCTAAAATAGCCGCAACGCAAGGTATTGTTGTAAGTTTCTCTTTTTTTAAATGTAATTAGTTGTCATAGATGGTGGGGGTACTATTATAACTGTAGTGGAGGAGAAACTACACGTCGTAAATACAAGTTAATGTCGTGCTGTATGGATAAGATATATTTAATTATATCTATATTATATATGCCTCTTTAGGAAAACGATCAGAAGGGCAAACTTTATTCATAGAAAACATGAAAACATAAAAAATGACGGGTTGTCAATAATCATGTTGTTGTTTTTTTATGCGAAGAACTATATAATATTTAATATGATACTTGATCTACGGTAGTTTTTAGATAGTGGTGTAGTTCTAAAATAATATTGTTATTGTTTGTTGAAGTGTGTGGGAATTTCCAGCTCTAAGGTAATTGTTCTGGAAATAAACTGACAGAACCGCTAAGGTTACCCTAGATGTTCTCAGTCACAACTGCATAAAGTTAAAAAATTCTTATAACTGTAAACTTTAAATATATTAACAGCAGAATACACACGTGAAGTATGCACTGTTGTTTAAGGCCGAGGTTTATAAGCTGCTGGCAAGGTACCGCCAGAAGAGGCTGTTTGTTGGTGATACTGTTTTTTGATAGCTATTTTACGTGGTTGACGATTTTATTATTATATCTGTTTAAAATGGAGAGACAGTGTATTAATTAGATTGTATGATACACGGCAGATATTAAAGAACAACATTGTATGACGTATCTCGTTTTTATTTGTATATCTGCTAAGAAAATGCTACACACTGTTCTATAAAAGACTGAAATGAAATAACCAGTAAAGGAGAATTAATACAATTTTTCAGTTTATAAATACAATACTTAAGTTTATAGATTGTTTATGAAAGTTTATATCCCGTGCAGAACTTCGGGTTTACGGCTAACTGTATCTTTAACATTGATACTGCATTTACATGGAAAAAGACATCAGTATTATTATAAATTATTATAAGATATACAATTATCCTCGATTCAATTATATTGAGGAAAATATTATTTTTGAAAATGTAAATGTTTATCCAAATCCGGTATAACATCAACATTGTGGTGAATCCGCTATGAGCGTCATTGTACCCATGATGTATTCATTCGTCTCAGTTTTATAACAATGAAAGTTTAAACAACATTTGGCGATATATTGTTAAATAGGTAACATCATCGATATATTTGAGTTTTAACGGGACACGCTGCATGCATAAGTTCCGCGAACTGTTTTATGCCAAACGACTTATGGCTTGAATAAGTTTCTACAAGATTCATTCAATGTCACAAATTGAAACCAATCGACTGTCAGAATTTGTCACCTGAAAGACAGAGGAAATCATGTTAGTGAACATATTTTATTGACAGGATCATTCCAGAACAAACTCTATTGTCAGGATCATTCCTGAACAAACTCTATTGGCAGGATCTTTTAAGAACAAATTCTATTGGCAGGATCATTCCAGAAAAAATTCTATTGACAATGCTATTGTCAGGATCATTCCAGAACAAATTCTATTGACAAATTCTATTGCCAGAATCATTCCAGAACATATTCTATTGACAAATTCTATTGCCAGGATCATTCCAGAACAAATTCTATTGATAAGTTCTAATGCCAGGATCATTCCAGAACAAATTCTTTTGACAAATTCTATTGCCAGGATCATTCAAGAACACTTTCTTTTGACAAATTCTATTGCCAGGATATTTCCAGCACAAATTCTATTGCCAGAATCATTCCAGAACAAATTCTATTGACAAAATCTATTGTCAAGACCATTCAAGAACAAATTCTATTGACAAATGCTATTGTCAGGATCATTCCAGAACAAATTCTATTGACAAATTCTATTGCCAGAATCATTCCAGAACATATTCTATTGACAAATTCTATTGTCAGAATCATTCCACAACAAATTCTATCGACAAGTTCTGTTGTCAGAATCATTCCACAACAAATTCTATTGACAAATTCTATTGTCAAGATCCTATAGAAGGATCATTCCAGTCCCACTCCAAGCGTTCTAACATGCATTAAAAGAGAACTCAATAAAATGGTGGAAAGTCTAGAAAAAAATCAATCTAATATTAAGCTGTTGTGACATTTTAGTACTTCAGAAAAAGAATTCCAGACACATTCGTGCGTTATAAGACATAAAAGAAATTTGAGCCCACTTGAATGAACACATAGATTCCGGCGCAAACTTTGTGCATCGTGGGACATTTAAGTGATCGACAGGATTCTGGAGCATATCTATATCTCGAGTTCTAGCGGCAGTTGTCAATATTTCTGATACAAAATTGCTTTAATACAGAGGTATGAATAGTTATCCGTGTGAAACATACTTGACGGGTAAAGAAAATGGGAACAATCTTAATATATTGATATTGTCCAGCAGTAAAGAGGACATGAAAGAGTACTTATCCATATGGCCAAGGTATTTGAGTGGCACTAAACGCCATTTCATGGAATATATGACTCATATTTTATTTATGAAGTATGTACTTGTACATGGAGCGCACACAAAACCATGCGGTTATATGACATTAGGAGGTAGCGCTTGTATATTTCTCTTATCAGTATGAAAACAAATTTTCAGGAAACTAGTGAACACAAGACTTAGAAACTGGAAAGATATAGACAGCTGCTAATGATTCGGATGAAAGAGCTTTCTAAAAGGTCTAAACATAATAATATCCGCCCAACCGAGTGGGTTTGAAACTCAAAAGATGATCAGTGCTTGAAAATGAAACTACTAAATTTGCCCTGATTGAATTGCTATGCGAGGGGTTGAACACAATAACTCAGTAACTCCTTCTTTATCGAATTACGTCCAGTCTTCCACGTGAACATTTAACTTTGTCAAAATCTTAGATTGGCCTTGCTTGTTGGACTGTCTGTTTCCGTTTCCGCATGTTGACTAGATAGTACAAAATCCGAACTTTGGAAAGAACAACTGGTATAAAAAAGACAAGTCTATGTATTGTCTCGTAGTGAAGGTTTAGAGTTACTTATAGTCATAGGAAGACGGTTTTATAGGGATCAACTGAAAGCGTTTTGATGCCGTTACTAGTGTAGAGCCACAATACATAATAAAGCGTGAGAGAGATCAAAGTGATATAATTTAAAACTTTTCTTTATTTTTCTTCAGCGGTTTAAAGCAGAAACACGAATATGCTGAAAATAAGCTTGACTATACACCGTTAGTGTTACGACACCGTATACTGTTGAGCTCAATTGAGCTCAAGACACTAAATCAGATGTTTTTGTAAGGTTGAAATGGAGCTCTGGTTACAAATTATTTTTCTTAAACATATTCATTTATTCAAGTATTGATCGGCTTGTGGATATCTTGGAGCTTTGTGGTGAGAATAGCCAAAGCATTAAAACACGGGTGTAAGCATGATTTATTATGTATGATTTATTTATGCATGTAGTCTAACACTTCGGCTTTCTTTTTTTCAAAGTAATTTCCATATTTATGTGGTATGAGTAAGAAGGAATCTGAGATAAAATGTCAGCGAATCAACTGTGTGATTTGTTTTATTCTGGCTTGTACACGTCCGCATAAATGTTTCTTATATCAACACAGACAAAAACGAAACACTGTGAAAGTTTCTCATTGGTAAAAATGGAAGTTGACTTCGAGGCTTAAAAGCAATTTATTTTGGAAAATGTTCTAATCGATATATGGGATGGGTCATGTATCCAGACCTTTTCACATTCAGCGACATTTATCATATTTAAGCGCGGAATGGGAATAGAGTTACACAATATGACGGCGAAAATTTTTAGAATGTCAGACGGTTAGGACATGATAAAGTATAATCAATTAGCAAAGTCCCCCTGTCAGTCACATTTGAAACGACACAGCGATTCGAATTCAGACAAATTTCGTGATTGATAAGCCTAGCACGCGTGAATATATTTACGTGTAAAACGCATTGCCATTATATGTTTTACTTATTCTGAATACTTTTGTTATATAGCCTGTAAATATAGTTGATATCATCAAGCCAGAGAAAACAATACAAGAACTGACCACTCAATATGACAAACTGGTAGAATTCGTCGCCTTATAAATGCAAGGAATTGAATACCACTGAAGAGACGTATTCTGCCGGCAAAATGAAATTGTTTAAAAGCACAAAAACATCTCGCGATAACTAAGAGCAAAACTTTAATAAAAAGAGAATGAAACAAACACTTGAAATGATTCTATGTCATTTGGAGTGATCAGTTCCCTTTAAATATTTTTTTACTTTAAAGACAACTTACAGGGAGCTTGGAAAATGATATGCCAAACTTATAATATTTCAGTCATTCAGTCAGTCAACTGTCCAACATTGATTAATTGTGCCCTTATGAATTATAAATGCCACTCTAAAAATATATGATAAACAACGTCAGTTGTTTTTACTCACAAAGAACTTTGTTCAAGGTTCTTGCAGTCATTTGGTCAGAACAAAGCACTGTATAACAATTTTAGCAATCAAGACTGTATTCACGTATTCCTATATTTGTATTTAATTTACACTGATGGTGAAAGGAGTCTTTCGGATTTACAATTGTTAGTGACGCGAGACATTTATCTTTTTAAATGCTTCAAAAACCTGTGTCATTTACATCAAAAACTGTCCTCTTTGTACAACCTCTATTATGTTCTCAGGTAACCGTCCTCTTTGTGCAATCTCTGTTATAATCTCCGGTAACTGTCCTATTTGTACAACCTCTGTTATAATCTCCGGTAACCGTCCTATTTGTACAACCCCTGTTATAATCTCAGGTAACTGTCCTATTTGTACAACCCCTGTTATAATCTCAGGTAACTGTCCTCTTTGTACAACCTCTATTATAATCTCGGGTAACTGTCCTCTTTGTGCAACCTCTATTATACTCTCGGGTAACTGTCCACTTTGTACAACCACTATAATTATAATCTCAGGTAACTGTCCTCTTTGTACAACCTCTATTATAATCTCGGGTAACTGTCCTCTTTGTGCAACCTCTATTATAATCTCAGGTAACTGTCCTCTTTGTGCAACCTCTATTATAATCTCGGGTAACTGTCCTCTTTGTACAACCTCTATTATAATCAGGGGGAAATGTCCTCTTTGTACAACCACTATAATTATAATCTCGGGTAACTGTCCTCTTTGTACAACCACTATAATTATAATCTCGGGTAACTGTCCTCTTTGTACAACCTCTATTATAATCTCAGGGATCTGTCCTCTTTGTACAACCTCTATTTTAATCTCAGGTAACTGTCCTCTTTGTACAACCTCTGTTTTAATCTCGGGTAACTGTCCACTTTGTACAACCTCTATTATAATCTCGGGTAACTGTCCTCTTTGTACAACCACTATAATTATAATCTCGGGTAACTGTCCTCTTTGTACAACCTCTTTTATAATCTCAGGTAACTGTCCTCTTTGTGCAACCACTATAATAATCTCAGGTAACTGTCCTCTTTGTGCAACCTCTATTATAATCTCAGGTAACTGTCCTCTTTGTGCAACCTCTATAATAATCTCAGGTAGCTGTCCTCTTTGTTCTCTTTGTGCAACCTCTATTATAATCTCAGGTAACCGCCTCTTTGTACAGCCACTATAATAATCTCAGGTAACTGTCCTCTTTGTGCAACCTCAATAATAATCTCAGGTAAATGTCCTCTTTGTGCAACCTCTATCATAATCTCAGGTAACTGTCCTCTTTGTGCAACCTCTATAATAATCTCAGGTAGCTGTTCTCTTTGTACAACCTCTGTCATAATCTCAGGTAACTGTCCTCTTTGTACAACCTCTATTATAATCTGAGGTAACTGTCCTCTTTGTACAACCTCTATTATAATTTCAGGGATCTGTCCTCTTTGTGCAACCTCTATTATAATCTCAGGTTACGTGTCTTTCGTCTGTTAGTGCATTGTTGCTAGGTGAACCCAGATTTTCCCTTTTTTTGCTCCCAAAAGGGATCAGAAATAGCTTGGTTAATATAGTTCTAAGAGAAACCAAAGAATTAGGAAAAATCTATTTTAAAGCTTTTAGATTGATGTATGGTGCCGCTGTATATCGCCCCTGTATTATAACAATACTATGTAAGTGCCCATTAAGCTATTTCATGACTATTATTTCATACTGAGCTCAAAGAAATACAATTTTCGATGTAATTTACAACTTCTATCAGACGCCAATTGGACTGGCTATACTCAGAAAAAGCAATACACTCTCTTATTTATCACATATTTTCGCGAGTACAGTGTTTCAAAGCACAATGTATGAATTGATAGGATATTTTAAAAAGTTATTGTACAGTACATTATACAAAATGTATGACGTTTCGTGCAAGCCTCTTAGAGAAATGATTTTTTTTTATTTTTCTGTTTTAAGTTTAACATCTTTGTATAGAAATTATAAAAATATCATACTTTCATGGCTGTACGTTTACTATTTATGCATTCTGTAACACGAACAAAACCAAAACCTTTTAGGATGTCACAACACTTTGCAACTTACATAAATTCTTTTTTTTTTCATTTCTTTGTAGTGTGGTACAAATAAATAAATAAATTGCGCGGTATACATGGTTCAGTAATAACGAAGAGGAAGCAGGTAAAGAAAAATCACATGATAAATAATATTCCTACCATAAATATGCAAACTGTTTCAAATAGTACATGTAACTGATACAATAAAAACTAAAGGTTAGAGCAGACTGCCTGTTAGCACTGGGTACAGCAAACACAGTCACAGCCAAATATCGCGAGGCAGTGTTGCACATTTCGACACCTCTCAAGAACAGACTTCAATCGAACTGTCTGTTATTATGTTACTTGGTTGCGTTCTATGTTTCTAAAGGATCTTTTTTATTAAGTGACAGACAAGTTTTGTTTTTATAGGCACTATTTTCCACTGAAGGCAAAAGAATAACAATAATTTATGAAATAAATAATTGTTGATTTCCGGAAGAAATATATGTTACCCTTGAGACGAAATACGTGCAGGAGTAAGTACTATATGATTAAATGTTTTTAGTTTGCTTGAGCAATTTGACAAGGGTTTGTACAAAAGAAAATTGTTGTTTATCTTCAGAGGAATCATAAAGTTATTTGAGTTGCTGAATGTCGATGTTTTTAACAATTAGAAAACAGAAGAGCAAACTTACGTCTGGTTGGTTTTAGAATGATAAAAAATAAAAGTTTATAAAGTTTATTGTAGATTTCGCAGAAAGACAGAGCACCCCATACACTGACATAGAGCTATGCGTCGCAAAGTAGACCCGAAAAAAAATCAACAACAAAAATCTGTAACGGGAAAATACAGCAGACGGGTTGCTTAAAACACCGCCCCACGCCCCCCCCCCCCTTCACCCACCCAAAAAAAAGTACATTTCTATTATATGCAAATTACAAAATGAATATAGAGTAGATAAAATTGTGGGATTTTGGGGAAAGTGGAAAAAAGCAAGGATGAATATTCAATAGGGAAAGCGGCAGCGCAAACACAGGCACGCACCCACGCATGCACACACGCACGCACACACATAGTTGATTTTATGGTCAGCTTATATTTGACAGGTAATAGTCATAGATGGTGAATGAGACATTATACGTTGTGATTATATATGTAGTTTCAGTTGTTGATTTTGCATACATAGACTCAGTAACGAGAACTATCGACCTTTAACTACTTAACTTCTTGCTTCGTACTCCCGACTTCGTTATGTTTAAGTTGTAATTTCTAATTTCGTTACTCCTAACTTTAAACTTCATTACTACTAACTTCCAACTCCATTACATTCAACTTTCAGTTTCTTTACTTTTTATGTCTATGCTCTAGCCTTTTTATTTATTATATCGTAACGTCAAACTTCACGAGCTTTTAACTTGAACTTGAACTTGAACTTCAACACTTCCATTTTCCATACGTCGAAGTTCTTAACTTGTGAATTCCAACTTCTGACCTTTACAGAAAACACAGCTAGTGATAATTTCGATGTCGTATGGACAGACAGATATACTCGCGAAACAAGGTTTTTGTGACTGTGACTAAAATGCATTGAATATTTGAGCCGTGCCATGAGAAAACCAACATAGTGGGTATGCGACCAGCAAGGATCCAGACCAGCCTGCGCATCCGCGCAGTCTGGTCAGGCTCCATACTGTTCGCTTTTAAAGCCTATTGGAACTGGAGAAACTGTTAGCGGACAGCATGGATCCTGACCAGACTGCGCGGATGCGCAGGCTGGTCATCATCCATGCTGGTCGCAAAGCCACTATGTTGATTTTCCCATGTCACGGCTCATTTGAATCAAAAGGGCTGACTTGAGTGTAGCAAATGCGTTATACGTTCCTGCATGTCAGTATGTTCCTTTATACACCTGTCCGAAATAGGCATGGTAGTTAGAAACGCAGCTAACAGTATATTTGAAGTCGTATGGACAGACATACATATTCTCGAGAAATAAAACTTTATGACTGATATGCATTGAAAAGCACAAGCTAAAATGTTTTAACTTTCATACTGGTAAGTATCCAATTTGACCAACAATATCTACTTTGGACAGGCAAAGAGACATTCAAGCGGACATACGGCCATATTATAATGCATTTGCTGGTCTAAATCAGCTCATTTGACTTAAATAAACTGTACATTTTTTGCCCGAACAAAGTGTCCATAAGTGAACAAACAACTGACACAAATACCAATAAATAAATAGAAGTTAGAAGTAAGGAGGTAGGAAATAATGAAGTTGGAAGTGAGAAGTCACAAAGTTTAAATTAAGTAATGCAGTTAGAAGTATGGAAGTGAGAAGTAAGTAGTATTAAAGTTAGAAGTTCCTCTGGGATTTCATAGCTTTATATAACGCCTTAATTATTTATAACAACACTTAAAAGAGTGACTTCATTAATGGATATTTTGTTTTCGAGAAACTGTTTGACACAAATTGAAAATACTGCAAACTTTGATAAAACATAATTACACTTAGGAAAATATTCGTTTCTGAGTCCCGGTAGTGTTAAATGAGATTGATGTCAACAAACAGAGAGAAAAGCATTCGCGCGGGAAAACAATTCCACGAGAGTTACTCAGTGATACAAATTGGAAAGTATCGACTTGTAAAAATCGTCACTGCAAAGACGCAAGTAATCTTATCATTTCTTATTCCATGAGGAATTCCAATAGCAGGATTATTCTGTATCCAAGATTTCGTATGTTGACACTCTAGTTTGTACAAACGAACAATATATACAAATAGATGTATCAAAACATGATAAGGGAAAACGTCAGAAATAATAAGTCTTATCTTCGGTTGTTTTGTCATTTCAGAAGTTCTAATTGCATACAACAGGCAAATTTGCTTGTAAATGGAAATACAAGCGCTTTTGAAAAATGTCCTGCGATTTATCTGCAGAAAGAAGCCATTTACGTGATCGATAATGCGTGTGCAAATGCACAGTTGATTTTACTAATTTCAGAGCAACAATATCGCAATTCAGGAGTATAATGTCCTTGTCTTATTACAGTTTTGGTAACATATTGTACTGATGTTCAATCATTTGCAATATAAATTCTCGTAAATTCTAAACCTTTATAAACACAAAAGGCAATGGTTTATGAATACTCTTTAAGATCTCCAGTGCACGTTTTTTTTCACTAAAATATTTGTGTTTTGGATATCAAGTTAAAATGTAGAAATTCTCATCAAATAAATTTCACTTTACTAAAATTTTGATTTGTAAATTAAGTGTGTATGTAGAGCTACATGCATACTTATATGACCTGCAGTAACAGTTGTTTGTTAAAAATATTATAGTTTTTAGTGATAGTGCACATTTTACTGTGTATAACTTTAAGGAATTAAACTTGAACTGTTTCAAACATAATGAAAAGAACTGTTAATACACACAAACTTGTTTCTTTTATCTTTACTTACATTATATAAATTTCATTTTTATAAAATTTGGTTCTAGTGTACCTTATACATATAATGTCTTTCAATAGGAAGTCAGTCGGTTCGCCAATCCAAGACTCGTATAACCTAATATATATATAAAAGCAAAGCACAAATTACTACAAACACAAGTGAATGGCATGTTATATAGTCATAACACAAGCAAAGATTTTCTCTACGTGATAGGTTACAAGAAACAATTTAAGAGGTAAAACAATACTTTGTAACATAAGCTAAATTGTCTTAGTTGATAATATAGCGGAATGATGCGAAGAACTATAAATATTTATCCTATAGAAACACAGCTTAGATCACGCATGTCAAGACTATGAACAATGTCTCATGCTATTATTTGTTATTGATTTAAGATACTTATCAAACAACTATTTAAAGCATTTATTTGCAATTTCTACTTGCCAGGAATATATTTTATTATATCAAATAGGTAACCAATTTCTATCTAAATGCGGTTGTTATTTTCTACGTACATTCAGCTTTACGCCCATACGATCTAATGTGATTACACCTGTTAAAATTACCACGAGATAAAAAAGCAGCAGGTCCATATTCTGTAATACTGAAACAGATCAACGCAATGGTTCTGTATATCTTCAAAGATATATATCTTGATTTTCAGTTTAAATAATCATGAAAGTAGTACATGTTTGTTCTGTGAAAGACTGAAATGAAATGCGTTATTATGACTAGAAATAACGCCAGAAGATATAGAATGATTACAAGTTTTCAATTTATTTATTTATTTTATTATTCAAATATATTTTGTGGAGAATTTCGGTATACATCATTAACTCGGTATGAGAGTTAAACAAAAGAATATTTACGTTTGATAGAAATATATCAATCGATTTCAAATTACATCGGAAAAAATATCCAACATATATGCACATCACATATATGAAACAAAAGATTACCCTCTATTAAAATGATCAAAATAAGTTTGTTTTTTTTACCAAAATTCATTATAAAACCTATTATAAAATGCTGAATCCGCTATAAGTATTCAGTTTGGCAAGCATGTGGTCATTCTTTTCCGTTTTGATATCAAACTGCTATGATTTTATTAGGTTGCGACCTGGTTATCTGCAAAATAGATTAATATCAACAAATGCGAAAGTTAGTAGTACCTACTGCTTGTACAAGAATGAACAGGAGTCTTTCAGTAACACAAATTGAAACAATATCAACTGACAGGTTTCGTCACTCTCACGATACAGTCATATTGTTTGCAAAAATGCGCAGCTCTAGTTAGAAATTCATTGACGGGTTCATCCCAGTATCATAACATTCTCATAACGATATTGTAACATGTAAAACGATGAAGTGGTTGAAAATACAGAAAAATATCAACTGTTAGGAAGTTTTGATATTAAAATACTTCCGAATACGTATTTAATTTTAAAAGAAGTATATCTATAAGAAATTTAAACACTGAGATTCTAGTGCAAATTGTAGACGGGGGACTATTTATGTGACCTTATAGAATGATAAAACTTGTCCAGATGTCTTGAATTCAAGCTACAAATACAACTGTTAATTTTTGCAGTATTCCTGATATATTTCTATTTCCTCCCACATACTTATTTGTCATAAAAAGCCACAGCTCCTATTGAGTTGTACCGGCTAATGCGATGGAAAATGACGAAGCGTTGATCTTCTGCTAAGTAGGGAAAAGTTGATTTGATTAAGGACACATATGTGGCTTTAACCTGTTTTTTTTGTAAATAGATTAATGTCAACAAATGCGAGAGCTAGTACCTACTGCTTGAACAAGAATGTAAAAGAGTCATTGAATTACACAAATTGAATGAAAATTGACTGTCAGGGTTCATCACTCTAAAGATACAGGCATATTGTTTACGGAATTGCGCCATTCCAGAAGGAACTCCATTGACTGGCTAGCATTCTCATAGTGGCATTCTGGAAATGGTGGAAAATATAGAAATAAATCTAATGTTAGGCCGTTTTGATAGTCAAGTACTTCAGAATACGAATTCAGTTTTTAAAGAAGTATGAGAAATTTAAGCTGAGATTCGAGTGTAAATTTGAAGATGGAGCACTATTTATGTGACCGATAGAATACTTGAAACACGTCTAAATGAATGTAAGCTACAAACAAAACAGTATATCTTTGCAGTATTTCTTTCATATTTCTGTTTCCTCTCGGCATACTTATCTGTCATAAAAAACTCCTTCCTCGTGAGCTGTACCGGCTAATGCGAGAGGATATGACAAGGCGTTGCATTTTTCCTAAGTAGGAAGATATGATTTGATTCGGGATTTATTTGCTTCTGTGACCTGGTTACTTGCAAAATAGATTAATATCAACAAATGCGAGAGCTAGTACCTACTGCTTGAACAAAAGCGTACAAGAGTCATCCAATAACACAGATTGAAAATTATCGACTGAAAAGACTAAGTAAATTCGACAAACGTCTCCTACACCTAAAACGACGTCAACGCCAAAGCTTTATTACACTATGTAATGTTTTTATTTAACTCCCACGACGTTAAACATGTGATCAATATTTTTAGATGAAGACCTATTTCTGCGATCGATAGTATACTTAAACCTGTCCAACAAGTTTTGCAATATTTCTTAAACAAAGTCAGTTAGAAGTTAATATTTTGTTTTGAAAGTACGGCCAATGTATCTCAGAAGCACTTAATGAAACTAAATGCTAATATAGTCGTTATTAGTTTATTTTATGAGAGATGCATTAATTATTCATAAACACTTCTAAAAGACTCAGTTCGTTAATGGATTTGTAGATTTGAATAAAAAGAAACAGTCTGACATGAACAGAAAACTATTGAAACTACGACATAAGACAATGTACTCAGGAATATCTCGTTGCAGCGGTAGATATCAACAAGTAAGAAAGGAACAATTCTTGCAAGCCTCAATGATAAAAATTGGAAAGTATCTACTTGTAAGAATTGTCACTTCAAAGACGAAGGAAGTCATGTTATTTCTAATTCAACGAGGACTTCCTACTGTAGGACCATTCTGCCTCCCAGATTTCATTTATGGACACCCTATAAATATACAGTATATATATAAAAAGACACAGAGTTAAGAATAATTGAATCCACGATCCCATAACTCTGATCTTCGGCTTCTAGGTCATTATTTAACTTATTATTGCATTCAACACTCCCTGGGTAATTGAAAACAGAAGCACATTTGAAATGGAATTCCTACGAGTCAAATACAGTAAGCAATTTACGTGATAGATAATATGCGTTAACATGCAAAGTTGTCTTTAGTTTAAGTGACAGAGAATGGGAAATATGAAATATTACAGTATCAACCAAAAATCCTTAACAAATGCAAGAGAATATGACGAAGCGTTGAACTTCTGCTAAGCAGAAAAATATGATCTGATTAGGGATACATTTATGTCTGTGACATGGTTATTTGCAAAATAGATTAATATCAACAAATGCGAGAGCTAGGGCCTATTGTTAGAAAAAGAACGTAAAAGAGGCACTCAGTAACACAGATTGAAAATTATCGGCTGACAGGGTTGTCACTTCAAAGACATAGTAAATCATCCAGGATAATTCCATTTTCCTTGCATTCTCTTTCCGACATCTCACATGTACTAAAAGGAAAGTAACACGATAAAATGGAGGACAGTGTAGAAAAAAAATCAATCTGTTAAGCTGTTTTGACTTTATCGTAGTTCAAAATACGAATTCTAGAAAAAAAACACGAGTTAACAGATGTATAAGAAGTTTAAACATACTTTAACTAACACTGAGATTCAAGTACATATTTGTAGATGTAGGACTATACATCACATGTAAGCCTTTCCTGCTGACACATCAAAATGTCTATTTTCTTTACTTACTATAGACTAAGTGAATTCCACCAACGTCTCCAATACTTAAAACGATGTCAACGTCAAAGCTTTTTTACACTTAGTGTAATACCAAATTTATGTAATGGCTTTATTACACGATGTCAAACATGTGATAAATATATGTAGATGGAGAAGACCATTTATGTGATTGATTGTATACTTAAACCTGTTCAATTAATTTAAATTCAAGCTGCAAATAATACGGTTAATGTTTGGAATATTTCTGAAACAAATTCAGTTAGAAGTAATGCTTAAGTTTATATTTTATCAAAATAAGCTCCATATGAAACAATATGTTGGTAATAGGAATAGGCTTAATGCATTAACATTGTTTGCTAATAAAGAGGTTATAAGAAGGCACTTGACAATGTCAGTTTATGGAACATACGAAACAAATCTTTGTGTTATGACACATAATCATGAAATTATAGTGATATTGGGATGTAGCACCTTTATAATGCGTTCACGATTCTGTTTTTGTTTTATTTATGAACAAAATTGTGCACATGACCTCAGGACTTGAAATAAGCTAAAGGTCGCCTCTAATAATCCTGATAGCCATGTAACTCAAAATGCGCGTCAGTCTTTTCAATTGTTTGGATTCAACTAAATTTTAGTATTAAACTTCCTCCATTTTGCTCTTCGGTGTATATATTTCCATTTTAACCAGCTGTTCAAATGCGAATTCAAGAAAGAGCTATTGATAGAAAATAGTCAGCTGTTCTTTTTCAGTCAATTTATTGTTTTGCATGTAAGGTTTAAAATTACATGTAGGCAGATGTGCTTGCTGAGGGGGAGGAAATAGTATGAGGAGAGCTGTTAATAAAGGATCATGCCTTTATAGTATAATGGTGTATCTAGTGTAAATAAAATATATTAATAAAGTTTGTGAGGCAGGAAATTAATATATTCATTTCTTGAGTTAAAAGCTTAAAAATATAGACCTGGGAATTTTCGTGAAATGTCTAGTTTTATAGATCTAAATAAAAGCCTTATAAGTTACACCAGTGTTCGTTTCATTCTAACAGAAGAAGCAGTGCCTATTTGGTTACACAATCATTAAATATATTCATAAATTTAGGTATTAATCAGTTTATGATAATGTGGGAGATTTGTCATTAGAAAAAAACATTAAAGAATGGTCTAAGCATGATAAATGAGCCATGCCATGAGAAAACCAACATAGTGGGTGTGCGACCAGCATGGATCCAGACCAGCCTGCGCATCCGCGCAGTCTGGTCAGGATCCATGCTGTTCGCTAACAGTTTCTTCAATTCCAATAGGCTTTAAAAGCGAACAGCATGGAGCCTGACCAGACTGCGCGGATGCGCAGGCTGGTCTGGATCCATGCTGGTCGCAAACCCACTATGTTGATTTTCTCATGGCACGTCTCAAATGATTTTTTTTGTTTGATTTTCAAAGTAATTTTCATATCAATATGGTAAATCTACTAAAAATTAGATTTTTGTTATATTTATTTTTAACCTGCATACGTAATGTGATTAAGGCTTTGGAAGCTTAACAGCACTTTATTTGTAAAATGTATTATTCAATATATATTTGTAAAATGTATTTAAAGAAGAAAAATATATACCAGCAACATTTTGTTAATTAGAAATGTGTTTGTTAATAAACTATATGTAAATCTGGTTATGAAACTATGTGTAAATATGGTTTATTTTATTACTAAAGCTGAGTGCAAATTTAAGCACATATTTAGTCCTTGATCTCATTAACACACATTGGAAGCTATCGACTAGTAGAATTCATTACCATTCCATGAAAATACCGTTGAAGAAACCTTTTCTGTGTCGTACCGACATTGAACGTGTACAAAAATACACGCAGATCTCAATATACACGACAGACAAATTCTCTTGCGAAAAGATATACAAAACAAATATGAAAGACTCAGAAAGATCCCTTGCAATCAATAGTGTGTGAATACTTCAAGATATATTGAATTAAATAGAAAGCTTACAAGGAACTTAAGAAATAGAAGTCAGGAATTTATCATATTTTGATTATCATTCATTCAGATACAAATATATTGTGCGAAAGAAACAGTCTTACGATTAATCAGAGAGAGTTTTGAGTTATTGAATGTAATGATTTAAAGACTAGAAAATAGAAGGAGATATAGACATTTGTGTTTAGAATTGTGAAAAGACAAGGGTTGATTTTGACGCCCAGTTTATTTTTAACACATAGGATTCGCTTAAAATGGGCAGAGAGCGTTAATTTTGGATATACCTTTGCATAATGATACCGTGTTTCGACGGCTGGACAAAAATGAGTTATGACTATGTATGTAGTTTCATCTGTTGATTCTAGATAACTGAGTTGAAGACACAGTAACGAGACTTACCGACTTCTAGGATTCGTCACCTCGCAACAAACAATGTAAATTCAGAATTACGAATCCCGTTGAGAAATCGTTCTGTCTCCAGCCTTTTAGAGCGTACAGAGATATATACAGTTTTAAGTAACACAATTTGATGGTATATCAATTTAATTCTACACATGTAAGACAAGACATAACTCCCCAATGCTCCTTACAGAAAACTACTCTTTTCAAGAGAAAAGCGGTATGTGATAAACAAATTAAAACAGAAACACTTAAACATTTTGTGTAGCACATAATCTGTTAAAGGCTATGTTCAGCTGTTGAAACAATGGAAAACATCAGGTGACTTGTTTGAACTAACTTGAAGTCGCTTATTTTAAATAGATCCGACTTTAAATAGGAAGAGATATTACGTTGAAATTGTAGTTTTTCACTCAATCAGTTAAACATTTTACAAGTCTGTCAAATGTTTGTATTTTGAACTTGCATCATATGCTTAAACTTTTGTGTTTTAGGTCAAACATTTTTTCCGGTGCAACCGTATTAAGCTCATTTTTGCACGAAAATCGACAAGTTCTCGATAGGCAACAAAACGTTGTTTGGATGACAAGTTATGTTTTAGACTTGGAAACTAACTTCATAACATCTATTGATTGGATACAATCGCATGAAAAAGGTCAAGGATTGAGACTTTCATGAGAAGTGCTATTTGTAACAGCCCATGCACATCTGACTCAAAGCTTATGTCGTCGGTGTGTGGAGCAATTACGCTTTTTCTATTGGTGACACTCTGACTTTTTCTAGTAAAATAAAGTTACATAAATAAATGATGATAATGAACATGTTTTTGAAAAGTAAAGTTTATTTTGTATTGAAATATAATTCCGCAATTGAAAAGTAGTTTCTTTGGAACTATAGTCCGTGCAAGATAAAATATATACACATGATCATATATTATATGATCATGTCAAATCTGCAATTCTTACTATCGGGTACATAGTTGATAATTTTGAACTCCACATATATAATAGTTTTATCATCGATGTATACAAATGTTCATTTCCTGCATACGATTATAATTAATAAAATTTATAAAAAAAGATCTTTTGAAAGCAAAGAATGTAACCAGGAAGAATAATAGCAGACTCGGTTTGATTGAGTCTGTTCATGAGAGGTAATGCAAAGTGCAACACCTCTCACGCCCCTAGCACCGCCTTAAGTAGAACTATACTATACATATGTTGAAAGGACTCCCTGATCCCAAAGGACCAGAAAATATAACAACACTGAATCTAAGTACGGGGAGACTTTTTACAGCTGACAGACACACGGCACTTAAAAATTGCTGTTGTGATAGTTAATAAAGTCTATAAAAGGATCCTTTGAAAGCAAATAATGCAACCAAGAAGAAGATTAGCAGACTCTGTTCATGAGAGGTAATGAAAAGTGCAACTCCTCTCATGCCCCCTTGCACCGGCTTAAGGTATCCGGTTCAGAAATAAGCAAGTTCTATATAACAGTGCTATTAAAATATATCAAATATTGATGTCTGGTAAGGTCATATAATTTTGGTATCATTTGAAAATGTATTCACTACTGAAAAAGAAAATATAAATTATATGACAAAATATATTACAGAATTTTTATTGTTTTGCTTTATAGTCTTCATTGATACTTCAACAGAAATACAGTTATTACAGTGTAAGATTTATCACTTTGCAGTCAAAATATGATTCTTGCATCTTATTTATGGTCATCTTATTTACTTATTCTTGTTCAGCAGACAAAACTCTTTCAAATGATACCCAAAAAACATGGGGTCAAGATGCATCGAAATTTTACCTATTTGTGGATCGGATACCTTAAGTGGAACTCTATTACACATATGTTGAAAGGACTCCCTGATTCCAAAGAACGGAAACATACCAACATTGAATCCAAGTACGGTGAGACTTTTTATAGCCGCCACAAGGCACTTAAAGATTCCTGTTGTGATAGTTAATAAAATCAGAAAAACGATCCTTTGGAAGCAAAGAATGCAACCTAGAAGAATAATAGCAGACTCGGTTTCATTGAGTCTGTTCATGAGTTATATTTTCAGTTTGACCTTTAGCCTACTGGAAGCAAGTTAATCTGCCTTTGCGACCAGTGCAGACCAAGATCAGCCTACACATCTGTGTAGTCTGATCATGGTCTGTACTGTTCGCTATTCAGTCAGTACATTTTTAATAAACACCTATTCAAATAATGAATGGTACTGCCCAAACTGAATGATGAACCAGTCCATTGTAGGAATTTAGCAGGCTAAAGTTTAAGAAGATACCTCGAAAACGATTTGCATTATTAGTGTTATGAGATTTAAATGTCTATATAACTAAATGCTAATATAGTCGTGTAGTTTATTTTATGAGAGACTCGTTAACTATTCGTGAACACATTTAAAAGAGCCAATTCGTTATTGAATTTGTAGTTTCAAATGAAAAGGAATAGTCTGACACAAACAGAAAATTCTGCAAACTTAGACAAAAGATAATTCACTCAGCAATACAGCCGTTGCTGAGATCCGGTAGTTTTTAAATGAGATTGATATCACAAGTCATAAAGAAAAAGCATTCGAGCGGGAAAACAATTCAAGCAGAGTCACTCAATGATACAAATTGGAAAGTATTGACTTTTGAGAATTGTCACCCCAAAGACGAAGGAAGTGATATTATTTCTAATTCCACGAGGAATTCCAGCTGTAGGATCATTCTACCTCAAATATTTTATGTATGGACACTATAAACAAATACAGTGCATTCGCGATGCTACGGATCGCAATTTAACGAAATACTGGTATACTACGAAAAGGTGTTGTGGTCCCGGCTGCCTTCTTCTTATTTCTATGTAACAAAGTCGCGGTTTTACGAAAATCCAATTCAACGAAAAATGCGCTCCTACGAATGTATTGTTATGCCCTTAAAGCCTGTTTTCAACTTGTTTTAGTTGCGATTTTACGAATACCTGTATTGTCTAAGTTTTCACACCTTCCATAACGGCGTGAAAACACTTTAGAGTGGAAAGTGTCCCTATCATTTAGCTGGGCGTAAACAGTTATTAAAGTGTGAAAACGTAGTAATTAAATTCGAAACACATACGCTGTACACTATGACACAAGTTAGTGGTTAGTGGTCTGTCTGTCTGTCTGGTTAATTCTTTCTCCTATAACTATCAGATCGGATGGCATACCAGTCACACTTGCTTCGATATCTATACGTCTCAAACAATCACTGAATAAAGAAAATAAAAAAATACTTAAGTCCTGGTCGTCTGTATATTGTCGTTTTATTATTCTGAACTATTCAGTAAAGGGTAGCTGAGGGTATCGGAATATGCAATTGCGATTTTTTTTCTCGTGCAACAATGTACCCTGTATATGTTTTATGCGCAGTGAATAAAAAGTGAAAAAAAAAAAACGTTTAATTTTCTAAATACCAGATTCGAATAAGATTTGTAGTAAACCCAGATGTACATATAAAATTGGTATACATGTACTCCGATACGAAAATCACATGTTCAAATACTTCCGGTTATGACGTGTAGATAATAAGGTGCTGTGTAACGAAATTTCCTATGCTACGCTCCAACGAAAATGCGATATTACGAAAAAAACGGCCGGTCCCTTCGGTTTTCGTAGGATCGCGATTGTACAGTATTATATATATTTGAAAAGAAAAAGTGTTCAGAATAAATGAATCAAATCTTCGTCTTCAAGATCATTATTGAACTTACTATTGCATTCAACACATTCACTACTTAATTGAAAGCAGAAGCACATTTGAAATGAATTGCTACGAGTCAAATGTGCGTTAACATGCAAAGATGTATTTAGTTTAGGTGACAGAGAATGGGAAATAAGAAATATTACAGTATCAACCAAAATCCTTAACAAATGCGAGTGAATATGACGAAGCGTTGAACTTCTGCTAAGCAGAAAACATGATTAGATAAGGGATACATTCGTGTCTGCGACCTGGTTATTTGAAAAATAGAATAATATCAACAAATGCGAGAGCTAGGGCCTATTGCTTGAAAAAGAACGTAAAAGAGGCACTCAGTAACACAGATTGAAAATTATCGACTGACATGATTGTCACTTCAAAGACATAGCAAATCATATAGTACTCCGTAGCCGGGATAATTCCATTTTCCTTGCATTCTCATACCGACATCTCTCATATACTAAAAAGAAAGTAACAATATAAAATGAAGGAAAGTATAGAAAAAAATCAATCAAATGTTAAACTATTTTGACATTACCGTAGTTCAAAATACGAGTTCTAGAAAAAAAATCTCTTGTTCATAGATGTATAAGAAATGTAAACACATTTAAACTAACACTGAGATTCAAGTACATATTTGTATATTGAGAACTACTAGTATTTATCACATGTAAGCCTTTCCTGCTGAAACATCAAAATGTCTATTTTCTTTACTACTATAGTCTAACTAAATTCCACCAACGTCTCCCATACTTAAAACGATGTCAACGTCAAAGCTTTCTTACACTAAGTGTAATACCAAGTGTAATACCAAGTGTAATACCAAATTTATGTAATGGCTTTATTTCACTATCACAACATTAAATATGTGATAAATATCTATAGTTTGAGGAGACTATTTATGCGATTGATTGTATACTTAAACCTGTCCAATTAACTGGAATTCAAGCTACAAATAGTACGGCTAATATTTGCAATATTTCTGAAACAAATTCAGTTGGAATTAAATGCTTTATGATATATTTTATCAAAATTATGAAACAATATGCTAGTAATGGGAACACGCTAATGTATTAACATTGTTCAGTTATGAAGAGGATATAAAAGGGCACTTGAAAATGCGGCCAAGGTATTTAAGAAGCACTTAAGGTCATGGAACATATGAAATAAATCTTTGTTTTATGACACATTTATTTGCACATTAAGCTAACACATAATCATAAAATTATATTGATATTGGGATGAAGCATCTTTATGACAATGCATAAAAGATTCTTTTTTATCAAAAAAAAAAAATGTTCACATGACCTAAAACCTTAAAACAAGTCTAATAATCCTGACGAAACGTTTAGCGTTAAAAGGGATGAACTTGCCTGTATCGTCCTCCCTGTGTGTTTTAATGGTTTGTGGGTTCTACTGAGAAGGCTGCGCTCTTAGCCATGTAACTCAAAATGAAATAATGCTTAAAATGAAATAATTTTAATTGGTCAGATTCAACTGCTAAGTGTTCATTAAATTTTATCGGAATTGTTAAAGAATTAATTCCTCCATTTTGCTCTTCGCGGTATCTATTTCTATTTTAACCAGATATCTAAAATGTGAATCTTGGAAAGAACAATTGGTAGAAAATAGTCAACTTTTCTGTTTTAAGTCAATCTATTGTCTCGTAGGTAAGGTTTAAAAGTACATATACGCAGATGCGCTTCCTGAGTGGGAGAAGATATTTCAGGGGAGCAATTAACCGTTCATGCCGTTTATAGTGTACGTTTTATATAGTTTGAATAAATAATTATAAATAAAACTTGTGAGGGAGGTTTATATAACGGCTACCTTTTCATTATTCATTTCTTGATTTTAAAGCTTAAAAATATAGTCATGCAAAATGTCAGTGTGAATTCCGCCGTTTTTCTCGTGAAATGTCTAGTTTTATAGATTTAAATAAAGGCTTCCTAAATTACAGCAGTGTTAATTACATTCTAACAGAAGAAGGAAAGCCTGTCTGGTTACACAACCATTTGATATATTCATAAATTTAAGTATTAATCAGCTTGTGACTATGTGGGAGATTTTTCGTGAAAAAAAAACACTTTATGGAATTGTCTGAGCATGATTTGCTAATTTTATCTAGTCTGTTATTTTGTTTCATTTTCAGTAATTTCCATATCAACATGGTATTAGTAACAAGTGAAGTGTAGCAAAATCAGATTTTTTTGTTATATTTTACCTGTACACGTCCTGTGTATAAATGATTCATAGCAAGGAAGACAAAAGCAAAATATTATAATCAAGAAAGCTTCTCATTGGAAGCACGGAAAGTTGTCGCTTTGGAAGCTTAACATCACCTTATTTGTAAAAATATATAATTCCATAAATGGTAGCATTCATGTATCAATACTTTCACGTATTCATTGAGATCATTATTCAAACATATGTTCGAAACTAAAGTAACCCATATTATATATATTATACCAGATTAATATAGCGCCCTTTTCATGATAAACACGTTCAAATGCGCTTTACATAGTACGAAGGCAGCCAAGCAGGGTGTCAAATTCATCCTCTACTAGTACAGGCACAGAGCGATCTGACAAGAGGGACAGAGTGAGACAAAGCCCCTAGAACAGATAGAGAGAAACCCAATTTAGATACAGGCCTGTCAGGCTAACTTAGCCTAGCTCATTGCGAATAGACAGTCTGGTAGAGTATAGCACCAATAGCCACGAAGCCGTCTTTCCTAGGAAGAACCAGTACGTGCCTCATTGTCAGGTGGGGGACACTCAAAAGTATCTTAGAAATTTCCAGTGACTGGACCGGGATTCGGAACCCAGACCTCTGGATTGACATCCATCCAAGCGCCTTACCTCTAGACTATCGGGCCGCCTACGAAACACAAAATTTACAGTTTAATTAAATATTTAATACAACGTGAAACAGGAGAACACAGACTGTCACAATGTAAACAGCTGCCAATTGACACCCTTGAAATCCAAACGCATTTCAGATGACTGTTTTAGTACTTGTGAACTATATTCAAAGAAGAAATATATATGCTAGCAAAATTTGATTAATAAGGAATGCATCTGTTAATGTGAAATTACCGAAGCTGTATTTCCCCTTGAGCTCATCAATACACATTGGGAGTTATCGACCAGTAGGTCATTACTATTCCATATAAATGCCATTGAAAAGACCTTTTCTGTCATACTGACATTGAAAGTGTATAAAAATACATGCAAATCACAATTTACACGACAGACGAATTCTCTTGTGAAGAGAAATACAAAACAAATTTGAAAGACTCTGAAAGATCCCTTGCAGAGAATTTTGAGTAATCAATACTGTGTGAATTAAATAGACAGCTTACAATACCATTCAGTCAGTTACGCTTATTGTGCGGAAGAAACAATCTTTTATCTTACGATTAATTAGAAAGAGTTTATAGTACCTGAATGTAATAATTTAAAGATTAGATAATAGAAGTAGAAATAGACTTTAACTTGTGTTTAGAATAGTGAAAAGACAAGGGTTGAATTTGACGCCCAGTTTATTTTTAACACCTAGGTTTCGCTTAAAATGGGCAGAGCGCGTTTATTTAAGGTATACCTTTGTATACATTTTTAGACGACTGGACAAAAACTATGTATGTAGTTTCATCTGTTGATTCTAGATAACTGAGTTTAAGACACAGTAACTAGAATTATCGACTTCTAGGATTTGTCAACTCGCAGCAAACAATATAACTTCAGAATTACGAATTCCTTTGATCGTACAGAGATATATACAATTAGAAGTAATACAATATGGTAGCAAATCAATTGAATCCTAAACTTTTTAAGACAAGACAAGACTTACCTCCCAAATGCTCCTTGCAGAAACTACTCTTTTCAAGATAAAAGCGGAATGTGATATGTGGTATCTGAACATTTGAAGGATACGTTCAGCTGTTGTAACAATGGAAAACGTTTAGTGACTTGTTTGAACTGATATTTTGTGCTTGAAGTCAGTAATATTTAGTAGTCCTGACTTTAAGTAGGAAGAGATATTGAATTATTTTAAACTGACATGTCCGTCGAATGTTTGTACTTTTGTATTTTAGGCTTTTGCACGGAAATCGACAAGTTCACGACAGGCAATAAAAACGAACTATTGTTTGAATCACTTGGAACCTAACTTTATAAGGCATCTATTGTTTCAACGATATCACATGAAAAAGGTCAATAAAATACTGTTGTGTTTTCAGACCTTCAGGAAAAGAAATACTTTTATATTACGTAAACATCCCATGAACATCTGACTCAAAGCTTATATCGTCGGTGTCTAGAGCATTTACGTTTATTTTTTTCATGTGATAACACACTGTTACTATTTCTAGTAACATTGCACAACTGCACACGGCACTATTTTATTCGTTGGAACATTACATTGTTCATATATAAAAAGTAACATGACTAAATAATGATAATAAACACGTTATTTAAAAATAATGTTTATGTTGTATTGAAATATAATTCCGGAATTTAAAAGTAATGTATTTGGGACCATATTATGTGCTATATAAACATTACCCTTGACCATATATGACATGACAATGTCAATTCTGCAATTTTTACTATCGGTTACTTAGTTGATTATTTTGAACTCTACGTATACAATAGTTTTTATCATCGGATCATATACAGCGTTTCGTGTTTCAAGGATTGATCAACAGTGATCCGGCAGTCTTTTCCTCAAGATAGTTCTTGTTTCAAATTGAGTATCACCTCTAGCTTTCCACTTTATATGCTCAATTACTATACAACACAATACAACACAGGCAAAATAAACGGCTGTAAACATAATTATGAATGAACATAATGGTTGTGTATAGTATATTACAAAACTGGGCAGTTGATTTTGTTGATATAAGTTGTGCTAGTTGTATTACTAACACTTTGTAACTAGAACTGTATCCATGGATGTCCTCGCATATTGTGCTGTTTTTTAAATAGCAAACGTTTTAGTACATACCATCTCCTTATGAAGTATGTTCGACTACTAATTTGAACCAAATTGTATTCAGGTAAATTTGTGCATTAGAGCTATTTTGAATCCATTCCTTCAAAAATTGTATGAAGAGTTGAACGCACTAAATATCTTCACTACGGCCAATTTGTGAAATTAAGAAAGGGACGTAATTCTATAAAAAGCCATAGAAAGAAACCCATTATTTATGGTCATCTTCATTATTAAGGTCCTTTATCTGTAAAAAAACTTTCAAGCATATTCATGTAGAGTTTGAGTTGGACACACAAGAGTTTTCTCTATTTTCTACCTAGAAAATTTTTCAAAGGGCCATAACTGTGGTAAAAGTTCTGTCCTTGTCATCTTCACATCAAGCTTATTCATCTGTGAAATTCTGAAGCAAATCATGCTAATAGTGTAGGAGGAGTTGGATATACAAGATTTCGGGACAGACGTACGGACAGCAGCAACGCTATGTGTTCCCCACATAACTTCGGGGACAAACAGTTTATTTTATGAGAATATGCATTCAGGGAGTTCTTTTTTCCTGTTATTTAGTAATTGCCAAACATTTGCGCCAGATCCGAAGAAAATATGCATTCTTAAATTATATATACCAATGCATAACATGTACTGCAAACAGCCATAGATTTTGCTCCATGTGAAACAATATCTTGTTTATGTGCCGTATGAACTTTCAGTCAATGTTCTTATAGATTCTTATATAGTGTAAAACACTTTTATTTTCAGAATATGTGCCATGTCTCTGTAGGTTAGACTGAGGTGTTCTATAACTGGTAATGACTTTACATGTATACCTTTACACTCCCCGTAAGCACATGATGTAATACAAATACAGTACTGATAAATAAAATTCAGTGAAACATACTTTTCACTGTGGTGCATTTCGTAAATGATCTATGAACTCCGGATGTTACAATCTAACACTGGAGAGTGAACTTCAAACCAACTTGCAGAAACACCCAACACAATTTGCACAGTATGATATTCACTTTTAAGAAAAGAAAAACACACAAGAAGCCTGTGCTAACTTTGAAGATATTTAGTTTGTTAGTAACTATTTAATTTTGATATCTGTTGCATTGGCTTCTTGTGTGTTTTTCTTTTCTTAAAAGTGAATATCATACTGTGCAAATTGTGTTGGGTGTTTCTGCAAGTTGGTTTGAAGTCATTATTAATTTGTATATTTTTTCAGGGAACTACGCAAAGCATTTACTTTTGCCAGCGGCCGTATAACCCGATGTATGAATGAGCTATGAATCATGAACAAATGTACTGATCACAGAAAAAAATCGTTCCCTAGAGTCCCCGAACAAAGCATAATATGTTCTGTCTGAGCCAAAATAAATTAAGTAAATACTGACTGGATAGTTGCGACACAGGTCATCTATGGTGTTTGTATATTACATGGGATGTTTGATTTGTTATGTCAACGCTAAAATTTTGGTTGCTTGAAGACCTTTATGCAAACCATGCAAATCCCTTAGTGTTAAATGGCGAGGCATGGGTATAATGATGTCTTTGGCCTGTTGTTTAGACAAAGCAAAGATGTCAGTACATCCCATTTTTAAGAAGAATATAATAAAATAGCAAATACAGAGTAGTTAGATAAAGCATGCATAGTGTGTAGAAGTTTCTGAAGAATCAAAATGTTACTTACAGTTTGACCTGTCTTGCATATGATTATGATTAAGTTATATGTACAGTTTAAAGGTATACTTAGAAAACAACTTGCATTATTAGTGCAATGAGATTTAAATGTCGATATAACTAATGCTAAAGTAGTCGTGTAGTGTATTTTAAGACAGGTGCATTAATTATTCATAAACCGCATTTAAAAGAGTCGATTCGTTAATGTATTTGTGTTTTCGTATTAAAAAGGAACAGTCTGAATCATGCAGAAAATTCTGCAAACTAAGACAAAAGATAATCCACTCAGGGATTTAGTTATTGCTGAGATCCGGTAGTGTCTAAATGAGATTGATATCAAGAAGTCAGAGAGAAAAGCATTCGCGCGGGAAAACAATTCCAGCAGAGTCACTCAGTGATTCAAATTGAAACGTATCGACTTGTAAGAATTGTCACTTCAAAGACGAAGGACGTCATATTATTTCTTATTCCACGAGGACTTCCGACTGTAGGATAATTCTGCCTCTACAATATACAGTATATGTGTATATAAAAAGAGTAGTTGACAACCTAATGACAGAAAGTTCAGAAGAAATCAATCAATCTTCGGCTTCTGGGTCATTATTGAACTTCTTATTGCATTCAACTAATTCGCTTGATAATTGAAAGTACAAGCGCATTTGAAATGAATTCCTACGAGTCAAATACAGTAAGCAATTTACGTGATCGATAATGTGTGTGAACATGCACAGTTGACTTTATTTCAAGTGACAAATGATTGGGAATGCAGTATATTACAGAATGAACCATAAAACCTGAGCAATCAAACTTCTTTTGCATTCACGAGGAAAACCCCAAATGGCCCATTATTTTCCATTTGTAATGAACTCACATGACTATGAAGCTACGTAAATCTACGACAATCTAGAGGTCACAACGCATCACTGACTACGATTGTTAACACAAGTCAGGTTATCAAATAATTTTAAATACACCAAAGTATTTCTCAGGTTTAAACAACTAAACTGTGATTAACTTCCAGGTAACTTTGATACAAATACATCACCCAAGAATGTAGCTCGTCGGTAGCTTACTTGCAGAGGGCGCTGTGAGAACGCTTTGCAGAGGGCGCTGTGAGAACGGAGTGCCTTTGGTTAAAGTTACATAGTATTATATAATTTTCAACAGTACTCAACTTTACCTCCCATTTCTACTGTCAACACGCACCCTTAGAGTTGATAAAACTGTTAAAGTTATCTTCCATAAAATCACAAGCATATTTATATCTAAATTCCATTTTTGTTTTACTTTGTAATCACTGATATCTTATAGAATACCTAAATCTATTTTCAGAAATTTCGTCGGGTTTCCCAATCTCCAAAATTTAAAAGAATTCTCTAATGTAAACAATCAACAAAGTCGATCGCAAGCAGTAGTTCCGAGATTTTGGTATATTTTTTTAACGTAACCTGTATGCTTTGGTTTATGAAGCGTTAATAGCGAGGGCCTGCTCGAGAATCGAGCTTTACGGTAACGCAGGTATACTTTCACACTTGGTGATGGATTTGAAGTTTTATAGGTTACATTCTACCAATTCAATCCCTTATTTATTTCATATTAATAACAAAACATTCAGACCTCATTTTCAGCACTTTACAGCATTTCAATGATATGAAAACCATATATGGTCATTTAGTATAACATGTCTTCTTATCAAAAATAGAAAAATATTGACATGTTATGTTGTATATAAGAAAAATAATCTGTTCTGACAAACATCACCCTCTAAAAATGCCCCCATGAAAACAGCCGTTTAGCAATTACGCGTAGGTAGACATTTTTCGCAAAGAATAAAACTTATTCCAAGAAATTTACAATGAAAATGGTCTAGATCTATTCTCAATACTATAAGCAATAAACATAAGCCAAAAATTTAACTGTCACCTCCTCATGTTACTCATTATACCAGATTTCATCCATAGCATGGAACTACATTTTGGACTACTTCACATGTAACACTGAGTAGTCACTTCCGGTTTGGTATAATCCGTCCTTAAAAAAGCGCACCCTAGCGGACTGGTGCTGACAGGAAGTACTTCTTTCCGGAGTGAATACAGAACTTCTTTCAATTGCTAAAAAATATTCATCACTCAACAATAATGAAAGAATGATTTCCAGTTGTTTGAAAAAATATTATTTGCATTTAAAAGATCAAGCATCGGCCAGAAAATGGAAAAAATGTCATTAATAATCAGAAAGAAATGGGAACGGCTGTGACTAAATACAGAGTTGGTGCGCCCGTGATATATTACAGACTCCGGTATATACCGGATTAACTAAATTTGAACAAAAATACCTTAAATGTATATATTTTGTAACCATGATGATTCTAACCCTAACCTTTAGTCATTATATTATGCACATTATACACTAAAGTATGTTCCATTCCAAAGGTTTACCCCAACTTTGGTGTCATATGACAAAACTACGACACTTACCGGCAAAGTAAACATGGTTTAATAAACTAAAAAAAGTCACCCTCGAGAAATTTAACGATTTTTTTCTGCTTTGCCAAATATCCAAATAAATGACAAATTTATATTTTCAACGGCAATCTCCTATTGTAATTTCTTGTCGCCATTGGAGTTTGCTCTCTAAATTTGGAGTATTACGGGAAAATTCACGTGAATTTTATCGGGAGCGATTCAAGACTCATTTCGTTTATGAATGCATGAGGGAAATGAAATGTTGTATTTAAAAAAAAGCTATAACAATGAACACATTATTTAGATCTAACAAAAATGTAAATTGACTCACTTTTAACAAAGTTATAAACAGTCCAAAATTCTTCCAAGTCTCCGGTAGCTCTATCCAATCCTCGATGAGTAAATTGTAAACAAACAAGCTCTTTTAAACATCGGTGAAATTCAGGCATCAATCGCACCATGCCCTTGAAACGATGACTTGTTCAAAATAACATCATTTCCAAACGCATGGTTCAAAGATAACCTGTATTTTAGCATCCTTACTGAAGTATTTACAGTCCGCCACATATCCAATTTCTTTCACAATGGTCAGTTTTGAACTTCAATAAACAATATTCACCGGTTGTGTATGCAAAAGAATTATTTTTCTCCGAAAGAAACTTGTGACGTATTAGACAAATGACGTAATCTTGCTTTTGCCATATGCAGATTTATACGAGGCGCACAAGGGAAATATTACCTCTAGGTTTAAAAACACAATCAGCTGATAGAAGATAGAAATCTTGACGTATCTATGTCACGCTAGAATTATACTTTACTTCTTGAAATATATATTTAAACAATGCTTAATTGTTTATCGTTTTATCAACCTATCTATTTTATTTCATTTCTTTTTTAAATTTTGCTGCTTATATGGAAGCATCTCCGTTTTCTTTTAAGCTCGTGACTTACTCTTGATCCGAGGGCTGCTAATTAGATGTCTTTTAAAGCGAAATCGGACCGCGAACCCATTCTCTCTATTTATTGTTATCAAATCTATCATTATTATTATAACAGATTTATATTTGACTTAAATAACTTGTATGAACGATCCAGAGAGCAGTCATAGAGCCTACTCGGAATTTGAAGTTATTTATAATGGCGATTCCAGAATTAAATTTATGGGGGGAGGGGCGGTGTCGGACGGCAACCGAATCTTTTAATGACGGGAGGTGGGTTCCATCGGAAAATCATAATTATGGGTGGTGGGGTCCATCCAAAAATCATAATTATGGGTGGTGGTCCTCACAAAAACCGTCTTTATGGGTGATGGGTTAATTGTAAAAATGTATAGAATATGGGTGGGTGGGTGTTTGATCACCTCTTTTAGTTAATTACGGACGTTTTCCTTTCTTTTTAACTATAAGTTGCTACTTTAATGAACGAAATTTTGACATTACCGATCTAAGAAATATTATCCTTTTTGATAAATTTCTGTTCATTAAGCATTTCTTTTCTTTCTTTTCTGTCTCGTTCCCTTTGAATTTGAAGTATTGGTCATGCTGTTAGCGTCCTTAATTAATCGCTGAAAGTATGTCAGTCAACATTTCTGACGTAATAGAATCATGTCACCGATTATGTACTGTATCTCGCACTTGTGCAGAAGTCAATAAAATCCGTGGAGACTGATTGATACCTCACTTTTCCCGCCTTTCATTCACACTCGTGTATTCTGTCTGGCACGTGACGCGTATAAATATTTTTTTTTGTTATACCACGGACACAGTTTCAGAAATGAAATCGAGGCAGGCCGAAAGGAAAACATGCGTGAATTGAATAAAAATCTTAGCATGAAGATCACTGTTCCCAAAATTAGTCGATTTTTCCATTCTCGCATAGATACTTAAAACAGGCGTACAGAATCAACGCGCAATTCCACACAAAATCGTATGTTAGTAAATAGTACCTATTTCATTATCCGCTGCCGACGTAAATATCATATCGTCATCATCTATATTAAGGACATACCTGACACAGGTATTTCAATATATTTGTGAAGCACTAGCCGATTCAGATTTATTTACAAGAAAATGCTAAGTCGCTAAGAAAACCCACATCAATATTCATTCACGTCTATAATTAATTATGGGAAGTCACTAATGTCGCACACAATCATATTTGAAATGTTTTCTTTACTAATACGTGGCCTAACATGTTAGTTCAACTATTTAAACTGTTGCACACGCTTCTTTCGAATTGTTCGGTTAAATCGCTTATGCAAATCGCGAACATCAATTTCTTGCATCGTAAAAAGAAAACCTTCTTAAAACTTATTTTACGTTGAAGTAAAAAAAAATGACGTGCGAAATAGTTCATATCTTTTCCGAAACATTACCTGTCTTTACTATTTCTTTCATACGTTAAACAGTATGTGGCCAAAAAAATCACAGGTTGTTATTTTAGCGTTTAGCCATTTAAAGGCAAAGACATCCAGATTTTTGCTTAAAGTTTGGTCAGATTTTGAAAATTGGAACACGATGTTTTGTTGCTAATCTGTTTCAGAATGCCAAATTAAGAGATAAAAACATGCTCGAGTCGGGAATCGAACCCGGGCTGCCCCCCCGGCATGTGTCATCCTATGGAGACAGCTCTTGTTTTGTTGTTGTCATACTTTCTGGGGATCAGTGCTTTTAAAACAAATTTAGTTAAACACTGGTTAAGCTAACTGCCCGCCGTTACATGACTGAAATACTGTTGAAAAACGACGTTAAACCCAAAGCCAAACAAACAAAAACAAATTTCCATAAATCATGTCCAAAGAAATTACAAGCCTTGTCGGCGTCAGGGAGTGATACTAGTTTTAATGACTCAACACGATTCTTCCGAAACCATATTTCTGTAGAACCTGTGCTAGATCGATATATACATTTTCGTACATTGTTCGGCAGATGTTGAACACAACTTTAAGATGGAAACGGGAATAGTAACATAATGAAAATCCAGCTTAAATATACGTAAATATCGGGCCATCGTATACAACATAATGAATTTCTCCATAGAACCGGAAGCAGACGTTTCTTCTTCGTATTTTTGCGGGAAAACTGCACGTGCCTTCCATGATGCTCCTTCGGAAATGACCGTGTGCTTATGGAAAATTACGTGTTGGCGTTATATTTTCGCGTCACCAGAAACGTTAAGTACTATGTTGAAACTTTCATGTAATTGTAAACAAAATGCACTACAACAAAAAGAAAATAAATGCTTTAGAGCTCGAATTTTTATATTGTGCCTGTACGTCCGTGACAGACTCTGAAATGTCTGTATTTATAATATTTTTCATTCGAGTTTCAGTGACAGAAAAATTAATATAAGAATAATGCCCATGTGTTATCAAAATAACGAGACGTTCGCACGCACATTTGTTGTTTTTTTTTTTTTAGAAATCACCTTGTTTTTTGTGTTTGTTTCTTTCTATTTTCTGATTTATTTATTTTATTTATTTATTTATTTTTCATTTTGAGGTGGCATGTCACGAATTCCCCCAAGAATTAACATAATACAATAACAAACACAGTCTTTTCAAATATTAACTCGGGCATTTTAATTTTGAGTTAACCCCTAGTTTATTGCGCTACGGGCGCCGCCATATTGGAAAGTCGATGTAACGTTATATAGCATTACGGTCTATGGGGAAAAAAGAAAAATCCAAGATTATTTCTTTAATATACACTTTATTAAAAAAATGAAAAAAAGGTCTAGAGATATTGATGTATGGTATATAAATATGGTTTTTTGGACGATTTTACCGATACTGATAATTCAGAAACGAGGTAAACGTAATAGGTGGAACAGACTTTAAATGCGTGCGGACATGCAAAAAAATGAGTATTTTTGCCGTGCGTTCCATTTGATAATAATTCCGCGCTTGCGCAGAACAGCTGCACCAACTCTGCAATGAGAAACATTCAATGGGAACGCGGTAATGACGTCACCGTGACACCGGCTTCCCATAAATTTTGAAACGTATGATATTCACTGTTATAGGCATGGTGACACTAAATGTAGACTTTTTCAAGTGAATAGGTTCTCCTGAATTCTTGTGACTAGTGAATAGTTTCTTTGTGACAAATAAATGATGCATACTATTTTTAGCTAAATCCGATTTCTTTGAGCTCGCTTTGAGGCTTTGCCTTATTTCATATTAGCGAGCTCGAGAATCGAGCTTTACGGTAACGCAAGTATACTTTCACACTTGGTGATGGATTTGAAAAGTTTCGTCGGAAGTTCTTAAAAAGCGCACCCTAGCGGACAGGTGCTCACAGGAAATACTTCTTTCCGGAGTGAATACAGAACTTCATTCAATTGCAAAAAATTATTCATCACTCAACAATAATGAAAGAATGATTTCCAGTTGTTTGAAAAAAAAATATTTTCATTTAAAAGATCAAGCATCGGCCAGAAAATGGAAAAAATGTCATTAATAAGCAGAAAGAAACGGGAACGCGGTAATGACGTCACCGTGACACCGGCTTCCCATAAATTTTGCAACGTATGATATTCACTGTTATAGGTATGGTGAGACTTTTAAATGTAGACTTTTTCAAGTGAATAGGTTCTCCTGAATTCTTGTGAGTAGTGAATAGTTTCTTTGTGACAAATAAATGATGCATAATATTTTTAGCTAAATCCGATTTCTTTGAGCTCGCTTTGAGGCTTTGCCTTATTTCATATTAGTGAGTCGATGCTATAGGAGCGATCCCTCTACGGTAATATGTGATATACCGAATGAGATATATACTATCGAATTAAAGATGTGTCATGGCACGTGCACAGAGCGTCTGACTTCGGATTTTTTTTGAAGAATACGCTTTTTCTTGTGCCTAATGAGCGTCCACATAACTTGTGCGAACTGCAACGTCTTGCACATCAGTACAAATACGGGGAGTGTTGTTAATATTCCAAAACCTACCTTTAAAATGATACGGAATCGATCCCTCTACGGTAACATACGTTATACCGAATGAGATATTTTTAATACTGTCGAATTAAAAAAAGTCCTTCAGTGTTGTCATTAGACAGATCTTTTCAAACGTTATTGGGATGAGTTGAAGTCGGATCGATTCCCGATTGAGACAGTGTCTTATTTCATATTTATTTTTACACCTAATCGTTAATTGTTTCTGTCTCGATTTCTTACGGCCCGACATTGATATTGTTTGCATCCGGAAATAAATATCTGCGCATGGACCCAGGTAAACCGGGCTGTGCTTTTTAATAATTACTGAAGTGCCATTGACGACAGTTAGTGGTTTCATCGTATTTCCTGATTCTAACAATTTTCACTGCTTCAAACAAAACTATTTGACCACGTGCAAGTAGAACAAGGTTTTTTCTGTAACGAAATTTAAATTTTCTGTTGAAAGCAGCTTTAAAGTGATGCATATTTTATTTCACACTTTATGGTAAAAGGTATACTAATTACACTGTAAATAAAAGAATGAATGTACAATTATATATTTTGTAAGGATTTGAAATTAAGAGATTATTCTCGAATACAGTACAACCTCTCCAGTGCGACCCTCTCTCAAGCAAACAGCTCTATAACGACATGATCAAAGTTTCCCTAAGATGAAATATACTATCAAATTTACCTCTCCAGAGCAACAACCTCTATATAACAGTCAATATTTATATGTAGTCCAAGAGGGTGTTGCTCTTCAGAGGTAGCACTGTACAACAAAAGTATGATCCCACCCGCTTATCTCAATAGGAAGAGCGCAGATCGACGAATCGCGGGGTTGTGAGTTCGATCCCAGGGCAGGGCGTGTGTTCTCCTTGACGATTTGATAAAAGACATCGTGTCTGAAATTATTCGTGCTCCACCTCTGATTCATGCGGGGAAGTCGGCAGTTACTTGCGGAGATCAGGCTTTTATTGGTAAAGAACACTCGTTAGGTTAACTGCTCGCAATTACATAACTAAAATTCCTTTGAAAAACGGCGTTAAACCCCAAAACAAACAAACAAATGTATGTTCTGAATATATATATCTATCGTTATTCAATATCCCGTCATACACGACTACAGGTCAGCTAAAACAATCGGAATTGCACCTTTAAAGTCTGCATAATTATTCTGGCTTTAAGTTTTATCCTAAATTTTTTCTCTCGGACAGCCTCCTTTTTATACCTTACATTCACAACAGTGTGCAAGTATTCATGAAGTGTGATATCATTTAAAGAGTCCTATTTATTGTTTTTGTAAGTCACTTATAGGATGGCTTCACACTTCCGCCATTATTTCATTTATTACGTAGCCGGTTTATGAAAGTGTTTAGGTGAATAATGAAAATAATGTCGCTCATATACATGTGATAATGAATCAATATTGTCACTGTAAACACTTTTCGCTTACAAGGTCCAGCAGTTGTGATAAAATAAGTGCCAATGAAACAAATTGTTCGAAATGGCGCACTTCACAGTCGGAGAAAGAAAAGAATCTGGTAGAATAATGTTTCGATAGAAATACAATAAACACTCAGCGCAAACATGTAAAACTACTTTGTGCAATATGATACGCAGAAATAAATCACAGACACAACTTTCCGTCTAGCCTGTTTCGTCGGCTCCTTAATTATATTACTGTTGCTGCTTTGCTTTTTCCGAAGGAAATGAGAAAATGCGTATATGCTTCTTTAGAATTTCTTTTTATGTAGTTGACATGAGAAGTATTACGTTTTACATTTTGAGCACGTATGGAAGGGATTCATACTGTGCTGCGGCTATGATGGATAAAAAGGGTTTTCGCATTCATCTAGTTGAAACCCGCCGGTTATGTTTTATCAATTGGCCGTTTCAAGGCAATGCCACACAGAATTCCGTAATATATCTGTTTTGTCCTTGTTGCTGTTTGTTTTACTTCGTAAATGTTTTTTTTTTGTTTGTATGTTAATCGTTTACACCAAAGAGGTTTAAAAATACTTCATTATTTACACATATATTCATACGCTGTTGTAGGATATCGTTTTGGGTAGGCTGCATACCTTGAACACAGTTATTCAAATCGGTAAATAAAAACAAACACAGTTTTGTATAATTTGTGAACATTACGCTTTTTTCTGTTTTTACAGCATTTCTGACGCCCATCGATCAGTGGTTATAAATATAATTTGATAATTAACTGCTTCTTTCTGAAAGGATTACCGATATTATGAAGACAAAATTAAAAGTTGAATTTCGGTGATAAAATACATATAACACGTAAGAGAAACAAATTTGCGTATTATAATATTCTCTCTTAGAGAAACACTAACTTGATTTAAATAGAACATGCAACACACACATTAAACTTCATTTTCTTTAATTTGCCTAAACTGGGTCGTCCTGTTTTTGCAGCATTTCATATGCACTTGTTTTGATGCCGAACTGCCAATGTAAATGAATATAATACGATGAGTAACTGCTTCTTTCTAAAGATATTTCCTATATTCTGAACACAGTGTCAGGAAAATTTCCTAGCGCAGCTAATCTGAGATAATTGTGAAGCATTGACAAATGCGAAAGAATTAGGACAGTTATAAGCGTCTTAGCCAATATTTTCTGGTATATTGAGAGAACATTTGCAGTATTATAAGGTATGGAAAGGCTCTTTGTCTGAATATTTTGTAGTTTTGTAAGTTAATCAATTATAACTCACAGCAGTAAAAATCAAAAACTGATCAAATTGGAAATATCCTTTAAAAGAGGAAAAAGAACAGCAGTATATGTTTGGATGTGTAAGTAACAAAACAATTAGATTTTCCAGCGATATTAAATGTCTTTTTTTGCGCTAAATATTCCGTCTTTCTGCGCACATGATAAACCGAATTGATTTAAAACATTGAGAAAGTAATTGAGGCCAGGGTCCATATTTATCAGCTCAAGTAACGATAACTTTGTTTATAGCTTATCCATGGGAATTCTGCAAATTCGGAAAATGTATAATCAAGCAAAGTTCATTACTCTCTGTGCTAAAATAACAAAGACAAGAACGAAAGGAAACTTTACCATACTCAAGTCTAAATACTAGTTTCAGACGTTATACGTTGACGTTATATTGTTAAAGCACTGTTTTTATAAGTATTTCAAACATTACAAGAATATGCATTTGAGAAAATAGTTTATCTTCAGGACTTTCATATAATTTTGTGCATATGCTTTCACCCTTAGACAAACTTTAAACTAATCTTACAAATACATACAGAATGTTATAATCCTTTTGGATGGAAATGGGTTAATGACTCTTAAAATACAATTCTAAGATTATTGTCATACTAGATTGTGTTACATATTCCCATGAATGAAATATTTTGAATCAATTATACTATCTTTGAAAAACATTACTTTATAGATAGTTAAATATCCATTTTTGTTTGGTCTCAAAAATATTCACTGAATAGTGTCATATAAACATAAAACATCCTTTCAAGCTGTTATCAAGAACTCTTCTCGTTTTCCTTTTGGCCATTAAGATAATTGTTTTGTGATATCACCAAAACAAGGACTAAGCCTAAATACTTTAGTTCAAGGTTGTAAAATTGTGCCTGTGTGACCTTTACCTTTTTATATACTTTACGTAGGATTCCGTCCAGTTGTCTCCAGAGTACGTTAAAGTTTTGGAACATGATTTCATTACAAAGAACTCCATATTTAATTTTGTATGTTCTTTTTATTCTTCATCATCATTTCATTATGTAAAGTGTAACTGTTTGACCAATCACGATGTCGCATCCTCCGTGTGATATTATGATACATGACTGACATTGTAAAGTTTTTTCCCTGATACACTTATAGTCGTGATATGATACACGCAGTCTTACGCACTTATATATGATACACCCAAACAGATTAATAAAATATCTAAACTGAATAATAGTTATAAAATACAATTAAAACGTATGAGAAACAGCTAAAACACAAATTTGCGCAATATGATATTCACTCCCAGAGAAACACAAATTAGATTTAAACTATAAATGCAACACTTCATTTAGTATGATTAAGCCTTTCTGTTATTGCACAGTCGCCAGTGACGATTATTAACATTATTCTTCTGAAGAAATTTCCGATAATATCAGATTAAGTATTTTCAGAAAGAATCTGCTTTTATCTAATTGCGAAGCCTAGTATATGTTTAAAAGAAGCAAGACAGTTTTCAGAGTCATTGTCAACATATACTAACTGATCTCTATATATTCATACGAGAGTTTTTCATTATTCTTGGATCTTACATGTGTTACATTTATAAGGATAAACTCCTGTTAAACTCTGTATGTATTGATTTCTTTTTATATGTTTGGCATATACATATAGGTCTTAGAATAGTCATTTATTTAAAATCACAGTACAACTGTTTACAGAAGAATCCCAACAAAAAGGCAGACAATATTGTCAATGCCCTTGATATTTTACTGTTTCAACAGAGCCAAACAAATTGAAGCAAAGGCCACGTTTCTAAGATCGCATCCCCTGCTCAATCCCAGTTGATGAAAACCATTGCATCTAAAGTCAAATAATATCTCTCACTCCCTTTTGTCAGATGGTGAAATATGAACACTTCCTTCTTATAATCAAATATATAAAAATATCTATGGAAACAACATAAAGCATGAAAGCAAAATAACGGCAGATTCGGTTTCATGAAGTCTGTTCACGAGAGGTAACGAAGTGTGAACAACCTGCACTATCAAGCGGAACAATAAAAAATTGTTTGCATGGACATCATGATCCCAATGGACTGAGAATAAAGACAGTTATGACAGTCACGTGACTTTTAAAGACAGCTGTTGAGTTGTTGTGAAGGAAAACTATCCTTTGGAAGCAAACCAAGCAGCCAAGCAAAACAAGTATTATACTTGGATTCACTGCATCAGCTGCGTCTGCTGCCGATAGGGAAAGGACTGTACAACACCCGTCACGACCCCTAGCAATGCGCTTGATAAAAAAGCTCAATAATTAAATAACTTAAAAGAACACGTGTTGAAACAAATCTGTAGATCTGACAAGTGTCGCACACAGAGGAAAACCTGGAACAAAATAAAAACATGACAAATTCACTCAAAATTATCAGGTAAGTTGTACTACTCCCTTCCAAAGGAAATAAATAAGGGGTTCAAATTTGTATAACTTTTCAGCAACGTCTTTTTTCCAACAAACTAACAGTAAGAATTTCTCTTCGGCTGAACTTGTAGGAAGAAGTCGGGCATCTCATGGAAAGAAATTCAATACAAGGATTAGCTTCTTCTTTGGGAAATGAGTTTCTGATAGTTTCAGGTCAAAATACGGTCACAGAAAATAGTATTCAGCAGCTAAATGTAATAACTGTAATTGGCAGATGGTGAAATATCTGGGACTGGATCCAGTTAAGGTTGAATAATAAAAGAAGTCTGCGCAGGTCTAAAATGTTACAACTTGTGTTTTAATTATAGAATACAAGGTATACAAGAAACAATAATTATGTGAGTTCATTAAAATTTTGAACTCAATTTAAGGATCACAATCATTTATAGTTTGAAATGGGAAAATAGTGTAAATATTTAGGGTAGTGTTTGATTGTCGTAATTAAACCTTGCCCTTCTAAATTTCTAAAATGAACTTGTCCATCTTTCTGTTCGGACAGTACAATTAACTGTTAGGAGAGGTGCTTACCAAAATATACTGACTGATTGGCGATCAGTGCAGATCTTGATCAGACTGCACGGCTGTGCAGGCTGATCATGATTTTCACTGGTCACAAAGGCAGAATCAATTGTGTCCAGCATGATAAGGGTTAATAGAGTATATATCTACGAAAAAATCCAAAAGTCCCAATGTTTCTTACATGGATGAAAAAGTCAGAATGCATGTATTATTTCTTCTCCTCCTTCACTTAAAGTAAAGGTAGCAGTGTTCATGTTCACGCACATTATCGATTACGTAAATTGTTTCTTTCTGCATCGGCATCCTTTGACTTCATTTATTAATGCGCTTGTATTCCATTAACAATCGACTTTGCCTGTTGAATGCAATCAAGAGTTCTGTAATGTCCTAGCAGCTGACTGTCAAACTGATTTATTCTGGGATCTTTCACCACCGTATTGTGTTACTTCTATTTCTTAATGTATGTTTGTATAAACAAAATTGGCTGTATAAGAAATGTTGGAGACAGAATTATCCTACACCTACTATTGGATTTCTTCAAAGAATTACATTTAACAAGATTCCCTGATGTGACGATTCATACAAGTCGATACTCCTAGATTTGTGTCATTGGTTTTGTCTGCTAGATTTGTTTCTCCGGGCAAGTTGGTTTTCTGTTGGTGTTGTTGGTATCTATCTCATTTAGAACGTAATATGTCTCCACAACCACTCCAACTTTTTCTTTAGTTTTTCAAGTCTGAGCTTGCAGTTTTGTAATGTATATCAGAAAGTTTTATTAACTTTACTAATTAGAAAACAAACAAAAATTATGAGCGAGTTGGCTCGTTTCAGTGAACCTGCTTCATTTTTATCTAAAGTCTGTTTAAAGTGTTTGATCGTGTATGACATGCATAGACCAAAACGCTTGACTTTATAGCTAACGAATTTATATACAGAGTATCGCATTTTTTGTGTTTGCTCAATGTAAAATTTGTTATTTTCAAGGTATGGCGTTATTTTGTGTTTCTTTACGCTCACGGCAACCTATGTGCAATCTTTTTTCCTGTACAGTATGTGACCGGCATGTTTTTTAATTAGAATTTGCAGGGATGGTAAAATACGGACTTAACGTTGAGCATTCTTTTCTTATCTATACCACAATAACAGGCACAGTCCCACGGTCCTGTTAATTGGGGACTATCGCTCGTATTAAAATGAAAATTATTTCTCCAGGCATCTTCTAAACGAGACAACGAAAACATGTTTTTGTTACGAGATCGTTTGCTTTTATCAGAACGCCCAAGCATTTAACTTGTTTGGAATCTTGTCCAACTGACTGTAAGTGTGTTTGGGGAGGTAGTGTGAATTTCCACTACCGTCCTTGAACATGATGAATCTAACTGAACCTGCAACATTTTCATTTTGGTAGAAATGGATGACCTGTGGGTTTCCAACTTTTCTATTCACTGTTGAAGGGTTTCATTTTGTAATGGCTGTGTTATTAGGGCGTGGCTATTCTTACTAGATCTTTGGCTTTACTTCTTAAAATTATGCATGTACACTATATTTACATGTGCTATATATTTCCCTTTATAGAGTGTATGTTTTGTATTTCACTTGTACCTGATATTACTAAATACTGATGTTTACACTGTGGGTTTAATATTCTGTATTAATTTTCTTTGAAAAACATCATATTGGCATATTTAAATTTTCAAAACTACGAACGAGAGACTATCCAAGTATGACTTTTTTACCTTTAAGAAAATTGTATGGTGTACATAAAGATGTTTTGTTTTCAAGCTTATCGAAAACACCCAGTATAATATGTATTAGATGACCTGCTTCACAAATATTCAATCAATCTAGATCCGTATTACAAATTCCACTTCATCATGGCTCAGACAAAACAGATTATGACTCAAGGGAACGATTTGTCTTTGTAATCAGCACTTTTGCATATGATTCATAGCTCAATCATGTGTTAAAGGCAATACGGCCGCTTCTAAGAGAAAGACCTTTTATTTTCGCTAGGTAGGCGAATGTTTAAATTGAAAGGGTCGATAATTTGGTTTTAATTGAAAAGTTTACATTTCTTTGGCGTGAAAAAGCTTTGGTTGTGAATTTCTGCTATATAATATTTTTTTTATCTTTCTAGTATAACTGTAAGTATATAACTTGTAAATAGTTGTGACACATACATGTAAACTGCTGAGTAAATGGAGTGTCAATACATACGTTTGAAATTATTTACAGTTCAAGAAAACACAATGTAAACATTACCTCTGAACCTTTCGAAACAAAAAACCTAGGATAGAAATATTTGTATCCAAGGGCGACTGATAGAAAGTTCAGCGTGTTTATATACGACCTATAATGATATGATACCTTGTGAAATGAATGTTTACGGTCTCTTCACAATGTACAGTGTACAGGGATCATAAAGGACCATTGACCCAATGACCGACATTTTATACACGACTCATAAAGATATCATACCTTACGAAGTAAATGTTTTAAACCTGTTTGCAAAAGCGAGTTTGCACTTAATATTCTATATTCATGTGACTATACATGTGATTTTCCATTCCTTATTTTGCCTTTTAAGCATTTGTTTGTTTGGAGCATTGAAACGTTGTGCATTGTCGTAAAAACTTAACCTTTCGCCTACTGGCGGCAGGTGATTCTGCCTTTGCGAGCAGTGCAGACCAAGACGAGCCCGCACATCTGTCTGCACTTATCGCTATTCTGTTAGTAAATCGTCTGTGAACACCCCTCTAAATAATAAATGGCACTGTCTAAGTTGAATGATTAAATGATAGACCAGTCCATTTTAGAAATTTAGCAGGGTAAGGGTTATGCTTAAATTAATTTATTCTATATTTTCAATCATCGTAATGTGTTACTCCTGTACTTATTTATGTACGTGTCGTTATGAAAGGATGGAGACTGAAAGATTCCTCAACAGAAGTTAACGTGCATCCTTTCCCCTGGTCCGGCATGGTGTAAAACACCTATACACAGATCTAAATGCTAAGTTTTGTTATTTTAGTTAGAGGAGCGGGGGACCATAGTTTCGCAGTGAGACAACGGACCACTGTACCATTGCATTCGCTCTTCCAAAGTATTATGGTTTTCTGTGACTTTTAAGGTGAATATTCCTACTTAAAATACGGTCAAAGTCCAAAAGGAAAGACATAATGAATACCTAATTTTCAAAATTAGCATCTGAACATTCTTACGTCGTAACAATTTATAACGATCCGTCATCCTTATATTCTTACTACGTAAGCATTTAATAGGGACACACTTGTCTAAGCTCAACAGATAATTAGAGTAAATAATTTTTCATTTCCATCTTTCGTAACTGTGTCTATATCTGCTAAATGGGATTATCTAACATCCACAGGTGAACCTTAATACATCACTGCATGATCACATGATCAAAGCAGGGGCGTAAGTTTGTAAATATTGCAGCAGTCCTTGCCTCACTCTTAGGCCTGGTTTAGTTAATTTTCAAAGTAATATTTGATAGCTGTACACTATCATTTCAATAACTTTTTACATATAAATGTATGCATTTATTTCAAAAAATCTTTTTTATCCTTATGATGTGCACAAATGAGAATATTACCCCCAAAACATCTGAAAATGTATTGGTACGAGTATCTACATAAATCATTAATCCAGCATGATATACAAAGTGTACCATCAATCTATCAAATTTCTATCAATTATCGTTAATTTCACAATTGCGTAAAATGTTAAAAAGCAATACAGATATTCATTAGGTTATTCCTAAACAACCCAACGGACTTCTTTTTGTACAGATTGCATTTCACACGACACAGCAAAACCACGAATATAAATATGCATCCTTGCTGAGTTTAGTTTTAAAACAAGTAAAATAAGTATCGTAGTGTAATAACTGAAATATTCTACGAGATTTTAAATTTCTGTATCATATAGTAGTCATTACAATAGAGGCAATATTGCAAATATATTTTTTATATGCTCCTTGATTATTATACATAAAGACATGTTTTTTTTTCTATACTTTCCGTTTACACAAAGTAAACAATCTGCGTAGAAACAATGACGAAACTTACGCTAAAGCTTTCAAGCGATCTTGTCGTGATTGGTTTAATGGGTATCGTCATAGGACGGGTGATGATTACTCCAAATAAATTATGTAATGATATCTCTGTGGTTCGTTATTTTGAATTTTTATGAATATTTATATTTAACGTTTATTAGCTATAATCATGAATTCGGTTTTCATTTATTAAGCCTTATCATTTTAAGTGCCTGATCTTAATCAGCGAAATACTAGGTTATTCAAAGAATATTTGTCAATATACTTTGAGAATGTCTGCGTCAATTATGGATAAATTTATCTGGGTCTTTTCTTATACACAAACGTGCAATCAATGAAAGAAAATCACATGTGTAACCAATTTACTAGTAAATACAAACACCAAAGGCAATGCTGTTGTTAAGAAAATCCATTTGGAATGATGGTACAGTTTAATGAAAACTTGCAAAATAAGCATTTATTTGATCGATAGTGTACCAGAATATTTCTAGTTTTCTTGATTTGTAATGACATCTGAGGGTGGGTTTGAGAAATACAAAATAATATGACCGAATAATGAGTTATCATTCAATTTTTCCATCCATCATCCTTGAAACGCGAAGTTTATATTTAGCGTTGAGTTTTTTTCTATTACATTGACATCTAAAAGACAGATGAGAGAAAATTAAAAACTAAAAGTATGACAGTCACGAAATCGGCAAGTCATCCTTTGTTTACGAGGTTTTCAGAACATGTGGCAATTTTGAGTAAATATCGAATGTTGCTCTGTCGTTACGTCAAGGATTGTGAATAATTTCAAAATCCCTCTGAAAGGCATGAACAGTTTTCTGTTCAGTCTGACTAATACATGTTTTGAGCAGAACGTTGTGTTTATACATGCACTTTTTAAAGCTGGTTTATATCAACACAATTTTTGTCACGTGACTTGCTATAGATACAAAAATAATAAAAAAAATCTTCTTAATCTTCTCATGTTAACCACAAACACAAATAGAGGTGGAGTGTTAGGGGGGTTTGGAGCTAGTAAACAAGTTTAAACTCCCTAGTGATATTTTTGCCTCTGGTCGTTCCAAGGCTGTACCCTGGGGTGTTCCTTCTTCGTGTATGTTTCTGTCTGTTTTTTTTCTTCAATGTAGTCACATCATTCGTATGTATTAATGTATGCATGTTTCAGCAACTGTGTATACAGTTTCACATACCCGTATTTCCATGTGGAGTGCTGGACTGCTGTACGGAGACTGCTTTCTCTTTTTACAGATTTTATTTTCTTCTGCTGGACTTGTGTCCTTTTCTACAACAAATTAATTTGTCTTGTGGTATTGTGGCTATCAGACTGTTTTAAAGTAGATGCAGTATTTTGTCTGGTAGAATATAATTGATTCAATTTGATGTCTGATAGGAAAGAAATTGATAATCAAACGTATGTCTGAAAAGTACAAGCCTACGGAAGCATAGAGGGGACATCGGAATTTTTTATTTTAATTTATGTCGTGGCCACGAGATATAACTAAGAAAAAAACGAAAAACAAAAAATGTTATCTCGTGGCCGCGAGATAACTAATAAAAAAAAACAACAACAAAAAAACAGTTTCTTAATTCGTTGCCACGAAATATAACTAAGAAAAAAAAAAACAAAACGATTTTTCCTAATTCGTGGCCACGAAATATAACTAAGAAAAAAAAAACCCGATCTTTTTTTTGCTAATTCATGGCGAGGAAATATAACTAAAACAAGAACGAAAAACGATTTTTGCTAATTTTAGACAATTTTGTTTTTCGTTTGTTTCTTAGTTATATTTCATAAGCAAAAAAAAAAAAAAAATAAATAAAAAATAGATGAATTCCCAAAAATCGTTTTTTGTATTTTTTCTTAGTTATATTTCGTGGTCACGAATTTGCAAAAATCGTTTTTCGTTTTTTTTCTTAGTTCTATTTCGTGACCACGAATTAGCAAAAAATCTTTCTTAGTTCTATTTCGTGGCCACGAATTAGCAAAAATCGTTTATCGTTTTCTTTTAGTTATATTTCGTGGCCACGAATTAGCAAAAAAATCGTCGTTTTTTTTTTCTTAGTTATATTTCGTGGCCACGAATTAGGAAAAATCGTTTTTTGTTTTTTTCTTAGTTATATTTCGTGGCCACGAATTAAGAAATTGTTTTTTGTTTTTTTTCTTAGTTATATCTCGTGGCCACGAGATAGCATTTTTTGTTTTTCGTTTTTTTCTTAGTTATAACTCGTGGCCACGACATAAATTAAAATAAAAAAATCCGATGTCCCTTCCATGCTTCCGTACAAGCCCGATAGGTTTTGAAAAAAATCGAGATAGAAATTAACTTGACAGGATAAAAGCACTTTCATGAATGGAAATCAAGCTTTTATTAAAGCAGCGTTTGGCTTTTCTTATTTATAACTCAGACAAAATATCAAGGAGAATTATGGTTGCTTTGAAAAGTAATTTTATCATCGTTCGAGAAAATCGCTCAGATGCTTCTCATTCAACTCATTGGATCCACGAAATGTTGATATAAGTGTTGTGTATCTACTCTGCCTTGAAAAAAGACTTTTTTGATATAATCGCCAGACTCAATTAATTTCCTCATTAGATCATGATTGTCATTTCAAAAGTAACGACAGTGAACAGTGTCACTTTAATCCAAAATATAAAATTCACAATTCTGGCAAATTCCAAGCTTTTTTCTCGTTATTTCAGTTACAATATCTAGAACACATACAACAACTGCATTTAATGTGATACTTATCTGCATCTTCAGAATAAAATTTCTAATTCTCAAATATAGTATTAATAGAGCTACATGCAAACGATCTTATGCATTACATATGCTGGGACATTGCTTAAACGTCGTTCAGTTGACTAATTATAAAAACAGCAAACAGTTGAAAATGGAAAAAAAAGAAAAGAAACAAAACAAAACACACTGTTGCGAAACAAAATCATCAGCGAAGTGCGTTTCAACATTTGTAAACCCCATTTAAGGAACTTTTTATTAAACGGATTATTTGATTACACACTAGTAGTTGTCTAAATGCCTTTGTTTCATTCATAATCTAAATTAAAGCATACAAAAACAAAGTATACGATAAAGGTGAGGATATCAGATCTTTAGGCAAGTAGAATTTCATTTGTCTTTATTAGGTAAAAGAAATTATCTGAAAAAAAAAAACGTATATAATGTAGGATATAATGTGCAGCTGGCTCATCCTGAATATACGGATTGATAATAGGACTAATGTAACATGTTTTAACGATAATACAAAACATCTTCTAATTTACGTAAAGAGTTAAATACTATTTGGTATTTTCTTCAAGCTATTGTATAAAATATTGCATAATGGAATTATAAGTTTCAATGTTGTACATAACATCTGTTTAAAAGACTACAAGGGACATTATGCTTTTCCCTATATGAGTCGTGCCATGAGAAAACCAACATAGTGGGTTTGCGACCGGCATGGATCCAGACCAGCCTGCGCGTCCGCGCAGTCTGGTCAGGATTCATGCTGTTCGCTATCAATGCCTATTGCACTTAGAGAAACCGTTAGCGAACAGCATGGATCTTGACCAGACTGCGCGGACGCGCAGGCTGGTCTGGATCCATGCTGGCCGCAAAGCCACTATGTTGGTTTTCTCATGGCACGGCTCATATATCTTTCACAATGTAATCCTGCGTTTGCCTATTATACATAATAATTCTTTAAAAAATTACAAACTTTCATACGAAATTCTGCGCTCGCTTATTGTACATAACATCTCTCTATAAGGTTTGGAGCTATGCGTTTCCTTTTTGTACATAATATTTCTCTAAAAGATTACAAGATGGCGGAAGTAAATTCTGCATTTTCCCATGGTCATTATATATCTCTGAAACTCTACAAGATCGCAATAGGGCATTCTATATCTTCCGTGATATCTTTATAAGATTGCAAGAGCGGATGATAATTTGTATATAATATCGCTCTTAAAATGTACAAGATTGCAAAAGGAAATTCTACCTTTCCTTACTGTATAAACTTTTAACATGCGTAAAAACAAAAAACCGACACAAACCTATTTTAAACAGAACATGCAACAAAAACTGATGTATGGTTTATCCTTATTTACGAGCGATATTTTTTTTGATGTAGCTGCAATTGCAAGACCACAGAACTTCTCATTTGATAATCAACTGTCTCTTCTAAGAGATATTTACATTTTTAGCTCACATGTCACAAAGTGACAAGGTGAGCTTTTGTGATCGCGCAGCATCCGTCCTCCGTCGTCCGTGCGTGCGTGTGTTCGTGCGTGCGTGCGTCCGTAAACTTTTGCTTGTGACCACTCTAGAGGTAGCATTTTTCATGGAATCTTTATGAAAGTTGGTCAGAATATTTATCTTGATGATATCTAGGTTAATTTCGAAACTGGGTTACGTGCCTTCAAAAATTAGGCCAGTAGGTCTAAAAATAGAAAAACCTTGTGACCTCTCTAGAGGCCATACTTTTAATTGAATCTTCATGCAAATTAATCAGAATGTTCAGCTTGATAATATCTAGATCACGTTTGAAACTGGGTCACATGCCATTGATAACTAGGTCAGTAGGTCAAATAATACAAAAACCTTGTGACGTCTCTCTAGAGGCCATATTTTTCATGGGATCTGTATGAAGGTTAGTCTGAATGTTCATCTTGATGATATCTAGGTCAAGGTCGAGACTGGGTCAACTGCAATCAAAAACTAGGTCAGTAGGTCTAAAAATAAAAAACATTCTTAACCTCTGTAGAGGCCATATATTTCAATAGATCTTCATGAAAATTGGTCTAAATGTTCATCTTGATGATATCTAGGTAAAGTTTGAAACTGGGTTAAGTGCGGGCAAAAACTAGGTCAGTAGGTATAAAAATAGAAAAACCTTGTGACCACTCTAGAGGCCATATTTTTCATGAGATCTTCATGAAAATTGGTGAGAATGTTCATCTTGATGATATCTAGGTCAGATTCAAAACTGGGTCACATGCCTTCAAGAACTAGGTCATTAGGTCAAATAATAGAAAAACCTTGTGACCTCTCCAGAAGCCATATTTTTCAAGGAATCTTCATGAAAATTGGTCAGAATTTTTATCTTGATGATATCTAGGTCAAGTACAATACTGGATCACATGAGCTCAAAAACTAGGTCACAATGTCAAATAATAGAAAAAAACGACGTCATACTCAGTTCAAAACTGGGTCATGTGGGAACAGGTGAGCGATTCAGGACCATCATGATCCTCTTGTTTGGAAAGATATTGCGGCGATAAATGTCAACAACTAAGAAAAGGACGTATCACCCGTATGGCCATACCAAATTGATATGTCGTTCGTCGGAACTACCGCATCAATAATTTCATTCCCGAGAAAAAAAAATAAAAATCACCCGCCCGCACGTACATAAAAATCTCCGAAAAAAAAATTTTTTTTCCCGATTACGCGGTCCGGAATAATAACGGCAAAGCAGGTTTTATCGCTGTTTTAATGCGTCAAAGTGATATTGATCGGATTTCATGCATCCGTAATACATGTTACTGATGACCAAAACTCAAAAAGTCAGGAATTGTGGTGTTGTTCATCATTTGTTTTAAATCTTGAGTGTCTGTGCTAGTGCCACACATGGCCTTCGATGTGTCGGTAGGTAATGAAGTAGGCACGTTCTACTTTTGTTCAATACAGTGAAAAGAACGAAGCACGACTTGTAAGACGTGCACGGGGATGCAGTTAAAAATACTTGGAAATATTGTTCAGATATAGTTTTCAAACCATTTGTTATCAGTTGTTTAGTTCAGTATGTTATATCTAGAGCCCAAAGCTGAGGCCGACTACTATCTTAAAAAAATGTTTGTTCACAGATCCTGGCCGACCTATCACATTGTCTAGGCCAAATCTTTTTGAACGTAACTTCTTTAGTACAGCAGTCAGATATTCTATTGAAACGCATTTAGTCAATTTAAAAATTGTTTAGCTTTTCAAATAAGTAGTGTAGATATAAAATCTGTCCTTTTGTAACCCCAATTTTGCCTGTTTGTCTATTACTTGGCTGTGAATTGATAGAACGAAAAAAAAACTGGAAAAAACAGACCTCCCCAACTCTAAATTTCTAGTTCAGTCAAAGCAAAACAAGCAACACTTTAAGGGTGGCCATATAACACTTTAAGGGTGGCCATATTGGGATCATTCTTTGTCAGTCTTGTTATCATTTTTGCCTGAAATGAATCTCCACCACAAAAAACATAAGCTAGCCTGATCTGTTAAGAAATTATTCCAAAGGGATTCGAGCAATGTCGAAGCATCTGTATGACCAACTCTGTTTGGTCTCACTGGTCAAGTGGTTTGTTACTTCCTTTCACCTCTATGGGTTGGAGTTCCACTAGGGGCACAAAGTTGTTCATGTGCCGAAGCCATCTAACTGTGCTTCAGAAGAAATGTTATTCCACACATGTGCCTGTTTTGTCTTAAATATTCCTCATGCTGTGCCGTTAAATAGGCAGGCCTTCAGATTAATGTAGAAAAATCAAAATTAAAAATAAGACACTCATCCCTTAGAAATTATAACTAAAAAAAAAACCAAAGTGATTCAGTGAGGTTTGGCATGAATTTATTTGCAAAATCATTCATGTAGTCTTTAAAACATAATAGAAAAGCTATATACTGTGTTACCCACACTGTAAATGTTTGATTTCTGTGTTATTTCTAAAAAAATGCTAACTTCATGCATAATCATAACCGCCTCCTCAAGGGTCCAAGCTGGGAAAAAAAATAAAAAAAGCCCGCTCGCTCCATGTAAAATCTACCCGCCTCTGAAATATCAAAATTGAGAAAAAAAAAAATAAAATAAAAATTTCGCTCGCCCGCTCCAATTTTTTTTGAAAATTTTCCGAAGAACTATTAATCAATTTGGTATGGCCTATGCTATGAGGAATGCTATATGAGCTTCTTGCTTTTGATACAGTTTTTCTGTTGGAATTTTGTGGGTTTTTTTTTCTGACAGAATGCTCATCCGAATCACAACTTGTTTTCACAGCCGATTATAGCCAGGAACTGAGAAAACGTTTTCATAAATTTTAACCTGACATTTTAATAACATACTATAGTTAAATAAAGAAGAGCTTGTGAACATACTTCAGTTACATCATTTTCTTATATATATATGTATATGAATATACTAATATTGTTAAAAACATGTGTTATTGTCCTAGTTTCAATCTACCACGTCATTGCCTGGGCACATAATAAGGTAAAATCAGTTTGATTTACTTTGCAAAAAAAATCTGAAATTAGATTATTTTGACTTACGTAAAATATCGGATATTCCAAATGTCATTGGTTCATCTTAAGTCAAAAGTACGTGAGACTGCAACAAAATATAGGTCGTTGGTACGCATAGAGATGTCCTCGTTGAGTAGGAGTATAATTCAATCCTTTTACAGGTCACCTTTATGTTACGATAGAAATCAAATCAGTCTGAAATCAAATCAGTCTGTAATCAAATCAGTCTAAGACAGGCAGAATTCAATACAAGCGAACGTAAATCAAAATAAAGCAACACAGTTCATTGTTAATGACAATGATCAGGCAAATTTGCAGCTATACTTGATTGCTACGTACATGCTGTAACAGCATGGAATTTCAAGTTTTTCAATTACTTTCATTTTTTGTTTTGTCAATATTTAAGCATGTAGGAATGTAATTGATGCAAATTGGTCTTTGTTTTATAGAATAAAAGTTAAACATGTACGCTTTATATAACAGAGCTAATGTCGGCTTAATATTGGAAAAAAATCGGATACCCAGAAATATATGTCAGTAAATTATTCATTATATAGAACAGTAGCCGTCTAACGCGACAATCTTACATATGTTATAAATGGTGGCACAGAAAGAATTAATTTTATTGTAACAGTGTGATATATCACCCTATAATAGAATGTTCCAAATCCCAGATGCTCTTCAGGAGGCTATGCCGAAATAGAAATATGCGTACAAGGTTTTCGTTACTTATATGTCAAGTCAAACATAACTGATATGATAAGCTAATATCTAATTTGTTGGTGAAATGTTTTTTTTTTCTTTTGAAAGCTTTAAGATGCTTATGTTTGCAGAAAATGTTTATTTGAAATTTAAATCCCGTTGATTCATGTGTTTTGAATAAAAATAACATTTGTACTCAGCATACATACTGAATAAAATATCTGCTATGATCATATTTAAAAACAGCTTTTTTAAGAGTGCACCTTATATTCTCAATTTTCATATAATATAACAATAATATAATATAATTAAAAAGTATTTGATATCGTTTTTCAAAAAAGATAGCAGACTTGGAATGATAGTCTATACACGAGAGATCATAAAAAATGCAGCAACCCAACAATGTCACCAAAATTCCCATTTGTTTTTTGTTTGGAAATTGTTAATGTTTGAAAGTGTATGTTGTGGTAGAAATATCTACTTTATAGATATGTTGATTTCCTTTGCATAATAATGTGTAATTCAGATCAAAATCAGTAAGGTTAACATAATTATTAATTATTATTAATGTTTTCTTTTTTAGTCATTACTTTTTGTGCTGCGGGTATCTCAGTTATTCTACTTTATTTAACGAATATTTATTGTCGAATGGTCGTTTTAGAAAATAAAGTAGACTGAACAGTACCTCAGTTCTACTTAAGAGAGCATTAATTAAGTGCTTATCTCATAACTTCCTTAGTTTTAGCGGAACTGTATTATAAAAAGTTGTACGCAATGAACTTAAAGATGCCATAAGATCAGAAATATAACAATACTGAATGCAAGTGCAAAACGGATTTTTACATACGGTGGCTGCACAGCAATTAAAGAATACAATTGCGAAAGATGATCAAATCGGAGACACAAACTTGAACAAAGAGAAAGCATCATAAACTGTGACAAAGTTTAGTCATGGCTGTGTACATGTATCATCAAAACACGAGAGAAAATCGCTCCCGCTTGAAGAATCACTCAGGAAATTGAAACTTATCGACTGGCAAGATTCGTCACATAAAAGACGCAGGAACTCACATGATTAATACATATCAATACCATGATGATTTCCATTTGTGGGATCACTTTTATCATCAAAATTATTTTCATACACTGTGTTAAAGTACACGTCAGATTGTTTTTGATGATATGATATATGATAAAGTACAACCAGTCTTCAGCAAGTAGCAGTGATACAAAAGTCCTGTAAATAAGGCATTCAAAGCTATTGAATTTTCTTAAGAAATTTTATAAGTAAACAACTTTTGCACGGTCAGTCTCGTGCGTAACAAAGTCTAGTTATGTTTCACGTTATGTGACATATAATATGGGGAATACTTATTAAATAACTTTTCATTTAATTATGATAACATATATAGATACATTTTTAGCTTATTGTAAAGCACTTCATTTATTTAATTGAACACACATAATATGATTTTGATGCAATACCTCATGTTTTTATTTCGATGTAAATGAGATCTGAAACAAAAATTTGTAGTCCTGTTTGGCACCATACAACCTATACTGTGTTGGTGCGCCGTAAAACCCAAATAAATAAATAAATAAATAAATAAATAAACATAATATGAATATGTTGATGTTATGTAAGAAGACCCATTACGAAAATACAACTCAAACAAACAAATAATAAGTGAAAACTGGCTTGTAACTTTATAGGATGACAGAGAAGGAGCTCTGACCATAATGACAAAGGAAATTAAAAACTTAAGACAACAAAGAAAAAAATCAACCATATTAAGCAAAATGATTTTAAAAGGTGTTTTGCTGCGATTATATTTCGTAATAGGTTAATAGCATATTTTTTGTGTTTGGTATTCTAACGGATGATGGGAAAAAAACATGTCCTGCACAGGCTGCCATGTAAGATCCTTATCTTCTGAAGTTTCGTTCTTGGCCGGATTATTTCATTGATACACGACCTAAACAAACTTTATACGAAGACAAGGAAAGCTAGAATATCGTTTGTCTTAATAAGGAAATCAGATTATTCTGAAACAGAATATCATTTATCTATATTAAGCCAAACGTATATGAGACAGCGACAAGACGGTAGATGGGATTTTAAAGCGGTTTGTACACACGTTATAGTCGAAAATATTTGTTATTGAAACCCATTAAATTTGAGTACTAGAAAAGCGGCCAGTTGTACAAACTTACTGACGTATGAATGTTGCAAATGATCCTAATAAATAACTAGAATAAATATAATGAAGAAAATCAAGTTCTTGCTTTTCACTTATTCTTCTTTTTCACGCACGGTATTATTCTTAGTATCTAATTTTATGCCAAGCCAAATTTGGCGGAAAAGAACATTTTGAAAATTTTCACCGCATATATAGGCGAGTATTGAGATCGAAGCAGAATATCAATTATATCTAAAATATCTAAAATAAAGTATTATAAAACTCTGTTAGACATTGCAACGCGTTACTATGAGGCGTAACAATATGATATGACGTTTCTTAGGATAGGCTATTTAGACGAAGGAAGAAAATTTGAAGTAGAGGTTTATACATGAGGCTATGCATTACAATTCTAATCGGTTCACATAAGGATTTATTTCAAGTTTTGCACTAGAAACTACGTTTTCGAAGATACCATCTCAATCCTGACTATTTCATCTTATGTATAATTTATGTTCCATGTTAGAATCTTGCTTTTTATTGAAAAGAAATAACAAAGCCAATATTAACCGGAATCAGATTGGAATCTATGTAAGGAAATCATTTAGAAACATAGAAAACAGTGAAAGAAAACTATATCAGGTTCAAGTTGATATCAAAAGTGAAACACCACTCTCCACTAAAACACCTGTTTAAACGTTACAAAAATTACATAGAAACTACCCTGTGATCCCAAAAGGACCAAGAAATGTACCAACACCGAGCCACTGCTAAGCATAATGTCTTACCGACCAAGCTTCGATAGAAGCAAAATTTCGATTTGCATTAGATCAAACATTTTTGATTTTAACAAAAGATATTATATTTGTAAACAAGTTGTCTCTTTTGAAGTTGAATTAAATGCATAATTTATTGTGCATCCCAGGAAAATCAATGTAACGTCAACATTGGCCTACATAATTCAGTATGGCATTTGTTCAATGTTGTTTGTTTCAAACGAGACTTATGTTACCTGTTGACTTTTGTCGGAGAGTAAACACGCGTGATAAGATTGATAATTTCGAAGTATGTTCTTCTTGTTCTGTCTCTTCATACTTAATAGATCATATGACAGACTGATAGACAATAAAAGTTTAACAGACAATTAAGTTTTAATAAGCAATTGTCTCTGCTTTATTAAACCTGTTTTGTAAAATAAGACATTTATTGATTATAAACTGCATTCTCAAATTTAGAACAATCAGGTTTTGATATGGTTTCATATTATAAAGGATTCACAATAAAACGAATGTGTGCATTTGTTGTATAATACAATAGAGTAATAAAACCAGATTCTATTATGTAACGGAGCCTACTTACCACAGTACCAGGTGTGTCACATTGTAGATTGTAGTTATATCTGATTTATCTCACAGAACCTGTTTTTTCCCAAATATATAAACGTTCTGACGAGACAGCTGAATAAAGAAAGCAGAATGAAAATACTTTATGAATAACATAAATAATATCATTTCGGGCAAGATCACATAGGAATAAGAGAAAAGAGTGTTATTGGGCTCGTTTATTGTTTAAACTTGGAAACACACGCCTCTTTCATGAAATTGCCCTCTGTGTATCACTAAAGGTCCCATACATTCGGTGGATGTGTCTTAATTCTATTCTAGTACTTGTGTACACGTGCAAATGTTGCCTTCTGCTCAGTTCCACTTCAGGAACAATAAGGGATTTGAATCGTATTGGAAAGATATTAAAGAAACAAAATAGTGTCGAATTGTTACAGCGTAACAGAATTGAAAACAAAACAAAACATGTTGTTACAATGATTTGACAGGTAAAACAAGTGAATGAAGTATTGCCATGTAATACAGTCCCCTACTGGAAGGCACCTAATTTTCCCCACTGTTATTTATAGTAACAACAAAGGGAAGTAAATCCTAAAAAAATCTGTATAACTTAAGTTTACCAAAACTCTTTACCAGGTAGAGATAGGTCAAAATACACCATACATGTTGTACCACAGAAAAGTGGTCTCGATTCTTCCCTACGGCCAGTAATAAAAAGTTACAATATAAGCTATTTATAGTAAAACAAAGAAGTAATTCTAAAAAGCAAGGGTACCTCATAGTGGTGAACATTTATGCCAAGTTACATCAAAATCCCTCCAGGCATGAAGAAGAAATGCTCCGGACAAAGTATTTCTTTAATTTAACTTTTGACCTCTAAGTGTGACCTTGACCTTAGATCTATGGACCTGGTTCTTGCGCATGAAAATTGTTCTCATGATGGTGAACATTTGTGCGAAGTCACATCAAAGTCCCTAAATGCATGAAGAAGAAATGCTCCGGACAAAGTCATTCTTGTATCTGACATTTGGCCTCTAAGTGTGACCTTGACCTTAGATCTAGGAATTCGGTTCTTACACATAAACTCCGTCTCATTGTGGTGAACATTTGTGCCTAGTAAAATTAAAACCCCTTTAAGGATTGTTGAGTTACAAACTGGACAGGAAAAAAGCCCTTTTGGCCTTTGACTTCCAAGTGTGACCTGGACCTTTGAGCCAGGGATCCGAGTTTTGCGCATGACACGTTTCTCGTCCAGGAAAATATTTGTGCCAACTGATATTTAAATCCTGTTTTGCATGACAAAGTTATAGACCGGACAGGAAAAAAGCTCTATTGACCTTTGATCTCCAATTATAACTTGACCTTTAAGCTAGTACAGATCATCACGCTTTTAAGTATCACAAAGGAAACGATCCTGTTGGATCAGAACTATAATACGTGCATACAATGTGCAGGAGTGAAATATAACAATATGCGAGAATGGAATAATTGTCGTAGATGGATGAGGCGTTTTAAAATCATTGAGTGTATAGTATGATATATCACATAGCAAAAACGTCTTAAAAGCATTGTCAGCTCACCAATCAAATTATGTTGTTGTTTTTTTCTTCAGGCGAGAAAATTTGTTATTGTAGAATATATGTCACGTAACGCAGAGCTATCAAGTAATTCACCCTTATCAATATTTGAAACATAGAACTGATATATAACTTATACAGTTTCGATTTTATTTCATTACAACACGACAGCGCGGCTACTTGACAATTTAGTGAGTAGACTGTTAATTATTTGTTCGCGCATATTACCAAATTTTGACGTGAATTCCATTCATGATGCACGGACACGGTTCTGATAATACTTTAAACTAGATTAATTGATATATTATATTATACCAGATTAAAATAACGCCCTTTTTCATGAAAAACACGTTCAAATGCGTTTTACAAAGCGCAAAGGCCTCTTGGTAAGTTGGAAGACACTCAAGAGCATCTCAGAAATTTCCAGTGCATTAACAGGGAAGCATACAATCGACGACTACTACTGCTACTGCTCCTTCTATTGCTGTTGCTCCTTCTACTGCTACTGCTACTACTACTGCTACTTCTACCATCAATACTTCTACTTCTACTACTACTACTACTACTACTACTAACTACTACTACTACCACCACTACTGCTACTATTATTACTACCACCACTACTACTACTGCCACTACCACTGTCACTGCCACTACCGCTACCGCTACTGCTGCTACTGCTGCTACTGCCACTGCCACTACTAACTGCCACCACTGCCACTACCACTACTTCCTTACCACTACCACTACCATTATTTCTACTTCACTTCTTTTAATCATTTTAATCATCAGCATCATCATCATCATCATCATCATCTATTTTAGGATGGTTATACTTTGTAGCAATTGGCATTATATAAGGTAATGAGGTGGATGCTTACATTTGAGCCGTGCCATGGGAAAACCAACATAGTGGGTATGCGACCAGCATGGATCCAGACCAGCCTGCGCATCCGCGCAGTCTGGTCAGGATCCATGCTGTTCGCTAACAGTTTCTCCAATTCCAATAGGCTTTAAAAGCGAACAGCGCAGGCTGGTCTGGATCCATGCTGGTCGCATACCCACTATGTTGGTTTTCTCATGGCACGGCTCATTTTGTCATTGACCTGCTATTTTAAGAAGGCACATCATCATTCAGAAGAAAAGAATACTTTATCAGCTTAACAGAGAAGGATATACTTAAGCTTCAGGGTATATAAAGATCCCAGTATCGTAACTGAATCACAGACGTCAGGATAAAGAGAAAACATTATGTAAATTATAAATGTAATGTTTGACGTAATTCAGATTTCATTATTTATTGGATTGAATCTTGTTCCATGTCATCTGCAGTTTTGACCTATTTGCATACAGGAAATGATATTCCTGCTGCTGATTTAAGACTTTCTAAACTTGATTTATTGCTTTCCTCGTCCATTTCTCGGTAAGGACCTTTTTGAGAAAGTAATCGATACGATTGAGGAAATCAACTGTTCCAGCAGAAGAATCAGAAGTTCGTTGACAGAATTTTGTTGAATTATACTTGCTACCACAACAAGCAATATTTCCCCAATACTTCCTCATATATGAAACGCTAACTTGACGATATCAGGAACAAGTGGCACAATACATTTTTCTTTGAAGTTAAATGTTTTAGGAAAAGCCATTTCTTTAAGATAATTTAATTTTTTGATTGCAATTTTATCCCAGTTTACTGCATAAAGTCGATTCAAACATTTCATTGGCAAAACACATACATATTTTGTGATGGTACACACAATAATATACAAAAGTATGGCATAAATAAATATCAGCTATAAGTGGTTTGATTTATATTATTCTTCATTCTAACACGACCCTTCAACAAAGAAGGCTGAAAATTCTGTATTATTATGCAACGATTTATTATTTTGACGTCATAATAATTACGCCATAGCGTCAAACGGCATGGTGGCGCTCTCGAAAAGAAAGCTACAAAACAGGCAAATATTTGATGGATGTCGTCAATAATGTACATAATAGTCCTTGATAATGTGTTAGAATCGAAATAATATATCTCAAACAACCCTTTGCTCTAGAATAAAGAATCGAAATAATATATCTCAAACAACCCTTTGCTCTTGAATAAAATCATTGTTTTTGTCGTTTAGATGGCTATTGTTATATCTGTGCCCTCGTGATATAGTTCCTTCGCATCAAAACCCTAAACAGTGATTTTATTTAATGACAAATTAGATCTACTGTTTGGTACATATCATTTCTTAAATATGAATACGTATCAAAATAATTATATTATTATATTTACAATCTTATTGATTTGAATTTGTTTTTATATTCAACCAAGTACAATGCTATCTAGATATGTTTTCCTCAAGTGATTATAAAATGGACGCAATAATGAAAATGATATTTTGTCTCATTTTCCATTCAGTTAGAAAACACTGTAGACCCATAATCCAACAGATCTCTATTTGCTTTTTTAAGTACAACAGTCTGTTTCTGTATAATTCACAAGTATTTCAAAATTGCCGTATTCAAGGATATGAATGTGACACAAGAAGTATTCTAGTCAATGTTCATAATAGCACTAGTGTCAATATTCATAATAGCAAATAAGCACGTCTTTCGAAAAGTCGAAAACTAGCAATTACAACAATAGCATTAACACCATCGTAAGCATCATCAACAACACCATCAACCCTAATAATTATTATTATCATTATTGTAGTAATGAAAATAATAATAGTGTTAAAATATACTAGGTTTTTACAGTTTTCCATAACAACAGTACAAACAACCATACAAGTAACAAAAGATAAGAATAGATTTCCAGGAAGAATTTAACGAGGCCAAGGCCAACAAATGTCGACCCAGAAATACTAAAATTGATAGCAAACACGAATCCCAAGAGAAATATCGCTATTATCTCCCAATCATTGTGTGATATGTGATATTTGTATCGTTGCATCAATTGATTTAGGCATAATAGGAATATGAACCTCACTTAAAACTTATAAGAGGAAAAAAGACAAACAAAATTACAACTTCTGTATTTGCCAGTCTATCAGTTAGGTGCTTAATCAGTGAGTAAACCAACTGCAAGTATTAAAGATAAAAGGTAAGGGTAGATTTAGCCAAGGGACAATTATGCATGATATATCATTGTATATTACACTGGAAGCGATATTGCTCCTGAAAAAGTATAACAATATCCCTCAATATTTGTGATTTCCTATATCTACTCGTTTAGACTAATTGAATGGTATGGATCATATTTATAATAAGCTATAGAAATACAATATATCACAGAGGAATACTATTGAAAAAGTATTGTCATTACAACAATCAAATTAGAACATTTTTCAGACGACAGGGAAGTTTGCTGTTGTTTTATGAATGTCACGTAGTGCAGACACTATCTAGAAACATGACAAAACACGTTATAGGCACCTTAACCTTTAGCCTGCTGGCGGCAATTGAGTCTGCCTTGGCGACCAGTGCAGACCAAGATCAGCCTGCACATCCGTGCAGTCTGATCATGGTCTGCACTGTTCGCTATTCAGTCAGTAAATTTCCAGTAAACACCCCTTCAAATGATAAATGGTACTTCCCAAATTGGAAGATGGACCAGTCCATTATAAAAATTTAGCATGGTAAGGGTTAAACAACAATGCATATTCAAACAGTTCAAGTGTTATATCGTGATTAAATGCTAGCTTATTGTGATTACATATTTGTAAATGATTGTCAGATTAGTGTTTTATTTTAAATAGATTGTTAAGTGTTTTACCTTGTGACTAAGTGTGGTAACCTGACATCGTAGAGCTTTAGCAAGCCTATTTTGTCATTTTGCAAAAAGAAAATCTTGCCTCGAGTGTAACATGACACAAGATTGTTTAGCACTGTTTCACGTAGGCTAGAGATACTTTGCTAAGCGGTTATAACTGCGGTTACTGTATTTCAAAGTATTGCATCCTTGTTACTATAACAAGTGAAAACATCTCAATTATAATTGTTACCGTTTTTCCAATAGATGATATGCGAACGTTTGAACTTCCTTACAAAATCTTGATGATGGTCATCTTTTCTTATAAAGCAATACGTTACAATGTCCCTTTTGGATATTTATCATACTGTTATCATACAGTTGGTCAAATAGGAACATGGTGATTCGGGAAATATTTACTAAATATACAAGAACTGTTTTAATAGCAACAAGAAACAAGAATATCCCAATACGTCTGATATCCTCCCAGTCTGACTGATATTGCAGAACTGCTTAACTTAATTTCTCGTAAGAGGTGTAAATCATTCCGACAAGACGGAACAATAACAACAGTCCAGGCATAATACAGACGATATCGGAAAGACATTTCTGAAATGATGTAGATGAGGCACCGCAGGAACACTAATCGCAGGAAGACATCTGGAACAGATTATATCGGGTATTATAGATTAATACAATACACTAAGTCAAATAAAAACTAAAATATTGCAGAAAAAATAGCACATTACACGTATCATAATGTGAATGAGTCGAATTTCAGTTATCTCGAAGTAACATGCTCCCCTGGAATTCGAGTAGAGTTCAACTGTTGTATGTATGTCACGACGTCTCCTGGATTTAAGCTTATAAAACAATTAGAGAATTTGATTGTATAAATATTATATGGTACGCCTTCAATGAAATGATTAATCATCCGTCCAAATACGTGTGACATGCAATATGTGTATTATTATTATATCCATTTGTTTTTGGCTTATTGAGTAATAACGATTGTTTATAGATTAGAGAAATACGATATGAAATACCTGATATAAAATTCTAATAAGCATACCAATTAAGTTAATGTTTGTTAGGGGACAAGGAGAGTCGTTTTTTTTGTAGACATTATCCGCAAAGTGCTGGATTTACCAGAAATTTGTCATTTACAAATGTAACGTATACGGTATCGGTTTGCAGATCAAATCCGGAGCCTGTCATTACCAGGACATTGCCAAAGCATCCTGGTTTTATGAAGAAAAAAAAATATAGATTGATGATTTCATCTTGGCTAAGGAGACTTACATGTTAAATAGCAACAGTATTGTATACTTTTCTTTTATGTAAACGCTATAATTAAGTTTAACTTATAAATGCTAAATGCTCATAATGCCTTTGGTGATAGTGTGGATGCCGCTCTTTTGGTATGAGTATAAACTATGCCTGGATCTATTTCTTGTTAAATCATGTCTCAAATAATCGTTTTAAAATATGTGAGGTTTGAGTATTTATGAACATAGCAGAAACTATTGTTGTATTGTTGAAATCATAGTTTATTACATCCCCCCACCCCCCACGGCTGCTTTATCTGATTTAACATAACAAATAAAGAACGCTAAGGACTTTTTTTACAAAGGTACTGCTTATTTGTATATGAACAGCATCAGAACATTTGTTTTGTATCCCGTGATCCCGTGACATTATTAATATATAAAATATGTCGTTTATTGGTTACTTTATGCTGATATGCTTACAAGTATATTGATAGTCCGATATCATCTTCGCCATTAAATTCATCAACATTAACAAGTGTATCCTAAAAAAATTAAAAATAACGTTAAAACATGTGTCTGAAGATATGTCATTCAGACAGAATGAAACATTCTGTTCAGGGCCTGATGTTCTCCATAGAAAACTGTACTTGATAAAGGATTCAGATAATGCTTTATTTATGCAACAAACAGACAGCAGACGTACAGTATTGAACATAGAAGCATACACATTAGAAATCGTCTGAAAAGACTTCTGCACCAAAACAAACATTGCAGTCTCTGGGCTTTGGAGAAAACATAATGCTATATAAATATTCCGTTGTATTGTCTACAGATTACATCGACCAAATCTATTGGACAGAGCTTTGCCTTTAAGATTATTTTATGTACAATAAAAGGAACGTCAAACTGTGCATGGTTAATATTGTGTTAACCTGATTTATTGTTCTCTCAGTAAAAAGGAAATTGTTGAGGAAGAAATCCATTCAAAGATTTGATTGAAACGCGTTGTAACAATTGAAACACACATGACAGCTTTCAGTATCGTAGCATAAACAATTATAGTAGAGTTATTGTACCACATGGGTTTGTAAGGGTGTACATATACTCAGGACGTTCAAAACACTTGGTCCATATATGGCAACTATTTCATTCTTACATGTAGTATTAAAATAATTTGATATTCACTTACTATACATCTGACCGTTTCCTGTATGTTTATAAGTAAAAACTTTCCCACGGACAGAATTTCTTTAAACTTTGTGTACTGACTGAGAATCACATTTAAAACTAAAATGAGCCGCGCCATGGGAAAACCAACATAGTGGCTTTGCGACCAGCATGGATCCAGACCAGCCTGTGCATCCGTGCAGTCTGGTCAGGATCCATGCTGTTCGCTTTTATAGCCTACTGCAATTAGAGAAACCGTTAGCGAACAGCATGGGTCCTGACCAGACTGCGCGGATGCGCAGGCTGGTCTGGATCCATGCTGGTCACAAAGCCACTATGTTGGTTTTCCCATGGCACGGCTCAAATATGCATTAAAAATCATAGGTACCTATATACATATATGTCAGATATGTAAATCGTATCCATCATGGGGGGTTCCTTTATGAACCGTGACAGTTTTCACATGTGCACGTACAGCTCTTGCTGTAATTCAAGCCATACGAAATTTACTGTGAGCTAAATTGTAACATGTTAAAGTCGATTACAAACAAATGGACAAACTTTTTTCTCAAAAATACCCGACTTTAATTTAAACATATTTATTTCTCAGTATTGACCTATACCCTTTAAAAAGACAATATAAAACCATCCAGCTATTTTAGTATGGGATAGTCAACAAAGTATCAACTTTACCCTTTATCATTGGAAATGTATCATTTAAAACGATGTATCTAGTTGCACGGATATCTATAATCTTTTCCGACGACGGCTGTACATCGGAATAAAATCTATACGAGTATAAGCGGCAGTCACGCTTCGTTTAACACAGGAAATTACCACCCTAATACCCTTATTTATTATTCATATTTTATCTATTTAATTGTGCACTTCGTGAATCTTTTTTGATCAAATTTTCCAAAAGCATAAATGGTCATGCAGTGTTGAAAACCTTTTGATGTTCCAAAATATTTCAGATATTTCAATCAAAAGCAGCCACGTCTCTAGTCGACAAGAGAATATTTATTTAGACGAGTGAGTGGTGACGAAGATATTATATTATAAATGCATCACGTATTGGTACTTTTACTTTTGGATATAAGGGCATTTGGAAGAAACATAAAGTTTCCTGCACTTATGCAAGTTCCGCATAGAAATTAACTTGCCGTCCAGTGTATTGCAACCAACGTCCATCCACTCAACAATTTTCTTTGGAGGGGGTGGGGACTCCATGGCCCAGTGGTTAAGGTCGCTAACCTGGAATCACTTGTCCATTACCGATGTTGGTTCAAGACGTAATCGGGGCGTTGAATTCTTCGTATGAGGAAGGCATGACTTATGAAAGGTCGGTGGGTCTACCCAGGTACCTGCCCGTGATGAAATAATGCATGGAGGGGCACCTGGAGCCTTCTTCTACCATCAAAGCTGGAAAGTCACCATATCACCATATGACCTATAATTGTGTCGTGGCGGCGTTAAACGCAACAAACAACTTTCTTCGTGCAACAGATAATCTCCAGACACATCTTTAACAAGAATAAGATGGAACTATAACACACTGCACAATGCATTACAGACGCGCTATCTTCAAGACATAAAAGAAACACATTAGGCATGAAATTACATACAAAATGGGCAAACTATTCAGAAATATACTAGATACAATTGACAGAAAACCATGTAAACAAAACAATGCCGAACATATTCAGAAAGAAACGGCATGCAGTAAAATTGTCTGTCTGGACACTTGAGCGAAATAATGTTCCTATTGATGGTACTTAAAGTAGGACATTTATAGAGATCTATGAAATACATTGGCTGTGAAATGAAATATATTTTCTTATCAGAGGTTAATTCTTGATTGCCCTGCGCCATTATGGTATTATTGCCCGAAAAACAGCATACTGACCTGATGGCCAAAGGTCCACAATCAAATGTTGCTAGTTTTATTTTAGCTGAAATGATCATAATTTGCGTGTGCTAGAATATCTGGATATGTTTTAAACTTCCCGCTGATTTTAACCCTTACCATGCTGGACACGACTGATTCTGCCTTTGCGACCAGTGCAGATCATGATCAGCCTGCATATCCGTGCAGTCTGATCATGATCTGCTATGTTCGCCATCTTTCTGTTATGCATCCCTTTTGACAGTTAATGGTACTGTCCAAACTGAAAGATGGACAAGTTCATTACAGAAATTTAGCAGGTTAAGTCATTTCACAGAGATATACTCTTGAACTTAACTTGGTAACATAAAAATTATTCCCAAAGTATAATCAAGCTGTAGTCAAGACAAAAACACTTCGTCATGCTAATATACTTTTACATTCGTTGTAATATAGGACATTTTTTTATACAGTCGCTTGGGGTCCAGGACCCCACTCAACCCTTCTACGCCCCTGTCAACGTTAACCATATTTTTGTCGAGCCCGCTTACGGAAAGAAGACAGTGTCGCCCAATTAGAGCGTCCGTCCGGATTCGTTTGTCCGGGCCATAAGTTTGACGTGCATGGAGCATTCATGTTTATATTTGGCATAATAATAATAATAATAACCTCCATGAGACGGTGTGTCACGCGCAAACCCCTGGTCTCTATCTCACTTAGGGGTCAAAGGTCATTTAAGAGCTTGTCTGCAAATTTGCCATGCATAAAACAGTATTGTTCCATATAAATGTTTGCCTCAATGAGACGGAGTGTCGCTTGCAAATCCTGACCCTACCTTAAAGGTCAAGGTCACACTTAGGTGTCAGAGGTCATTTTAGAGCTTTCCGTGCCATAACTTTGACATGCAATGAACAATGTTATTTGTATTTGGCATAAATGTTTGCCTCAAAGAGATGGAGTGTCTCGCGCAAATCCCAGGCCCCTGTTTCAATGGTCAAGGTCACACTTAGGGGTCAAAGGTCATATAAGATCTTAGTCCGTAACTTTGACATGCATTGGTCAATCTTTTTTTTTATTTGGCAGATGCCTTTTTTTGTGGACTTACAGTTTTTTTATTGAATAACTTCCCTATGTTGTTACTGTAAACAGCTTCTTTTTACTTTTTCATTTTTGTTCGTAGGGCAAAACTGAGCCCATTTTTCTGTGGTACAACATGAATGGTTCCTCAAAGTTTTAGGTGTATTTTGATATATCTTTACCTGGTAAAGATCTTTTTTGTGTACTTAGAATTATTTTTGTGTGTGGGGTGATTGTTTCTGTTAAATAACTTTGGTTCGGGTCAAGATACTGAAATGAAACCTGTTTTAATTGGCCGAAATGTTTGAATCATTCAGGCCATATATCAACAATAATGGACTCGACATTGTTGCCCTTAGGCAGTGTAGTTTGCATTATAACGCGTACTGAGCTTAGGTGACGGTCATATAATTGGTTTTGTTACAATTTACCATCAATGAGCATTGGTGGTAACAAAAATTGTATTTGTAAAACATGCTAAACCTATTTTATGATCGTCACCTACGCTCAGTACGTTTTATAATGCTAAAGAATACTAGCTAACAGATGACAGGGGTGGAGGAGGGGGAGGGTTCCTGACCCCAAGTGTTTGTGCATTTTTATAGAGAAATAATCAAGATTTCAATTAGATCATTACGAATATTGTATAATATGTTTCCAATATAGTTAACGTACATGTAATAAATTATTCAATGAAAATGCATCGGGATGCCAATTATTGTTATATGCTGGTTGTTTTATGATTCACTTAAAGTTATTTGTTATATTACATTAAGCATCCTAGTATGTTCTGTTCTATGTCAAAAAGGCGGGAAAAATTATCGACACACTGCAATGAATTAAGAGTTAATGCGTTTTGTTTATGTTTGAGTAAAAGACAAAATGTGGTATAGGTTGGCGTGGCTGGTCATTACTTATAATCTTAAGGATTGAAAATTAAACAAAGGACATGACAGACTCGGTTTGATCATAACAGCAACACCCTAGTGCCTCCTAGCACCGGCTTAAGCGGAATTCTATCATGGTAAAAATGAATGTACTCCATGACCAAAATGACCAGAAAATGTAACAACACTAGTTCCAAGTTAGGGGAGGGGGAAGCGGGGGGGGGGGGGGGGGGGGGGGGGGGGGGGGGGGCTTTTAACAGCCACCATAAGGCATTGAAAGACTATTGTTGTAATAGTTGATAAATTATGTTAAAAGATTTCTTTGGAAGCCTCGAATGCAACTAAGCAACATAATAGCAAACTTGGTTTGATTGAATCTTATCATGAGAGATAATGAAAAGTGTAACACCACTCACGCTCCCTAGCACTTGCTTTAGCGGAACTATACCATGGTAAAAATGAATGTTCTCAATGATCCCAAAATCCTAGAAAATGTAACAACATTGAAATAAAACATAGCAGCAGTCATAACAAAACGACAAACAAAACTTATAGAAAGCATAGCAATAAACAGGAAGGTCAGACAACATCAATTATTACAGGAAATATTTTCTGCAGAAAAAGTACTAGAAAAGGGTAAACACAGACAGTCATAAATGATTCGTTATCACATTATCGCATGTGAGACAGGCCTGGTCATAAAGATCCAGACCTTGAGAAGTAATCATAGAACATATGCTGTACTATTGCTACCAATGAAACACGTATTAATGTCTTTCAAATTGCTGACATCGCTCGATAGTTTGTTTGATGTACAAGTCAACATCTCGATTATGTTAACGTAATATGAGCCGTGCCATGAGAAAATCAACATAGTGGCTTTGCGACCAGCATGGATCCAGACCAGCCTGCGCATCCGCGCAGTCTGGTCAGGATCCATGCTGTTCGCTTTTAAAGCCTATTGGAATTGGAGAAACTGTTAGCGAACAGCATGGGTCCTGACCAGACTGCGCGGATGCGCAGGCTGGTCTGGATCCATGCTGGTCGCATACCCACTATGTTGGTTTTCTCATGGCACGGCTCAGATCTAAAAGCAAGTTGAAAATATCACCACTTTAACTATCTGAACGATACTAAGAAGGAAGCAAGCGAATAAACACTGCTTTTTGCACATTACTATTAAATAGGAGAAAATTGCTCTTTTTTTCTTGCGTATAAAGTTAACATTCTTGTATAAAATATCGTGCTCTAAGCTGACAAGCACTACTACGAAGTCATAATCTTTAAACATATTGCCAGTAAATATCCAAATTTATTTGTCATCGCGATTTTTAACGTGATAGGTAAGAAAAGTGATTGTATTGTTCTGACTGAATGACTGCTGTTTTTCCACCGTCGGGAGAGCATGGGAAAATCAATCGGTTTTCCATTCCGCATCGCCATTCAACGGGCAGGGGAAACCCGTCTTACACAGACAAGCATGTTAGATCCTTATAGTATATGTACAAGAACAAAAAATACAAAGTTATCATATGTGGGTCATTGTTCCATATGCTAGAGGAAATTCGTTCATTTACAAATTTTATGATATAACGTTTAATATGTTGTCAAATAATAGTTTTCTGATATCAGCAAGAAATAATCTAGTGCATCCATGACAATTCCACACTTTTCGTGGAAAGTCTCGTTGTATAAAATCAGATGTATTGTACTCGGATTGCACTGAAATGACCATTTACTGAGTCTTTGATTTTCTGCTTTTATTTTCCAACACAGGTACATGTACTGTATTGACAAATCGTTTCTTCATAATTGAGCCGCTCCATGAGAAAACCAACATAGTGCATGGATTACTAACATTCCAATTCCATTCGCCATCCACGAAAGACTTACAACGTTTTTAAGGATTTAGATGTAAACGAAAAAAATAAAAATCAATGAAATAAAATTACAGTCAGTGTTAAAGTTAGTTCTAGTTTTGTCTTTGGATGCTCTGCAACACTTCATATGATTTCTGTGTTTTCATTTATTTTAGATATTGCTTTCCCAAAAACAATTTTGTAAGGTGAGGAAATGATTTATCCGTCTGCTTAACATTACGTTGAAATTGTGGTGGTGGGAGTGTGGGGGTGCATTTTGAGGCTTTATCAATTATTTCTTTCCAGTTTTGACAGTGTTGGACGGATAGCTCAGTGGTTTGCACACTGGCCTTCCAATCCTGAGGTCGGGGGTTCGATCCCCGGCAGCTATTCGGGAATTTTCAGAAACGCATTTCAGTGTTTCTCACCCAACTAGAGGTGTACTGGTCAGGAACCCAGGCAATCCTTGCGTGTATCAGTGCTATACACTGGGCACGTTAAAGAACCAGGCTGTCTATTCGCAACGAGCTTGGCTAAGTTAGCCGGACAAGCCTGTATCTGATTTCTGATCTCTCTGTCGTGGGGGCTTTGTCTCACTCTGTCTCTCTGGTCAGATCGCTCTGTGTCTGTACTAGTAGAGGATGAATTATGCGCCCTGTGTGGCTGCATTTGAACTATGTAAAGCGCCTTTGAACGTGAAATTGATCATGAAAAGGGCGCTATATAAATCTGGTATAATAATAATATAATAAATAATAATAATAGATCATTGACAAGCCTTGAAATCACCTCCCCGATTTGCAATTTTGGGAAAACTGAATTTCACTTCAATCAAAACTTCAATAGAGTGCATAGAAAAAAATCTGTTCAAATCAATAGGGACATGTTCCTGACCGGAACTGTAATACCTAATCGATAATTCAATACAAATAATCACCACACGTGCAAAATGCAATATTTAAAAAGTCCTTTGAAGTTTTAAACGCATTCATTTTATTTTAGTATAAGCGTTGTCTCTTATCAAACAGAGAATAATAAATTGAACGCGTAATTATACAGACAATATCTTGTGAAGAAGATATGTTGAGGTAAATGATGTGTATGCGTTTGGTTCACCATATTTTAAGTATATTATATTCCAGCAAGTCTAATCAAAATTCGGCGTTATGTGGGAGCGTGTGCCTGCCCATCTCGTTGAAGTTGTTAAAAAATTATCATGTATCTGTAGATACCAAAATTGATTCGTATAAAATGAACTAAAATACTCTTGAAACTGTCCAATGTCATGACATTTTATAACCTTAATAATTCAATGAGACTTTTGAATTTACATTTTAATACACTGGTCATATGTTTTAGATGGTATATACAAATAGAAGAATTGGTCTATGTTCTTGTTCTTTCATTCGGTTATTTGATTTTACTTGATTTCAATGAAATATTCATATTTTGCCCGGGAGCGCCCGTGTTTTTGGATTTCTTCTGCGTTGTCCTACTGGTCTTTTCAGTAAAATGCGTCTTTACAGTCCTATAGTATTTCCTCTCAATAAGAATTTCCGATTACTTATCATTCTCGTCCAATTTCGCGTTCATGTGTGTCACTATAAGCATTATATTATGATAATCACACTGTTTCAAACAATAAAACTTTCAAAACAGCAATGTAGAGGTACGGTTATAAACATTATAATTATTAAAAAAAAAAAATGTCACTCCACTCTACGTCACGTTGTAAAACATGTTTACTGTAAAGAGGGTATATCACACCCGCGCTTCAAGTTGTAAAATTGATCACAACACTGTGGTAAATGTAGCTATTACTGAGAGATAGGAAATATGGATATGCTATTGTGCAGTTCGTGGATGAATGGAAAAACGACCCTAAACAGTCAACTCTCATACTCACTATATGATATTCACACATTTTGACAGAACAGAACAGAACAGAACAGAACAGAAATTTTAAACTACTAAACAGCACTCCATACCAATATAATATTGATGATCGACAATAATGACGCAAATATCAAAATACATTTCACTTATTCCATACCGGTCTGATCTCTGGTAATTACTTCTAAACATGTTATGATTATATTACAATAGCTTTACTTAATCATGTAATCATTACCTTACAATTATGTCTGTTCTATTTTTACATTTCAATTACTTTAGTGATATATTCAGATTGCGATTTCTTACAATTGAATTTACATGCAAGAGCAAAATATTTTCTTTTTCAGTTCTTCAGGGCGTGAGTTCAAAACTCACTGAAATCAGTTTTTCATTTTATCACATTTATCGTCTTCAAAACTTTTTTCTAATTGTTTGTTGGACAAATCTTTATTTTTATTAAAAATTGAGAACATATTGCATATATATCGAGGACTATGGATGCAAATCTTGTAATGCTTGTAACAGCAGACTAATGCGAGGCATTCAAGCAGGCAGGATTCGTCACAGACCTTTCATCATTTGCAAGTTCACCCGCCTGAAAAAGCTATAGAATGTTATTAATTACCTGTAGGAATAAACGCTATAAAACAATAAGAAAAGAGGATGATTAAAAAAAGAATATCATTTGTCTTTATTAGGAGACACGATTATTCATTTATTTGTCGTTATTAGGTAAAAAAGGACAATTTAGTCATTTGTCTATATGGAAAACGATTATTCAGAAATAGAACATTAATAGGTGAAATGCTCTGCAGGTCAGTGACAGGTTGGTAAAAAGAAAAGCAACGAGTTTGATCTTTTATTTGTTGTTTTTCTTTCTCTTGGTGTGCAAAAGTCATTGTTAAATATCTTGGGACAATATCTTGTACAAAATGAAGTTTTCTAAAATATCACCTCGAGAAAACTATGAACACTTTGATTGCTAGAAGTACATTAAATGGCAAGGAGCACCAGTTTGCCATCATCGGTGATGTTTTAGTTTAAGAAAACAGGCATTGCATAAAGTTCAATTAGTAATACTGATTAAACTTTCTATATAATTGTTATTCGTTGAGCCTCAGCTGGAAGTATATAAGATGTAAAATACATGAAGACTACCAGTCTAATGACCTTAAAGAGTGCCAATATAACATTCAAACAAACCAAGGCACCATGGCCAATAAAAAAAGTTTATTAGAACACGAAACCGCTAATGTAGAAAAAGGAAAATTCCTGATAGTGAGGTGAATGTTCTTTTCAAAATATGAGGTCAGAAATGCAAAGTAGCTAACCTTTAGTAATACATGAAAAGTATCTCCTAAAACAAACCATATTCTTTATGTGATGTGTTTTTCCTTATTTCAAAGGAATTTGCGTATGAAAACATTAAGGTGTCTGAATATTGTATTACTATCAGCATTAGTTTATGCCAATTACACCGCAATTTACATAACCAATTTGTGTGTTGCATTTCATAGAAATAAAAAAAATAATAATTATTACCTCGTTCTAAGGTTCTGAGATTGACCTGATTCCCCGTTGAAGGAAGGCTAAT